>NC_142417.1:15480000-15842500 GCF_059516105.1 Syngnathus floridae | reverse complement strand
GGGGATAGACGCTGGAGATTAGCTCTTCTGGCTAAAACTGGAATGGGTGGATGAATGCAAGAATGCAGGCCAGCCGCCTAAAGAGGTACACAAGAGAGAATGAAGCCAGACGAATAAACAGGTTGTTCACAACACAACCAGCGAAAGTGTACGCTCAGTGGCAGGGGAATAATAGCAGAGCAGACCCACCAAGGCTGGAAACTGAACAGTACTGGAAGGATATATGGGAGCGGGAGGCATCACATAAGAAGGATGCACAGTGGCTGGTGGCTCTGAGAAAGGACCACAGCAAGCTCCCTGAACAGAACCCAGTAACCATCACAGTGGCAGACATCCAGAGAAGAGTCTCAGGAATGAAAAACTGGACAGCACCAGGCCCTGACATGATCCACAGCTACTGGCTCAAGAAACTTACAACTCTCCATGAGCGCCTGGCAGCACAAATGAATCAGCTGCTAAGGGATGGGACTCACCCTGAATGGCTAACCCAAGGGCGTACGATCCTGATCCAGAAGGATCCATCAAAGGGTACAGTCCCATCCAACTACCGGCCAATCACCTGCCTCTCCACAACATGGAAGCTGATGTCGGGCATAATATCAGATAAGATCAGCAGGCACATGGATCAATACATGAGCACTGCTCAGAAAGGGATTGGTAAAAATACCAGAAGAGCAAAACATCAACTCCTGGTGGATAGAACAGTCACCCAAGACTGCAGAACTAGACGTACCAACCTGAGCACTGCCTGGATTGATTACAAGAAAGCATATGACTCAATGCCACATACTTGGATCACTGAATGCTTGAGGCTGTACAACATCAATGGGACTCTGAGAACCTTCATCGCCAACTCGATGAAACAGTGGAAAACCACACTTGAAGCCAATGGCAAGCCACTTGCACACGTGACCATCAAATGTGGTATATACCAAGGAGACGCTCTGTCCCCAATGCTGTTCTGTATAGGACTGAACCCCCTCAGCCAAATAATCAACAAGACGGGCTATGGATACCAACTCAGGAATGGGGCCACCATCAGCCACCTCCTCTACATGGATGACATAAAGCTGTACGCTAAGAACGAGCGGGACATTGACTCCCTGATCCACACTACCAGGATCTACAGCTCTGACATCGGAATGTCATTCGGACTTGAGAAATGTGGCCGCATGGTGACTAAAAGAGGAAAGGTAATCCACACAGAGGGGGTCTCACTCCCAGAAGGAACAATAGCAGACATTGAGGACAGCTACAAATACCTTGGAATTCCACAGGCAAATGGCAACCTTGACGAGGAAACAAGGAAAGCAGCCACAGCCAAATACCTCCATCGAGTAAGGCAAGTCCTAAGAAGTCAGCTCAATGGCAAGAACAAGTCCCTAGCCATCAACAGCTACGCCCTACCAGTAATCAGATACCCTGCAGGAATCATACGGTGGCCAAAGGAAGATATACAGACCACAGATATCAAGACACGGAAGCTCCTAACCATGCATGGAGGGTTCCATCCCAAGTCCAGCACCCTGAGACTGTACACTAGCCGTAAAGAAGGAGGCCGAGGACTAGCGAGCGTGAGAGCCACTATCCAAGATAAAACATCCAAGATCCATAAGTACATCAGGGATAAGGCCCCAACGGATCACGTGCTCAGTGAATGTCTCAGACAATGGGCATCAAAGGAAGATGAGGTGCTGGAGGGACCATCATGGGAGGACAAGCCCCTACATGGGATGTACCACCGAAACATAGCTGAAGTAGCTGATATCCAGAAATCCTACCAATGGCTAGAAAGAGCTGGTCTGAAGGACAGCACAGAGGCACTGATCCTGGCTGCACAAGAACAGGCCTTGAGCACCAGAGCAATAGAGGCCCAAATCTACCACACCAGACAAGACCCCAGGTGTAGATTGTGCAAAGAAGGTCCTGAGACAATCCAGCACATAACTGCAGGGTGTAAGATGCTGGCAGGTAAAGCATACATGGAGCGCCATAACCAGGTAGCTGGAATCGTGTACAGGAACATCTGTGCAGAGTATGGACTGGAAGTCCCAAGATCCAAGTGGGAAACACCTCCAAAGGTGGTAGGGAATGACCAAGCCAAGATCCTCTGGGACTTCCAGATCCAGACAGACAGAATGGTAATGGCGAACCAACCGGACATTGTGGTGGTGGACAAAGAGCAGAGGAAAGCCGTTGTGGTTGACATAGCCATCCCAAATGATGGTAACATTAGGAAAAAGGAACATGAGAAACTTGAGAAATATCAAGGGCTCAGAGAAGAGCTGGAGAAGACCTGGAGAGTTAAGACTTCAGTGGTACCTGTGGTCATTGGAGCACTAGGGGCAGTAACCCCCAAACTGGAGGAGTGGCTGAAACAGATCCCAGGAAAAACATCTGACATCTCAGTCCAGAAAAGTGCAGTACTAGGAACAGCAAAGATACTGCGTAGAACCCTCAAGCTCCCAGGCCTCTGGTAGAGGACCCGAGCTTGAAGGGAAAAAGAGACCACCCACGGGTGGTGAGGAAAAGTTTTTTTTTTTTTTTTTTTTATATATATATATATATATATATATATATATATATATATACACACACCGTAATTTTCGGACTATAAGTCGCGGTTTTTTTCATAGTTTGGGCGACTTATACTCAGGAGCGACTTGTATGTGAATTTTTTCACAAATTTTCAAAATTAAAAAATCCGTGATGTAGTGAAACGGCGATAAACGAACCGCGATGTAGCAAGGGATTACTGTCATTTGACCTGCAAGTGACGTCAGCACCGCGCGGTTGTTTACATAAGGACAAAGGATTCTATCACGGGGTGACGAAGATGACGAAGGGTCCTACGTTTGAAGGATTTAATGATTTGGAGTGACACAAGGTTTGCAAAACGTATTTACGTTTTAGTTATTTGATATATTTTATTTCATGTAGCAACTTGTATATGTTTTTATCGTTACAGTTCAGTAGTTGTTGGCTCATTGAACTCTTGTTTTGTTAAATAAAGAGCCGTTTACCAAACCCACGTGTTTCCTGGTACTTTGTTCACGCTACAATATAGTTGTATACTATATCTGTGCGGCGCGCACGCGGCATTGTTGACAAAGGACGAGGAATTTGATCGATGGATTTAATGATTAGGAGTGACACAGATGGTTTGATAATATTGTTGTTATATGATAGTTACTTGAAATATACTTTATATATCGTTATATGGGTCTGTGGAATAATTAAAAATGCAACTTACGAGTCCGACGTCAGCGGCGCATATGTGGCGCATACGCGGCATTGTTTACATAAAGGACGGTCGATGGATTTAATGAATTGGAGTGACACAGATGGTTTGATAAAAGTGTTATTTATGTAATACTTATTTGAATAACTCTGAATGTTCTCAGCTCCTCGTTTGCGTATATGTCACGTTAGCATACCGTATCGTTTAGCCTGTTGTTGCTGGTTCATGTCTGTTCTTGGTGTTGGATTTTGACAAATAAATTTCCCCCAAAAGTGCGATTTATACTCCGGTGCGACTTATATATGTTTTTTTTCACTGTAATGTGCATTTTATGGCTGGTGCTACTTATACTCTGGTGCGACTTATAGTCCGAAAATTACCGTATATATATATATATATATATATATATATATATATATATATATATATATATATATATATATATATATATATATATATATATATATATATATATATATATATACACATATATGTATATATATATATATATATATATATATATATATATATATATATATATATATATATATATATATATATATATATATATATATATATATACATATATATATATACATATATGTGTATGAAGTGTATATGTGTATAAAGCATAAAGTGTATAAAGCAAGACAGTTGAAATCCAGAGTCAAAGTTATGTTGATCCCAATCTTTGATGTGAGGGCCGATATTATTACCACAGGGCCTAATGATAAATAAGATCATCTACAGCAAGTTTCTACAGCATTTGCCTTGTTCAGTGCATGAGAAGAGTCACAAAAGTTCGAGGACAGGGGACATGAAAGATATTATAATTAACTTGAAGTATTCCTTTTCACAGTGAGCCAAACAGTCCACCAGTGCAGCTACATATAGATCTTGCTGAGTTGTTGCAGAGAACTCGTGGCTGTTTCACCATGACAAGGTGACAATATCCGGAGCATCCGATAGTTCCTGGTTAAGAGGACTATCACATACTCACCCAAACAGGCTCCATTTGCAAAACTAGACATAGTCATTGCAGTGACGACAAAGCTGTGAAGGATCCGGGAAGAATGCTTCCAGGAGTGCATGAAAAGCAGGCTTGGAATATGTGTTGAACGCCAAGAGCATAACTGTAACTTGAGTTTGAAATATATTATTTGTTAGACCAGTCCTGGTAAATTTCTGACTTATCTATTGGCCTGCTTTTACGAATATCACATCTGCCAGAAGGTGTTTTCTACTATACTGACCTCACAGCATGAGTCTCCAAGCTACTACCACTATCTCCTTCTATCTTTAAATTGAAATATTGTGATTATTCCCCTGGTTCAGGAGAGGATAGCAGTAATCACCAGACAAATAATGTGGAAAACCAATAAAAAGCCACTCCCTGGAGACTCTTCTAGCTGGCCGAGCGACACGGGCCATGAGGGACACGAGCAACCCATGTGTCTACGGCGAGGGATTCAAGTTGTAGCAAAGCACTGCCTCACAGCCATAGATCTGCACCGCTTAAATGGGATTTGACTAAACAAATGACAGCATATGGTAGATGAGAGAGCCCGGCAAGTGGAGAAAGGGTGAGGTGGCATTGTTGTCAAAAAGAAAAGGGAGAGAGAGTGGGTGTTGGGAGTGCAGGGTCCTTGCCCTCCTCCCCCTTTCAATCTTTCATTATGTTGTCACACTCTAGCTGCGTGCTTCCAGTAACACTTTAATTAGCCTCCATGAGTTTAATTGTGCGAACATGTCTGCCAGCCTGTTGTGGTGCCTAAATCTGTCTTGTTTTTTTTTCCCCCGCTCTGTGCTCTGCTGCTGCTGTGGGAGGAAAATCTCTACTATTTATTTTACCCTGATTTTTTGTTGTTGTTTTTAAATTAATTGCTTTACAGGTCTTCAAAAAGAGCTATTGCTTTCACTGGTATATGTGATTCCAGGGTTATTTTTGCAATCCCCCTCTGAGTCTCCTGTCAGACTTTTAGGAACTACATTTTCATTCATGGTTTTTCACCACAATAGAAGTACAAGTAACCACACATTTGAATAGTGCTTTTATGAATCCATGATAACATATGTACTGTATATAACAGAGTATACTGTCAGTTCAATATTTAAACCATGTCCACATAATCTCCCTACATTATGTACTGTATTTTTGGACTAGTCGCACCGGAGTATAATTCACACCAGCCATGAAATTCACAATAAAGGGAGAAAAAAACCCATATATAAGTCGCACCAGAGTATAAGTCGCACTTTTGGGGGAACTTTATTTGACAAAATCCAACACCAAGAACAGACATGAACCAGCAACAACAGGCTAAACGATACGGTATGCTAACGTGACATAAACACAAACGAGGAGCTGAGAACGAGCCTGACGTAACATTAACAGTTATTCAAAAAACTATTACATAAATAACACGTTTACACGTTACAATTATTCCAGCTTTTCTGAATCCTGACAGAATGGTTTCGGGTTTCACTGAAGCCCATACTTTGTCGATCCATCCAATGACGTCCAAGAATGTTGCACGGAACATTCTCCCGGTTGCCGTGAAGCTGTGCTCTCCGTCCATCATCCACTGCTCCCACAGGTTATGCAAGACTGCCTTAAAGCTCCTATTCACGGAGATATCAAGTAGCTGGAGTATTTTAGTTAAGCCTCCAGGGATGATGGCAGGTATGGAGTTGAGATTTTTTAATTTATCATTTAATTGTGGCGTGATGTGCGCTCACATGCAAGCAGAGCTTTGCGTGCTCTAAAGAAGCCATCCGGACTCCTAGCGTAGCACTTCGTAAGACACAAGTGATAATTTCTTCATGTGAAGTGAATCTCCTTCACAATGACGATAATGACGGTGTGAATGTGTGTGAGTGACGTAAAAAAAAAATACAATGTGTTGAAAATTTCACATATAAATCGCACCCCCACCCAAACTATGAAAAAAGGTGCGACTTATATTCTGAAAAATACGGTACACTAGTGGCAGAGGGCAATTGGGCAAAAGGTGAAATACATCCTGGTGTTTCACCAGCTAAATGTAGGACATACTATATGGACCATTCAGAAACACACTCACGCCTAACGAACATTTGGAGTCTACAAAGAACCCAACATGCATATTTTTTGCAAAGAGGGAGGAAATCAAAATACATATGTGGAGAAATCAAAATATGTGGAGAAAATCCATTCAAAATCACATGGACACACAATGGAAGGCCAAAGCTCAAAATTGGGTACCCAACCTCATAATTGTGGAACAATTAAGCTGGTTAGTCCAGGACTCGTCCACTGCGCTGCCATTTTCAATGTCTTATCTCAGTTAATATTTTATTCAACAAATATGGATACATCGAGGTCAAGTTAATAAATGAATTATGGTGACATGGATATATCATTGTGACTCCTCAATTTCATGATAATGGTTGAGTGTAAGCGCGGGCCTTTGCCCCTCCCTTCAGTGCAATGAGTATGTAATTATGTATCTGAAAGTTTGAACGTCAAAAGAGTGTTGGGTTTTGCTTTAGGTTGGCAAACTTGCAGGTTAGGGCAGTCTATTAACTAACATTTGATGTAAATGACACACAAAACTTCTTAAAAAATAATAAAGGAGCAATATCATGCAAAATCAACCTTTTGGAAGACTTTAGCCATGATATTTTCAGCCAATTTGGAGCATTCCTGCTCATTCCTCCTTTTTAAGCACCAGCCCTGCTAGATCCAAAAAAACAACAGAGTCCTTATACTGTGACATCACCAAGTGCGGAGCCACCCCGTATCGCCCCTGGAGATGAAATGCACTCCCAGTTTCTCAACAAGTTCGGATTCTGGTGCCTCAAGTACCGTATAAACTATTTCCACCTAGCCTCTGCAATATGGTTAAGTACTGGTCAGTGCTGTTTGGTGCATTCGATGAGGTTTTCTTTTCTTTGTAATTTTGAGATGTCCTCCTTTGTGAGCGGTCACTGAACACTCTTTGAGTCTACCTAAAACATGTGAGGGCAGTGGAGGTGGGGTTTGGGTGAACAAGGCGTTTTAGTTCCGGGTTAGAAAAACAGCCACCAAAGTAACTCATATGTCATCAGAAATTAGATTGACATTGCACCAAAGGTAATGTAGAATCATTTGAGCTGTGCACGAATGAGTCGGAATTCGTTCACTTGTTCAATAAGTAATAACATTTTAATAATTGATGTGTATATTTTGCAGACTCAGATGAGATGGTGTGACATCACTAGAATTGGTGTTTTGTTGTTAGCACCAGACAGTTACAGACCAGCTTGTGGGGGAAATGGCAGTGCAGGCGAAAATCTGTTTCCTGCTACAAAATCTCCTTTCCTACGCATGTAGCAAGGAGAAGGATGACATAAAATTGGCCGGTGACAACATACAGTTGCATGTTTACGTTCATTCTGACTTCTGTCGCTTGAGACGCTGACAGTCAATGACAGTCAGCAAAAGCCAGCTCGACAGTCTATGAGTGACTTATGTATTTCTTTAGTTATTTCACTGCTAGTCTGTCACGCAGCCAAAACTGCCATCAATGGGATTTTGATCACTTGTTGGATGTCATCAGAGCGAGGAAGGAAACATTTATTCACCACACGTAGAAATGACGGAACCACTCAGAAGTCATTCACTGACATAGCACATAGCATGACGAAGGGGGGATTATAGGAGCGAATGCAGGGCCATATATGCCACATTTAACTGTGGAAATCTTAGAATAGACTGATACGGCTCTTTTAAAAGAACAACAACAATTGTAAAGGAAAATAAAAGAACAACAAAAAATCAGCTATTATTACGGTCACTGGTGGATGTTGTCACATGAATGTGTCATACTCAGAGGCACCTCCTTTAACAGCATCATCTGTCTTTTATCTTGGAAGGACTGTCTCATAAAAACATCATAATACCTTTAGCTGACTACCAGACCATACTTACAGATCCTAATGAAAAGGTGGAAAAAGCAATCAAAGGGACTCCGGAAGTTCGATTCTTTTTCCTCTCTCTCTATTCTTTATGGAGATACAAAAAGCTGGGAGTTTTCTAGCAATGGGAGCTTTTAGCAGCCCAGAGCATAAAATCACAGTGGTGTGTTGACATCTATAGAATGCGTGTGCGTGTGTGCGTGTGTATGTGTATATGTGTATATGTGTGTGTGTGTGTGTGTGCATGTGTGTGTGCGTGTGTGGGTGTGTGGGTGTCTGTGTGTGCGTGCGTGCGTGTTTTTACTGCTGGTGCTACTACTACTTGCCTCTGTCTCCTTGCTTATCTGGCCTAATCAACAAAACAGCCTCAGCTGCCCCTTCGGATCCCCTGCCAGGGTCCCTATCATCCTCTGATCAAATATTAATGTGTGATACTGAGCTTGCTCACTAATCCAAAGCCAATTAATATTATCTGTCAATTATTTACAGATCCTGAGGTGCAAAGCCAGATCCCAGAGGATGACATCGGCCAGGTTCAGAATACATAATTGACTTCCTCTTTCTGTACCCGAACACCCTTCCCCCACGACACCCTGCCGTTATCCTTGCCTCCCTTCATCCTTTTTTTTCTTTCCCTTCCTTGCTTTCTGTCAGTCTCCCTGCTTTCTTTTTTGGTTTATGTGTCTTAATGCCTAAATGGCCGCCTTTTCATTGGTTCACCAAGAGAGGCACAGGATGCAGCCAATATTCTATATCAGACATTGCGTCTGACTCACTCATATGTTGTATTCACTGACATCAGAGAATTATTTTATTAGTTTTGATCATGCTCAACATGTTCGCATCCTCACACCAAATGATTTGGGTTGTTCAGTCAAGACAAAAAGTTTGCTTTTGTCACAGGTCAAAGTAAAGATCACAAAATAGGAGGAAAAAATGCAAATCTTTCTTACAAATATTTCTAAACTTTTGTTCATGGCAATGTGTATTTCAAAATTGCTGGATTAGTCAGCTTGTGGCATGCAAGAAACATTTCCAGATTTCATTATAATACATAAATTTTAGATTGGACCTTGTATGTTAGTGCATTGTGGCTGCAACCTGTGCCTCTGCTACCTTAACACTCTGTGCCTGGGGGATGATGGTGGAAGGGTGTGGTTCAGGAAAGGAGTGATGGTGGCAGGGTGGAGGCCAGACTTGCATCTGAGAGGGAATAATGACGGCCGCTCGAGTGAATCCCTTAAGCTACAAAGCATGCTCCTCTCCTGCTACAGCAGAAAGAAGAAAGGCTATGGAATAAAGGAGCGATGAAAGGAAAGGGAGTCCGTCTCACTGTGTTTGTGCCGCTTCTAAACTCCCACCACCTCCCATAATGCACTTTGACCCGCTAAGGCCTCTAATTGGCTAGCTCAATAAGCACTTCATTCTATTTATCTGACTCACATTTTTTTCTTAAAAACCTGGGTAGGACGATAGTTTTCTCATTAGCATGACTTCACAACTCATGTTTGTTGGAGCTGTTTAATCTGATATGTAAATATAGCGCTTGATTCAAAGTGATGGCTAATGAGTGCAAAAGTCTGTGTCTTTCCGTCTTTCCTGCAAGTAATTACAACAAAGCTTAGTTGGGCTTTTCTCTTACGGCAACTGTCTGCTCTGTCTTTTCTTTCTCAGTCTGACATCCTTTCACCTCTCAGTCTCTTATTCCCTGCCTTTTGTGTCACCTCTTTGATACCAGTGCAGCTCAGTTTTGATTTTTACAAGTTTCATCCTTTACATTTGGCTGCTACAGATTTTGTCAGAGCTGTTACTGTGAAGTACATTTATCATATTGGGAATGTGATGTTTGAAGTAAGCGTCTTTTTAAGAAGCTCATGATGGGTTAGTTTGGAAGACAAAAAAAGGTGTTCGCCTACAATGGAGGAATATTCAAATGACTGACCTCTGAAAAGAGAGCCCCAATGCATCGTGCAGTAAATAAAAAAGAAAGGTGTGTGTTCATGCGTTCGTTTCAATTCATGAATCATAAATTCTATGAGTCCTTATTACTGTAAAAAGAAAATGAATGTTTGCTTATGGCATATCCCATTGATAAAAATACATTTAGCCAACAATGAAATCAAAGCATGATATCAAAGAACTGGTTATCAAAAGAAAAAGCACTCAATGGTTTTTTCCTTGTAGCACTGCTACAAAGACTGCATTTAGCTTAAATCTATAGGCTGCAGTTCTGATTTCAAAGATGTTGCTACCACTCATTTAGAAACACTGATGTTTTCTACATACTAGATCAAAACACATCATAGTGAAAATACATTAACTTGGTATTATGCTTGTGGTTGTACTTGCGCTGTATAATAACAAGATGGGGGGCAGCTTATTGAGGGTCAGGACACAACATACATTGTAAAAACTTATACAGCAGTTTATATGAGGGTCAGACATTGCTGTAGCCTGCTGAAAAGTACTGCATAATTGTCAGCGACCCCTGTGCTTTACTTGCTGAGTAAACATTTCACAAGTTAGCACAAAAATATTTATTTAAAATGCAGCAGTGTCAGTCCCAGGCAGTGTCACAACCTTGATGACGCCAAGCTTAAGTGTTCATTTTTGCTGCAGCCTTATTGGCACATTTAGCCACATCAGGCCTGACTCCAATCTGAGGATGTACGAGTTCAAGTATTATTTTCTCTTTACTTTACCATAAGCCATAACCCAGTTGGTCACTTGGGAGCCAAAATCTAAATTTGGTGACTTCAACCCTGTTTCTAAGGGCGGTTTGGTCCCTGTGTCAACGATGTCAGAGTTTGGTCCGCATTTCCGGCAGTAAGTCGCATTCGGTCCCAGTGAGGGTTGGACTCCTCCAAGGCTGCCCTTTGTCACCAATTCTGTTCCTAACTTTTATGAACAGAATGTCTAGGTGCAGCCGAGGCCTTGAGGGTGTCCGGTTTGGGGACCTCAGCATTGCGTCTCTGCTTTTTGCAGACAATGTGGTGCTGTTGGCTTCTTCAAGCCGTGATCTCCAGCTCTCACTGGAGCGGTTTGCAGCCGAGTGTGAGGCGGTCAGGATGAGGGTCAGCACCTCCAAATCCGAATCCATGGTCCTCGGTCGGAAAAGGGTGGAATGCCCTCTCCGGATCGGGGATGAGATCCTGCCCCAAGTGGAGGAGTTCAAGTATCTTGGGGTCTTGTTCACCAGTGAGGGCAGGATGGAGCGCGAGATCGACAGGCGGATCGGTGCAGCGTCAGCAGTAATGCGGACTCTGTACCGGTCTGTCGTGGTGAAGAGAGAGCTGAGCCAAAAGGCAAAGTTCTCAATTTACTGGTCGATCTATGCTCCTACCCTCACCTATGGTCACGAGCTATGGGTCGTGACTGAAAGAACGAGATCAAGGATACAAGCGGCCAAAATGAGTTTTCTCTGCAGGGTGTCCGGGCTCTCCCTTAGAGATAAGGTGAGAAGCTTAGTGCTTAGCTTAGAGTAGAGCCACTTCTCCTCCACGTTGAGAGGAGCCAGATGAGGTGGCTCGGGCATCTCATCAGGATGCCTCCTGGATGCCTCCCTGGGGAGGTGTTCCGGGCATGTTCCACCAGTAGGAGACCCCGTGGATGACCCATAAAAAGCTGGAGAGACTATGTCTCTCAGCTGGCTTAGTAACGTCTTGGGATCCCCCGGGATGAGCTGGATGAAGTGGCTGGAGAGAAGGAAGTCTGGATGGATGGATGGATGGATGGATGGATGGATGGATGGATGGATGGATGGATGGATGGATGGATGGATGGATGGATGGATGGATGGATGGATGGATGGATGGATGGATGGATGGATGGATCAACCCTGTTTGAATCTCCAAACCATACTGACATTAGGGTGAAACAGTTATACCTAACTTGATACTTTTTGTGGACATTGATACATTTGTGGATTATGGATGTAACAACTGAAAGTGACATCACAGTTCCTGAGAGTTCAGGTAATGACGGTCACGGCTCACCTGTTTTGTGAGTTTGGTCATGTGATATTCCCAAGCAGAGCCCTCAGCCACTGTGATGTCATTTTCATTTGGCAGCAAGTTTCAAAATAACCACTCCCTGAGATGGATAACAATGGGTGGATTTTGATGCTTAATTCATATTCCACAAACACAATATTAATCAGAACACAGATTTTGCACTAATAGCGGCACATAGAAAATATTATTGTAAAGAACATTTTTGACTTGACTTCCCCTTTGACTGTCACTATGGTTTAAATCGACTAAGATTCAAGAGTTTTTTATTTGCCATGTTTGAGCGTGTCAAACAAGGAATTTGACTTCGGTAAATCACAGCCTCTGTTCAACATTTAGGTGACTAACAACAACACTCAGGACATGTGAAAAATGGCAGATATTCTCAAACATCCCCTGATCTTAAACTCCCAAGAGGGCAAGGAAAAACTCAAAACTCCAGCTAGGGGAAATGAGAAACCTTGAGAAGAGACCACAGATGGGAGGGTCCCTCTTGCAGGATGACCAGGCTGCAATGGATGCAGAGAGGACACATAGTACAAACAGTGTAGACAATTCAAAAAAGGTGTGGAGAGCAGGATGTTATTGCACAGTAATGACTCTGAGACTCTAAGAGTGGTGTGAGTTCATCAGAGTAACAGCCTGGGGGAAGAAGCTGTCTTTGTGTCTGCTGGTTTTAGCGTACAGAGCTCTAGAACGCCGTCCGGAGGGGAGGAGTTCAAACAGACTGCAACCTGGGTCAGAAGGGTCTGTAGAGATGTTACTTGCACGTTTCCTGGTCCTGGACAGGTACAAGTCTTGGATAGATGGGAGGTTGATTCCAATTATCTTTTCTGCAGTCCTGATTGTCCATTGCAGTCTGTGCTTGTCTTGTTTGGAGGCCGATCCAAACCAGACAGTGATGGAGGTGCAGAGGACAGACTGGATGATGGCAGTGTAGAAGGTCTTCAGCAGCTCCCGCGGCAGGTTGAACTTTTTGAGCTGCCTCAGGAAGTACAGCCTCTGCTGGGCCTTCTTCCGGACAGAGTCTATGTGGCCGGTCCGTTTCAGGTCCCAAGAGATTGTGGTTCCCAGGAACTTGAAGGTGTCTGTGGAGAGAATAGTATTATAGCGGATAGTGAGGGGTGAAAGTGGTGAAGGACCTTGCCTGAAGTCCACTGTCATCTCCACGGTCTTGAGTGGGTTCAATTCCAGGTGGTTTTGGCTGCACCAGTGGACCAGCCGCTCCACCGCCTGTCTGTACGCAGTCTCATCACCGTTCTGGATCAGTCCGATGAGAGTGGTGTCGTCTGCATACTTCAGGAGCTTCACAGGAGAGTCACCTGCGGAGAAATCGTTGGTGTAGAGAGAGAAGAATGAAATTCGTTATCAAAATTCTGGGTCACTTCATGGCATGTCTACCACATCCAGTCGAGTTTGTCTTGTGATCCTTTCCTGTTTTATTTTGAAATGGTCCTTCATTTTGGGCAACTTCCCCTTCCCCAATGCGTCTTCATTGTCTTCCCCACCCTGATTGTGTGTATATGACATGCGTCTCTCCTTTTCCTGTGCTAGTTCGTTTTGTCAATTCTGTAAGCCAAATCAAGTGTCAAGTAGGCCTTTGCTATTATGGATCTTAGTTTTGAATTTTTCTTTGGCACTTTGGATGTTTAGTTTTTGGTGACTGGCTCTCCTCATTCAAATGGTTTTGTGTTGAACGGTATTATTATTTGTACTTTGTCTTGACCGAGTGGTGCATTTGGGTTCAATCCTAGTTTACTTGTGACCATTAAATATGGGAATCAAATTCCAAAGTCTCCAGCCTTCAATTGAGTACCTGAAATTGAAATATGCAAAGTCAGACACGTTTGGGGGGTGTATTAAAAATTAAACTAAATCAATATTTTTTTTACATTTTTTTTTTTTTTTTGAGAGCCAGAGCATTTTGAAATCGAATAAATGCATGACACTGATTTTTAAGGCTACACTTTCAATGCATCTGATTGTGGAATACATATTGAGCTATGTGCAAATATTGTAGAGACATATAAGCCCATTGTATTGCTGTGTGTACTACGATATCTTTTGATCTTACCTGAATATTTTGCTGAATATTTTATTGGGAAGAATCCCAAAATCTCAGCAGCAATTATGCTCTTTAACCTGCGCCTTTGTTGTTTCATTGTTGTGCAGTTTAAGTATATGTGTATAATTTACTTAAGTTCATATAATAGCACCATTATTGAGTTGGAATTTGTATTCTTATTATATTTGCCTAGAGAAATGACAGTATAATAGCCCTGTGTGTTAAATTAAAGAGGGTAAAATACACATGAAAGTAGTAAAATAGTACATGAGCCAAAAAGTCTCATCTCTTTGATATTGCACATTCAACTTCTGTGCTCCACAATGTTGACTTAATATTCTCCTAATTAATTTGTCTGCAGTTGATGAAAGATAGCATTTGGAAGGAGAGAACACCTGGTAGCATATGCTGCAGGGACTGATTGCAAGGCAACAGAGCACCATCTGCAACTAACAGCCAGGACGATTCAGCAGATTGTGTATGTTTTCAAAAGATGACATACATGCATATGAACACACTTCCAAATACACACCATCTTCCAACTTAGAAGCATTAGGACTTCACATCCTTCAATTTTAGCAGAAGTGGGCATGCTGTACATGCTGAGGAAAATTAAGTGTAGTGCCCAAGGTTCAATACTAAATACTATGCGATGTGTGCAGAGGTAAATTAGCAGCAACATGGCACTTTTAACCTTCAACCTGGTATATGCCGCAAATATGTTGAATTATTGGCAAAAGCATTTCCATTTAAAAACAAAATTCAAATATGAAATCTTTATATATATTTAAGTATTAAATAGTATAACACGCATACTCTATATATATACAGTCAAACCTCTACGTACGAATTTAATTCAGTCCAGGACCTATTTCATATGTTGAAATCGTTGTATGTTGGGTCAGATATTCCCTAAAGAATACATTGTAATTCATTTAATTCGTTCCACCACTAAAAAAAATCAATAAAAACTCCTTAATAAATACTGCAGATAATTCCACATAGTAAAAAACAAATGCATTATATCAGCGAGATGTAAACAAATACATTACAAAGAAATAATAAATAAAAAGGGTTTATTGTCACTGTACCTTGGAGACACGTACTAGCGTTCTGTAACTTACTGTAACTTACTGTATGTAAACTTCAAACTTACATCGCTTTATTTTTTAAATTTCTATATTTTATATATTTTTTTCCTTTTTTTTAATCCAATTTACATAACGTTTACTTAAAACGAACTTGTGTTTTTAATTTTTTTTTACATTTTCTTTTTAACTTTAATCTTCACCCTCTTCACTTCCACTCAATTCAGGCTTTATTTTCTTTCCTTCACTTTTCTCCTCACCATCACTAGAGCGCTTTGCAGATTTTTTAAAGAAAGGTGTTCCATCTCTTCCAGGGTATGGCTGTGGCGTTTAGAGATGATGGTGGTCTCCTTGGATGGCTTGACCGCTTTGAGGGCTTCCCTCTGCTTAATGAGCTTCAAAATTGTTTTGCAAGATTACTCACGCACTCCGCACTCATGTTTTCTTACGATTTCTTGTTTTAATTGTTAATTTGTCTACGTTACCTTTTTTTCTGAGCGTGTCCAAAAGAGGTGTGCAAAATTATGGGCACAGTGAACATGTTTGGTGGTTTTGGTGTGCAGTGGTCAAGGTGGATTTGGATAAGGTTATGACCAAGTGGGAAGCGTTAATGAGGATCGCAATCAAATGACAAAGGATAAAGGTATATTCCCGGTAAGCCAAGTTTGATTTATTCTGTCAAACTTGGGGTCTAATAGCCTTTAGTCTAATAAATTAATAATGCCTCAAATAAAATATTCTGTATATGCAATTCTTAGAATTTATTTTACCTTGCTCCACATTGTTTCAAACTGCGTAAATTCATCATCAAGAGCCATTAAGTTTTTTGTCCGTTTCAAAATGAAAACGCAAAATGAAAATGTGTGAATATTTCTACTGGGTTAGCAGGGAATGTATCGTACAACTAGGTTGACGAGATAAGAAGACGCTAAGCCTTGTAATATTTTTTAGGTTACCTTGAAATTGCATTTCAAGTGGACCAGGATGCAAGTTGGCCAGTATCGGGGTGATATGATCGTCATCCTTGCGAGGAGCGTTTTGTACCAACTGGAGACTTTTAAAACTAGACATAGGAAGATTAGACAGCAATAAATTACAATAATCGAGGTGCGACGTAACAAACGCGCGTATTATGATTTCTGTGTCACTAGCAAAAAGAATGGGACAGTGATATTGCGAAGGTGAAAATACACACTTCTAGTAAAAAAAGGGTATCCATCCATCCATTTTCTGAACCGCTTAGTCCCCACGGGGGTCGCGGGCGTGCTGGAGCCTATCCCAGCCGTCATCGGGCAGTAGGCGGGGGACACCCTGAACCAGTTGCCAGCCAATCGCAGGGCACACAGAGACAGACAACCATCCGCACCCACACTCACACCTAGGGACAATTTGGAGTCTTCAATCGGCCTACCAAGCATGTTTTTGGAATGCGGGAGGAAACCGGAGTGCCCGGAGAAAACCCACGCGGGCCCGGGGAGAACATGCAAACTCCACACAGGGAGGGCCGGAGGTGGAATCGAACCCGCACCCTCCTAACTGTAAGGTGGACGTGCCACCCAGTGCGCCACCGAGCCGCCTGTAAAAAAAGGGTATATTCTAAAAATTCATGCCATACACGGTACCATTTTTCTCATTTAAAAAAAATCTGTTTTCTCAAATTCAGCATTTTTCAACCAAAAATTCCCCATTCACTCCCAATGCAGCATTTGCTTGTAATTCAAAACATGCAGCTCATTGAATTCACCTTGGAAGATTTTCAACGTTTTCGTTTTGAAAATTTCCATTTATCATAAATGCAAGATTTTTACCATTAAAATACACAAAAAAATCCCCATTCATTCTGATACCAAATCATTCCAGAAGATGCTGAATCATTCAATATGATCAGTTATCATTTTGTATTATTCAAGTTTATTTCACATGCTTCCACATTTCTCAATCAGCATTTGTAATTTCTCCTGAAATTGCAAATATCTAGTTTTACCCGTCATGCTGTAATAGCAAAGCTTTATGTGCCCATCTTTTTGTCATTCAAAAATAAATCATTTATCGTACCAAGCATCATTCCAGACATATCAACAGACAACTGTATTGATTACACTTGAGTGCTGAACATTCACGGTTAGATTTGTGTCAGCAAGATATTGAGCAATGAGACGGCGCGCGACTGGGGTCTTTTGCTGAATCCCACGATGTGTTACAGATCCTGTGAGAAGCGCCCCAGCAGCTGCCCTCCTTCATTCCTGTTTGTCAAGAGTTGTCGATAAGTCCCGCACTCGCTCCACAATAAAAGGGAGGGGAAGTAGCTGCTGAAATAGGATGCTTCCTGCCCTTTAACATGCCAGAGGCTTCGTTAAGGGAACCTGTGAAATCAGTTTAATAGACTGACATCACCCCTGGGCCTCTGTGACCTGGCTCTCTTGAGACCATTTTCCCCTTTTCTAGACTTTGTTTGCTCTTCAACCAACTTCCCTATGCACATTTTATCCCGTTATTGATTGTCCCCTCCGTTCCTCTCCCATTCTTCTTTGCTTTTCATTTTTCTTTTAATGTCATTCCACCACTGTCTTTATTCTTGCCCCTTACCTCTACTCCTTAATTGTTCCTTTTCTTTCTTTCTTGACTTTCTAATCATGTCTTAAATCTTTCTCTTTATGCATTTTGCCTCAGCAGCAACTTCTTTTGCAGTCAGTCCAACAGAGGAGAAAACTCAGTTTTCCTCCAGCTGACCTAGATGAGAAAAAAAAAAGGGATCAGGTTGGTCTGTGCATGAACTCACCTGACATTAGTGAATAAAATATAGCATGAGCCCTCTGTTATGAATGGCTACTGAAAAGGAGATCACTCCACCTCTGTTTTATTCTCTTTACCTCCTTCTTCAGACACTAATGCTGGAAATGTGACAGAAATGTGCCTACTGGCTGTTTGAACAATTCAGCACAGGTCAGCCTCTCTCAAAGCGATAGCAGCCTGACGCCTCCAATAATGCAGAGCGGGAATGTAGCCATAAAACAGCATTTCTTGATGTAAGGCTGCCCTGTAAGATTCTGGGGCCACATGTTTATATTCGTTAGCCTTCCAGGAATACTACAGAATGAGAGAGAAAATAATCACCCTAACTCGTTTATTTTTTATTTGATTTTATTTTGTTCATTTCAGCAAGTGCAACACATTTATTACAAATTCATTTCACATTTTGGTTTACATGACTTGTCAAAAAGGGAGTCGGGTTGAAGCCATTCTGCTTATCTAGTTCCGTCCGGATTACAACCAAGATTTTACTGCCAGACACACAATCTACATTACTACAGTACTAATTACGATACTACCATAATCATGAGAAGAAAGAAACAAAAGAAAAATGAAATTTGACCAGGATAACATGATTTGAATACAGTAATAACAAATAAAGTGGAAGTTTGAATATGAATTGAATATAGCATAAAACTGTAAATTTGCATAACAATTGATATCAATTTGTTTTAAATACAGCCAAGTTGATTTAGTTATAATACATTTTAACAGTTTGATTTGAATACAACAGTGACAGTTTGATACATTTCGAGAACATTTGATGAACATGCTTTGGTCAAGTGTCTTTGATTTTTGTTTGCAGACTTTGAGAAACATGAACATGAAAAATGAACTGTATCTGCAGTTATTTTCCAGAAGACCTGCACCGTATGCTGGTTGGTTCTGTTGAATGTGTTATATGATTATTTATGTGATGTGAAAATTTTGTCTTGCGGATATGGTAAGAGGAATGCATTTAAGTGACGCATCTGAGCATTGAGGGTCCTGACACTGTTTGGATGGTTATGGCTGCCCATGGCTGTGGGCAGGCCTTGGGGGTTGAAGGCTTTCTCCTGGTGGGGATAAAAGCAGGAGGCATCTGGCTCCAGCAGAGCTCCAAAAACTCAAAGTAGCCGAAGATCCCCCTCTCTTAGTTTAGCCAAACAAGCTGGACTAATCCCAACTATCAGGGGATGCACTGTCAAAACAAGCAGCAGGGCCCTAAGGCAAGCCGATCCACTGAGCAGTGAAGGGCCGCGCAGAGAGGAAAGAAGGCCCTTCCATTAGCATAATGCCTTTCGGTAGTGAGCCGGTTTGCTGGCCTGACAGTCTGAGCACAGGGCACGCCGTCTAAGAGAAGGTTTGAGCTCAGAGACGGGGCAGAGGGGGCAGCAATGGAGATGTGGGAGATCTCTGGCTTAAATCGGCCAGGGTCAAAACCCAGGCTGGCAGCGCCTCTTTCTCGATCTCAGTTTCAGTGATCTCTGCTTATTTTTAGCAGCCTTTATCCTCCAAAAGCAGGTTGAGTCCTCCTCTCTCTGAATATGTAGTCTTATGCCCTAGGCTTGCTACCGCTCATCCTATTCAACAACTACATCACCACAGAGCTATTCTCAAACCTCTCTGCTGTCGATGCTTGAAAGTGTCTGTACATTTTTCAAAACAACACAAAACATACCATAAATCTCATGTTCCTCATATGAAATATTGATTCCCTGCACCCATCCTACATAACTCTCTTTTGATATCCAGATAAGTCACTTTTTTTTTCTATGATGTCCAAGGAGTAAATTCTACATTAACAAAGTGATACCACACTCAGTCTTCTTTTGTCACCATCCGGTGTCATTTAGTTATGTGTATGTAGAACGTCCAAATGAAACAAATGAGGTTGCTGTTTATGTTATTACCTCTAATGGCTACATAATGGGGTTAGCTAAGGCCGTGCAATAATGACTATCAATATGAGCCGGCCTTTTATTAAAGCATTGCATCATCCCTGACAACTCAGAAAGTGTGTTGAAGGCAGCGGGGGGTGCGGTGCCTTGCTACTGCACTTGAGCAGCAGGTATTAAATTTATTATTGTTTCAAATACTTCCAATTGGGTCAAGATTGTAATCCATTCCAATTTTGTTTTTGAATGTATCATTTAATGATCACCCCTTTCACTTGCTCATGTTGATAACTCCTTGCTGTTGGAGACTGCAACTCCAAGGTACTGTTAAAAATAGGAAACCCTGTCGTCTGCATCATGTCCAGCTGGTCCTGCTGGGATTGTAGTTGGACTGGATCCAGTTGATTATCATTTCAGCTCACTGTCACTCATAGTGAGGCAGGTTCTCGGGCCCAATTATCTTTGAAAACACAACCACAGAGGCTGGATGTGATCAATGGGGCCGATGCCAGCGTCAATATGCTCCGAGTCAAGCCTATTGATCAGTGGATGTGTATAGACAGATGTTGTGAGCTGTATAATGTCAGCGGGCTGGTGGATGTGAGGCTGATAGGAAGACTGGAGAGAAAGTGCAGCGAAAGGGGTGGAATTAGAAGGCAGTTGAAGGGGGGTGGGTAATCCAATGGCGAGAGCGCCAGGAGTCTCAGGTGTGCATCGTCAAGAGAAAGAGGTGTCTGTTTGCTGGGTCTCTGAGCCCCCTGGGAGGGGATCAGGACCTGCCCTGACTCCCAGGCTCCCAGCTCACGACAGCAGGGTGACGAGGCGCCCCAGCGCCCCCCTCCCCCCCAACTGCTACTGCAATTAAAAGTCTGGCTCAGTCGCTGGCTAAAGCACAATAAAATACAAAGCAAAACAACCCTCTCACCTTACGCTCTGGGACGCAGACACACACAGACATGCAAGCACACGCACACACATACGCACATAAGCTCTGCTGTCTCTCTTTTTGCTCTATTGTGTAAGAGAGTTTAATTTGGTCCAAATCAACTTCTGATTTGTATCTTCAATGCTACTTTAACCTTCTCACTGAATATTGCCAGCAGCTACTGTAAATATCACTGTATGTATTTCTCAGTAAACAGTTTCAGACGCAATATTTTCTATAACAATATTGCCATCATTGTGGGTGACAGAGATTTGACAATGTGTGCACTCAATATATATTTTTTGTACAAATTAAACATGTTGCATTTGTTAAAAAAAAAAAACACTAACACGTGACATACGTAGAAGCCCACTACAGTCACCACCATCACAATTCAGAAAGTGTTCTTATTTATGCCATGGACAAATGTAGAATAAGCTACCTTATCAAAAGAGGCTCTATATCATGAGATCTAGGAGCTAATGAGTGCCTATTTTTAATGGTTGTTTTCATGCCTGTAAAATAGGGAGAGCCCTGTCCACAAAATCACAGCAAGGCCAAAACACAATTCAACTGAGTTGTATTTATACCATGTTTATCCTACAGTGAAAAAAAATACAGTGTACTGGATCTGTGGCTTTATCAGGACTGGCATAAGACAAAAAAAACAGGCTTCTTTTTTTAGCCCACCCCCAACCCTAGACATGTTCTACTAGTATGAATGGGTGTTTTTTGGGGGGGCAAGACACATGGAATAGATAAATACAAAATTAATAAAACGTTGCACATTTTCACCTTGGCATAGGTATGCAAAGCATTAAAGGGGCTCCAAACATTTTCAATTACTAATAAAGGTGTACAATAAATAAATAAATAAATAAATGAATAAATAAATAAATAAATAAATAAATAAATAAATAAATAAATAAATAAATAAATAAATAAATAAATAAATAAATAAATAAATAAATAAATAAATAGGTCAAAATGTTGGAAGGGGATAGGGTAATATGATTAAATGTGAAAATGATTTACTTGTACAAGCAACCTTTTTTATAATTTCCATTTTCTTATCTATACTTATGGAAGTTTGTTCAGGATTGTGGGGTAGCAAGTTAAATAAACACAAAAATAACATAAGCAAGAAGCTTGGGTAGAGCAGGGGTGTCAAACTCATTTTTGTCGTGTGCCGCATTGTAGTCATAGTTTCCCGTGGAGGGCCATTCTCATTGTCGACACCTTATACTACTTAGTGTATAGGCGACACGGCAAACTGATGAATAACTAGTTTTGAAATCAGAGACTAGTCAAAATGACAATTTCTAGCAATATTTCTGTTTTGAAAAAGTGAAGACAATTTATAATTTTAGTAATGATACAAAGTCGATGCAAAATTTGTCTTCGCGGGCCACATTATATGATGTGACGGGCCGCAAATGGCCTCCAAGCCTTGAGTTTGACACCTATGGGTTAGAGTGACTCTAGTCAACATGAATATATATTTATTGTGAAATGTGTTTGGAATGGACGTGTGCAATTGGTATCTGGCTTGTCTTGATGTTTCTCATTTATAATTCATAAAGCTGTAACTCACACAATTGCTTAATTGTCGCCCCCTTGACATTGCTATTTGTAGTACGCTTTATTTGAGAGATTTTTTTTCACCAAAATACTGAAGAATTATGTAGCTGTTTAATCAAACATGACAACTAAGCAACAATATATCATGGTAATGTGTCTGTGTAGAATTTGATTGCTAAGTTGTGTGGATATGACGATAATTGCATGTTTTCACCATACAGATGGCACAAGGATATCTTTGTAATGAAATTATGATTGTGTGAATATAACAAGAAGGATTTTTTTGCATTAAATGATATTCTATGATTATCAGTTTTTGTCTGTAAAAAAACACTTAAAAAATAAAAATAAATAAATAAATAAATAAATAAATAAATAAATAAATAAATAAATAAATAAATAAATAAATAAATAAACAATTTGAAGCTCCTCTTGCAGCGTGAAGCTTACCTCCAACTGCACCCCACCCGAAGGAAAATATGTTTCTTATTCAGCCACCAGGTTCTTCGAGCTATATTGTCTTGAAGATGATGAAGAATTATTGCGCTCAGATTTCTTCATGATATATGGACTCCTTAAAGTAAAGGGTTGGTTGTTTCACTGGAGTAACCTTTCTGTAGATCCCTTTTTAGTGTCACAACACTAATGACCTATTTCAAACAAAAGTTTGGAATATAAGATACTCACTATAAGTGTGATATAACGACAGCAAAAAAACATGTAAAACCATAATGAGATGAATTACGCAACTTCAAAGGACATAAAGTGCCCCTTTTTCAGAATTTGAAACTATTCATGTGTCATAATTAAGCGTTCCTGACATTAGTCCATCAAACTACAGTACAATAAGGAAAAAGAACTACAGCACACTAAATACTCTGGTTGAATCACACAGTTTGGGTTTCTATTTCTTATAATGCAGAGCATTTGTTAACATGATGACTGGAGGCTGAGCTCAGTCATGCAGCAAAACAAGCAGGTACTCAGCATTGCAGATTTAGCAACAGTGTTGATATGTTTAGCAACGTTTACATCCTTTCTAGCCACTCTTGAAAAGATGTTATTTGAGACTTCTGGAGACTTCTGGAGGCCTTGAGACGAGAGCAGGAAGAAAAACTGCAAAAGAATAGCACCTGTGCCAAGCTGTCACGCTCTAATTGCATAAAATAGTAAAAATTCCGGATTATTTTTGTTTCAAATCAACAACTAATCTTCTAATCAAGGAAGTTAAACATATCCATCCATCCACCCATCCATCCATCCATTTTTGGAGTGGTCAATCAGCCTACAATACATGCTTTTGGAATGTGTGAGGAAACCAAAGTACCTGGAGGAAACCCACACAGGCACGGGGAGAACATGCAAATCCATAGAAGAATGCCGGAAACAGAATCGAACCTTGCACCTCTGAACTGCCACCAAGTTAAACATAGTGATTAGTTAAAGAATCAAATCCTTAACTTCTGTGTCCTACTCAATTTGTTCTACTCTCATTATGTGTTCCATGACACCTACATTGAATTTTAAAAGAGTTTTCTTTACATTTATGTACGATCCCACTGGAGAAGGAGAACCCCAAAGGCTTAAGTTGAAGAAAATGCAGACAAAGGAGGCGAATGTGAACGTGTATGACAGGTGGGTCGGCATAGATGCGTGTCATAGACGAAAGCAGAGGAAGTCCACAGACGAGAATGCTCACGCTAACACTTTAAGGAGCGAAAAATGATAAATTAATCACACATTTCCCTCCCTTGTTTGAGGCATGCTACTTTTCCTAAAATTGAACAGGAAGGTGGAAAGCTGCTTGTTTTAGTGATTTGAGTGAATTAGTTAACAGTCTATATAACTTGTGAGACAGCAGTTGCTGGTGCAATCTTGTTCATATCCCAATATTCATTATGGTCCTTCTTTTCATTAACTTGAGTCAGAATGGTTTGTTATATCATCTCATCAACCCAGACTCATTTCATTCAGCAAAAAGCTCAGTAACTCATTGGCTGTATGCCACATACTTCCGTTTTATGGATTCAGCTAGCTACATTTAATTGTGTCCATCTGTTACCAAGAAACATTCTTCACAAAATAATTCCAAAACTTCCATCCATTCATTCTTTGTATCTCTTCTACTCACTGGGGTCATAGGTGTGGTAGACACTATCCCAGTCGGTTTGGAGTGAGAGGTCACCCTGAACTGGTTGACAGCCTGTCACAGTATCAAGACAAAGGCCTCCTGAAATTCTTGTTGCTTTTCATGAGTAAAATCATTCAAGCAAATTCTCGAAGTCTCGAAGGACAAAGACTACATACAAGTGGAATGGTAATCTTAACGCTGAATATACGCTTGCATGTTTGCGTCTAACTCGTCTAAGTTTGCCCACACCTCTATCAACCCCACTAAAAAAGTCAACCTGAGCCACAACTTAGACTTGCTTTTAGCTGGTCTAATGATTTGTCTATATCCAGTTGTCAGGCATAGGGCATGTAAACAAAAAACACACGGAGACACACTAGTTATGCTGAAAAGTCTTCCAAACACTGAAGGATGCTTACACAAGAACTTAAATTGATGTGGCAGTTTTTTCAATCTTTCCTTGGGTTTCAGGTTCTCGACTTGCTGTCTCAGCTAGTTAATTTTCTCCCTGAGAAGTTTTTCTGGTGCCAGATTGCCAAAAATCAATGATAACGGTTTGACTGGACATGTCTTGACTAAATTCTGTCTCTTCCTTGGAAGACGGTCTTGGTCTTCTCTGCCAAACACCCAACATCTGATGAAGAATATGTTTTCTTTTGAAAATGCTGACTTCAAACCTTGTTTTAGACTAAAGAGTTCTCCTGTAAATGGTGGTAATCCATTGACAATAAATCTTGACATCCATAAGAAATATAAACATTATACTTACTATAAGCCTGACACAAAGGCACACAAAAATGCTCAGTAGTAGTGCTTGAACTTCAATATCCTTCTGGAGCATGGAACATCATGTTTTGAATAATCAAACAATTGCTGAAGAGTTGATGACAACCGGAAACAGTTGACCTGGCTGTGATTTTATGTGGAAGATAAGCATTGACATTTAGTCAGTTGTCATGGAAAACACAGATGATTGATAAAAAGGGAAAGGTTACTTTTCTATGTACTTCATTGTAGGAGGACAGGTGGTACTCTCTTTCAGCCCCAGGAAATGCAGCTTAATGTTAGCCAAGGCTGCTTTCACGGCCCCAGGCTACTGGAGGGACAGAAAGGGAGCAGGCGGCAGGTATTTGCCGCCATGGGGTAGATTGAGCACTTGTGTTAAGCTCTCGATTTGGTCCATACACACAAACACACGCGCGTGCGCGCGCACACACACACACACACACACACACACACACACATACACACACACACACACACACACGCATATGCACTCACAACTACCGCTCCCACCATAAACCATCATTTGATCAAACCAGACAACCTCCATAAGCACATCACACGGAGAGTTTTAAGATAACATTAGATTAAGATGAAAGTTTGGTTAGCAAGCTTGACAGCAACTTGGCAGGTTGCCAGTGCAGGTAGCTAAAAATACGAATGTGTTGAAGTTACATATGGTAGCTGTGAATGTGGGTGTGAATCTGTTTTTTTTTTGTTTTTGTTTTTGCTTCATGTGCCCCTGCGAACGACTGGTAACCAGCCCTGGGGTGTACCCTGCTTTAAAATCTGCATATAAGCCTCAGCTCACACCAAATTCGAATGAGAATAAGCGATATAAAAAAAGATGGAGATACACACAATATACAATATGTTCTGTTTTCACACTGCTTGCTCTTGAACCTTAAGTAATCTCAATATTTATAAGTTCTGAAATCATCAATTTTCAGCCATTATACTGTGCTTCTTCACTTCTTGTTTTCTCATCTTTATAGCTTGCAAACATTCAATTGCAATATTTAAAGCTCTTCATTATGCACTGGAGCATCAACCTTTTTCAAACTACAAGCACATTAATGAACTACATTCTGGTGGTGTTATGCACTTCATAGCATAACCTTTTTGTGATTACTTTCACATTTATTTCTTTTCTGCCTTCCTTTATTCACACCCGGCCGATTCTCTCAGGTGTCCATGTAGGCTGCCAGCTGATTATCTGGGTGGGGACCAGGGAGGTTTCCCTGAATGTTGTCTATTCTATTATCAATGTAATTTCATTCTAAAGATTAAAGTAAAGTAAGCTTCAAAATTGATTAACGTCGAGAAGATAAGCTTCTGAGTGTGTTTTCTTCTGGCGTATGGATGTATGTGAAATGTGTTTCTATGAGTAAGTGGCTTGTCCCTGCTTCCTGGATGCTATTGTTCGGGCTTTGTGTGGCAGGGACAATTTAGTACATAAGTGGACTGAGTTTAGCCTTGCCACTTTACACTCACACTGCCCGTGCAGTCTGTAACTCAGTGAATGGACTCTTTGCTTTCCCTTTCATTGGAGAAGTACAGCAGTCATGCAAGATTATACGTGTGTGTGTGTGTGTGTGTGTGTGCGTGCGTGCGTGCGTGCGTGCGTGCGTGCGTGCGTGCGTGCGTGAGTGCGTGAGTGAGTGCGTGCGCGTGTGTGTGTGTGCGTGTGTATGTGTTTGTCTACCATTGTCATCACTGTTTTGTGTGTGGATTGATTTTTGTTCTAATTTCCATAGTGTATTGTAAATGCACCCGCGTGTGTTTGTGTGTGTGTGTGTGTGTGTGTGTGTGTGTGTGTGTGCGTGTGTGCGTCCTGTATGTGTTGTCTTTGTTGTGTGCGTCTAATCCCCAGGTCCCCAGGGCTCCAGAGGAACAGCTGAAGCAGGGGCAGTGGTGGCTTGTCATCCTGGGGCTCCCGCTGTTTCCCTCCCTTTCGCTGCTCCCCATATGGTCCTACAGCACTGGATCCCCAGGGGCCTGTTAACGCCGCACCACCCAGGCCCAGGCCCTGCCACCAGGTCTCTCTCACCTCCTGTCTCACCCCTGCTCCGGGACTCATCGTCACCCCAATGTCCCCTCTATCCTGTGCCCCCACACCCCACCCGCTTTTGATTGTGTGCATTATACCCCAGTATGAACCATGATTTTCTCAGTTTTTTGTCATGGTTTGTTAACCAGACATTATGCTATTCCAATTCTTCTCATTTTACCTTTCCATTTATATTTTTGATCCATTTCATTTGTGCCCCTTTTCACCAGGTCAGGGACTTCAATGAGGAATTTACATTGTAAATTTTCTTCCGACCAGTAATATTTCTTACTTAAAGAAACTGAGCATGTCACCTAAACAGTAGCATGACATATTTTCAGTGTTTGACCACAGCATGTTCAGTGGCCCTCAGTGATGCCAAAGCTCGCTGTCTCTTTAAAGAGTGATTTAAACCCTGCAGGCCCTCAGCAGACCTTGATGCTAGAAAGTACTTCAGTTTATCTTCACCAACCGAGCCCCAAGCGTCTCTAAATCAGCTGTCAGTACCTCTCGGGGATTAGTAGGGATTTATAAGTGAACAGGGAGCGCTGTTTCACACAAGTTATCAAACAGATCATAAAACACCATCGTTGGGATTTGACTGTTTGGTTACACATGTTGGAGCTGCGCCTTGTGGTAATGCTGTTGGCTTTGCTGAACAGTTGCACTAGAGAGACTATGTGTGATCTGTTCTTTTTTGTCTTTTGTAAATATTTGGCTGCATCTATGTCACCCCACAGAAATGGATGACTAATAGAACTCAAGTAAAACAAATAACATGACATAGCAAATGTTTTGAGAATTAATGCATCCCACAAACAATTATTACATCACATATCTGAATAAAGATGTGCATGTTTTACCAATTAAAGTTTCCTTTCTCGTAGTTTCATTTTAAATGATAAAAAATACATATTGAATTTATCTCGAGCGACACATTGTATCTAAGCGCCCTCTATTGATAATAAAGGGGAACACGCTCCAGATGCATCAACACACTGAAACAGGGGTAGGGAACGCTTGACATTCGAGAGCCACCTGCCTGTTTACCATGTCTCCCTGCTGCAACACACTTGATTCAAATGGTCAGCTCATCAGCGAGCTTTGTAGGAACCTGAAACAATCCTGACCATTTGAATAGTAGCAGGGAGAGCTGAAAAACAGGCTGGATATGGCTCACGTATGATCAGGATTCATGACCCATACTCTGGAGTGACAGACTTATCAGACCTAATACAATATGTAGTATATGTTCATGTGACATAGAATTTTATGACTAGTTAGAGATACATACAAATTACTTGTGTCACTGTAATTCAAAAGATTATAATGCAATAATTTAGAGGTGTACTGCATAATTTGTAAAATTGATAGAAATCAGGTGAAGAATCCCACTTCCATATTGCACTTATAAAGTATGGTGTATTGTAATTTCTCAATTTCCTGCTTGGATTCACAGATAGATACAGTATATGAAACAAAAATGCGTGCAATAATTTTATGTGGAAATATAATAAATAAAATAAATAATATCTCATGAAGAGTGTCATTAAAGTTCCGCGGCTGGTATCACGATAGATCAATTTCAAATCAAAACTACAAATTATTATTATTTTTTCCGTCAAAGTAATTCTTCTGTCTTTGAACAGGCTTTTTCAACCTCCTCTGCTCAATGCACTCCTGAAAGGGGGAGAATCTATCGGAAATCCTCACAGCTCCTTCGTCCCAGCTATCTTTATATCATTCACGTCTTCAAACCAAGTCCGTTTGATGACCCCCTTGAGCTAGGGTGTGGGGGGCGGGGGAAGGGGGTCACACGGAGTCAGGTCAGGTAAAAAATAATGTTCCTCCAGCACAGCAATATGTTTCTTGCCAGGAACTGTATGATGCTCAGAGCAGTGTAAGCAGCTAGGTTGTCAAGATGAAGCCGCCACGAGCTGTCCTGCCACAATTCTTGCCTCTTCTCACACATGGAATGAAGCAAACGCCAGAAGATCTCTTTGTGGACATGACTGTCTAGCCCAGTGTTTCCCAAACTTTTTTCATTCACGGCACACCTTGTCATTGGAAAAAATCTCGAGGCACACCACCAATAAGTATTACACCAGGTTCTATATTAAAATCAGTTATATTACAACAAAAGATGTGAAGTCCTATTCCTATATATCTATGAAGAGTCGAATAATTGAATAAAAATAAATACTAAATATTCTTTAAATTGTATTTCTTTTTTTTAATAAAAGTGACAGTTTTCTTAAAAGCGTTTAGAAAGTGTAAGGAATAAACTATTGAAAGTGAATGTGATTAAAATCCAAAAGAATCAACACAACTTTGTTTACTGATCTAGACTAGCTCTATGAATATTGCGACAATAAGAACAAAGTCACTTTTAAAGATGCTCTGCTGTTCTGACAGCAGCTGAGTGGTTATCACAGTCGAGGTGTCTCGACTTGACTGTGTATTTTATGTTGGTGAAAAATGACCAATCCAGGTTCTGTGGTTGAACTGCATGGTCTGATTTTCATCGGACCACAAGCGAACCACAGCTGTCCAAGTTGGGCCTTGACTTTGACACCTGTGATATAAAGCAACCCTCTAGCGCGCTCAACATTGGCACTTATGTAATAGGTTTATATGGAAAAATGATGTCAGCACTAAAATTTACTTCACTTAAGGAATCTACAGTGATTTAAGAGCTTTTTGCGGGTGAAATTTATGACAAACTGGCCCACCTACTCTTGGCGCTCAACTTTCTGTTTTTATTTTTCTATCTCACGTCACAGTTGGGCGACAAGTATTATCATGCGTCTTAACAGCCAGACACGGAGCTCTTTTTAGTGGACACCCGCCGTGAAGACAGCCAAAAAGCTCCATGCTGGCCCTCGACCGCGTTCGCCATCTATCGCCGGTGAGGCAGCAGGTAGCACCTGATTCGCTGAACCACCTAGCCAGTCCATGCATGATACCCAGGTTGAGGATGAAGGGCAGACCCGCAAAAGTGCCCATTTCTGGTATTTACAATGATTTTGAATGGACATATTATGATCGGTCTCTCGCGTGACTCCCACAGAGACATGGGAATAGAGGGTGCATGGCCATATGACTCATCAAAACTGTGCATTCATTATTTCATTATTTCTCCTAAATGAATGTTTGAAATAGAAAATGGAAATATTTTTTTTTCCTGCTCAAAATTGCACGTGCAACTAGCGTGAAATCATTTATCGCTCTGTTCAATTTATCAGTCATTACCAATAAAATGGCTGTTACGACTGACTCAGCGCTTACTTTGTCGTCGTAGGATTTTAAAGAATAGTTTTTAAAAAATGTTAACATCGTATTTTGCAGATGTGCAGCTTGCTCCAGGCTTTCCGCTAGGGGCGCTAGAGTAGATTATCTTAGTAGATTCAGAGTGCGTGCTAACAATTGGGTAATGACTGTAACGTATTTTTGAAATGATGTAATATAATAAATTAGAAACGTGGTCCTCAATTAAACGGCATTGTGTTCCATTGAGATTGTGCCAGTTTCTTGTTAACAACTGGTTTTGATGCTGATGTATTTCAAGGCTACAAATATGTGTTAACTGAAAGGGTTGTCAAGTCACGAACAAGAAGTGGCTGGGATTTTTCAACACTGAAAACACATTCACTAATAAACAACAGAATAAATGTCAGAATCAGCTTTATTGGCCAAGTTTGTGCATGACAAACAAGGAATTTGACTCCGGTTGATCTCAGCCTCTACAACATTTAAGTGACTAACAACATTCAGGTGACTAACAACATTTAAGTGGCAAGAGCAGGATGTTATTGCCCGGTGATGTCTCTGAGACTCTATGAGTGGTGTGAGTTCATCAGAGTGACAGCCTGGGGGAAGAAGCTGCGTCTGTGTCTGCTGGTTTTGGCGTGCAGTGCTCTGTAACGCTGTCCGGAAGGGAGTAGTTCGAACAGACCGTGACCTGGGTGAGAAGGGTCTGTTACTTGTACGTTTCCTGGACAGGTACAAGTCTTGGATAGATGGGAGGTTGGTCCCGATTATCTTTTCCGCAGTCCTGATTGTCCATTGCAGTCTGTTCTTTGGTGGCCAATCCAAACCAGACAGTGATGGAGGTGCAGAGGATAGACTGGATGATGGCAGTGTAGAAGGTCTTCAGCAGCTCCTGTGGCATGTTGAACTTCCTCAGCTGTCTCAGAAAGTACAACCTCTGCTGGGCCTTCTTCCGGACAGATTCTATGTGGCCGGTCCATTTCAGGTCCCGTAAGATTGTGGATCCCAGGAACTTGAAGGTGTCTGTGGTAGGAATAGCATTACTGAGGATGGTGAGGGGTGGAAGTGGCAAAGGGTCTCTCCTGAAGTCCACTGTCATCTCCACGGTCTTGAGCGGGTTCAGCTCCTGGTGGTTTTGGCTGCACCAGTGGACCAGCCGCTCCACCTCCTGTCTGTATGCAGTCACGTCACGTCTCAGTCACATTGTTTACCTCTGCAGTATGTGTGCCATATTGTAAGAAGTGAAATCCCGTTGTTTATTGTAAAGGGAAGAAAATTGTGAATCTCGACGTGGGTTTGACCATTGACATTGTCCAAATTTTCAAAGTCAAAGTCAAAGTCAAAGTCTCCTTTATTGTCAATTCCTCCGCATGTCAAGACACACAAAGAGATCGAAATTACGTTTCTCACTATCCCAGGGTGACAAGACAGAGTTTACAACGCACATACAAGTAAACAACACAGGAAAAATAAAACAAGAAGATGAACATATAAGAGTGATAGCACGCTAGCCGCTCCCAATGCACAGCAGAGTCCGGAAAGATGACAGTCAACCAGGTCACTGTGAACACGAGCACACAGCAGGCACGCACTGTCCGGTTTGTGGATCCTATCAGGCGAACGCAACCCATTGTGTCGTCCCGCGAACGAACGTACGCCAGGAGAATGGAAGGCACGGCTGGGCGAGCTGGGTTGGCCGCAAGCCCGGCCCGACGTCTTCGCGCTGGCCCCTCTTCCGCTGCCCCGCAGACCTGCTGCCGACGCATCCCAACAATGCTCCAGGACGGAGCAGTCCGAGCTCACGACGCAGTCCAACCGGGGGAGGAAGAGCAGGCCAGTCCGGCGTCGCTCCATGACGAAGCAGTCCGAGCGCCCTTAATCTCTCCGCACCAAAGTCCAGAACGCCATAAAACCCACTTCCGCCGATGTTGAGCAGAACATGCCCGCCGCACTAGTAGCACGACGTATCACACGAGACGAACACACACAAAACTCCTGGACAAACACTCAGTAAACACTCACAAAACACCGAACGGGACAGAGAGTGGCCGCTGCGTGTGCACGCGCCGCCATCTTGAATATATTTATAATAATATAATCTAAGAAAGAAGAATATTGCTTGTACAACATGTAGTTGTTTGTTTTTTTGGGGGGTCTATATGTCAGGATGTGTGCTAGTCCATTGCCTTGAATTGAATTAGCATTACGTATGAACTGTGTCATCATGGCTATCTAATACTTTTGAAGCTTTATAAATTTGAATTGAGAGTCACACAAGGCTTAACTGCTGACAATTTCTGGGCAGTGTGAGCTGTACTCAGAGAGGCCCAGGAAATTTTCAGCTCTTTGAGATACTCAATCGCTTTGACTTACGTGTTGTGTCTTGGAGTGCAATATCCTCTGCTGCTCTCATGCTGTCATCAGCTGCCTCTCTCCTCTCCTCTCATTCTGTGTTTGTACTTCCATCCACTACAGCAAAACCCGTCTGCTCCACCCCCCTCCACCAGTGCACAGAAGCCTAGTGGAGCCTGCAGCTGGCTAAGGCCTCCCCTCCTCTGGGTCACTCACTCTGCAGGAGGGTGGGGATCTGGATCCAGCTTAAAGAAAAGCAGGCAGATCAAGGACAACAATATGATTCTTCATGAGTACAAAAGTAAGCCCTCACCAACCATTTTTACCTCGTTACCTGGTCTCATCCCATCAATATTTCTTTCCTCTCTCGCCCCAATTAGTGTATTTCAGCATCCTCTTTGGTTCCATTGTACATATTCAGAAATAGGTAGAGACTGGTGTAGGCGTCTGTGTTTGCAAGAGAAAAGTGACTACGTTTCACAAAACATGGGAATCCAACAGGAAGGAGGTCAAAGGACAAGGCCTTTATTTATTTATTTATTTATTTATTTATTTATTTATTTATTTGTTTGTTTATTTATTTATTTATTTCAAGTGATAATTGAACCTAATGTTCCCTCACTACAATGACTTCACATCACTATTTCTTTGTGATGCAAACTAAAATAATATTTTTTTTTCTTGCCTCCATTATCTCTAGTCAATTGACCTGCCCAAAGCCTCCTGGGATAGCAGTGGCGGGCCGTACATTTCACACCTAGGCCCTCAGTAGTTCTCCATCTGAATCAATTCCAACCCTCAATAGCTATTTTATGGCTGTAAAACGTTTACTGCAGGTATAGCTGTGACACACATAAAAAAAAAAAGCATAAAAAATAACCTGATAAAATTGCAATATTATTTAGGAATATAGCAACATTTTACTCACCAAAAATCCTGATTATTGTGTGAAGGCGATGGCCTTCACACATATGTTATTCTACACCATTCTCTATTATTGTGTGAAGGCGATGGCCTTCACACATATGTTATTCTACACCATTCTCTATTATTATTATTATTATATTTTATTCCCGCCACTTTTTTGTCCCGCTTCTTCTTCCACATAATTCATCCGATTCACTCCGTTCCACTTTTGACGTATTCCAAATATTCACGAGATGAGCGCTTCCATTTTTCTCGTTCCGAAAATTTTCCGATTTCGCAAAATTCGCGAATTTACGACAAATTTTTCAGATTCGACATTTCACATTTACGTCATTCCCCTTTTAAATTCACCTCATTCAGCACATTCAAACCACATTCGGAATGATTCTCGACATTCCCAAAATTCCCAAATTCAAAAATTTCACGTTTTCACGTTAAAAATTTCGACAAAATTTCACAAAATTTCGTTTTTCACCTCTAATTTCTACATTCTTTGACCGATTCAACCCATTCCAACTTTCAACTGTTCATCTTTTGCCTACCTATTCCACACCTTCCCACTTACCAAAATTTCCCAAAATTTTATTTTGAAATTCACACCAAATTCTACAAAATTTCGTTTTTTCACTCTAAATTCTACATTTTTCAACCGATTCAACCCATTCCAACTTTATTCACTTTGGTCACTTCATCCTTACCATATTCACCCCTTCACCCCCACTTCCACTATGCTTACACAATTCAACCCTTGACCCCCACTTCCAGTGTGGCGGCCATCTTGGATTGACCCTGAAGTGCTCCCAATGAACCTAGAATGAACCGGAAGTGCCCCAATTCGAACCGGAAGTGACCTTAGGTAAACAGGAAGTGACCTCAGGTAAACCGGAAGTGACCCCAAATCAAACCGGAAGTGACCCAAATCAAACCGGAAGTGACCCCAAATGAACCGGAAGTGACCCCAGGTAAACCGGAAGTGACCCAAAATCAAACCGGAAGTGACCTTTTTAAACCGGAAGTGACCTTTTTAAACCGGAAGTGACCCCAAATAAACCGGAAGTGACCTCAGCTAGACCGGAAGTGCCTCTTAACAAACCGGAAGTGACCCAAATAGACCGGAAGTGACCCAAATCAAACCGGAAGTGACCCCAAATGAACCGGAAGTGACCTCAAGTAAACCGGAAGTGACCCCAAATCAAACCGGAAGTGACCTTTTTAAACCGGAAGTTACCTTTTTAAACCGGAAGTGACCCCAAATAAACCGGAAGTGACCTCAGCTAGACCGGAAGTGACCCAAATCAAACCGGAAGTGACCTTATTTCAACATTAACTGCCCTAAATAGCTACATTAGGCGCTAACTTTTGCATTTATTGTCCGATTGAACCCGTTTCAACATTTTAACCCCAAAAGTGAACCTCCTGAAGCCGTTTTTTATCGTTTTGTTCCAAATTTCAAAAAATTTTGGCGCAATTGTTTTTCTTTTAATTCCCACTCATTCTCTATGGGGATTCAAGATTTGCTCTAACTTCTACATTATTTAACTGTTTCAACCCGTTCCAACTTTCAACTGTTCATCTTTTGCCTACCTATTCCAAAATCTCCCACTTACCAAAAATTCCAAACTTTCAAATTTGAAATTCAACCAAATTCACTAAAATTTTGTATTACACTTCTATTTTCCACATTTCTCAAGAAATTCAACTAATTTCAACATCATTCGGCATCATTCCCCAAGAAGTGATTCAAAGTATTCGCCTTCACACGCAATTTCTCCAGAAATTGCATTTTCTAGTTATTATTATTCTTCTATTTTATTCCCGCCACTTTTTTGTCCCGCTTCTTCTTCCACATAATTCATCCGATTCACTCCGTTCCACTTTTGACGTATTCCAAATATTCACGAGATGAGCGCTTCCATTTTTCTCGTTCCGAAAATTTTCCGATTTCGCAAAATTCGCGAATTTACGACAAATTTTTCCCCATTCATTCTCAATGGCAGATTCGACATTTCACATTTACGTCATTCCCCTTTTAAATTCACCTCATTCAGCACATTCAAACCACATTCGGAATGATTCTCGACATTCCCAAAATTCCCAAATTCAAAAATTTCACGTTTTCACGTTAAAAATTTCGACAAAATTTCACAAAATTTGGTTTTTCACCTCTAATTTCTACATTCTTTGACCGATTCAACCCATTCCAACTTTCAACTGTTCATCTTTTGCCTACCTATTCCACACCTTCCCACTTACCAAAATTTCCCAAAATTTTATTTTGAAATTCACACCAAATTCTACAAAATTTCGTTTTTTCACTCTAAATTCTACATTTTTCAACCGATTCAACCCATTCCAACTTTATTCACTTTGGTCACTTCATCCTTACCATATTCACCCCTTCACCCCCACTTCCACTATGCTTACACAATTCAACCCTTGACCCCCACTTCCAGTGTGGCGGCCATCTTGGATTGACCCTGAAGTGCTCCCAATGAACCTAGAATGAACCGGAAGTGCCCCAATTCGAACAGGAAGTGACCTTAGGTAAACAGGAAGTGACCTCAGGTAAACCGGAAGTGACCCCAAATCAAACCGGAAGTGACCCAAATCAAACCGGAAGTGACCCCAAATGAACCGGAAGTGACCCCAGGTAAACCGGAAGTGACCCTAAATCAAACCGGAAGTGACCTTTTTAAACCGGAAGTGACCTTTTTAAACCGGAAGTGACCCCAAATAAACCGGAAATGACCTCAGCTAGACCGGAAGTGCCTCTAATCAAACCGGAAGTGACCCAAATAGACCGGAAGTGACCCAAATCAAACCGGAAGTGACCCCAAATGAACCGGAAGTGACCTTGAGTAAACCGGAAGTGACCCCAAATCAAACCGGAAGTGACCTTTTTAAACCGGAAGTGACCTTTTTAAACCGGAAGTGACCCCAAATCAAACCGGAAGTGACCTCAGCTAGACCGGAAGTGCCTCTTATCAAACCGGAAGTGACCCAAATAGACCGGAAGTGACCCAAATCAAACCGGAAGTTACCTTATTTCAACATTAACTGCCCTAAATAGCTACATTAGGCGCTAACTTTTGCATTTATTGTCCGATTGAACCCGTTTCAACATTTTAACCCCAAAAGTGAACCTCCTGAAGCCGTTTTTTATCGTTTTGTTCCAAATTTCAAAAAATGTTGGCGCAATTGTTTTTTTTTTTAATTCCCACTCATTCTCTATGGGGATTCAAGATTTGCTCTAACTTCTACATTATTTAACCGTTTCAACCCGTTCCAACTTTCAACTGTTCATCTTTTGCCTACCTATTCCACAACCTCCCACTTACCAAAAATTCCAAACTTTCAAATTTGAAATTCAACCAAATTCTCCTAAATTTTGTATTACACTTCTATTTTCCACATTTCTCAAGAAATTCAACTAATTTCAACATCATTCGGCATCATTCCCCAAGAAGTGATTCAAAGTATTCGCCTTCACACGCAATTTCTCCAGAAATTGCATTTTCTAGTTGTGTGAAGGCGATGGCCTTCACACATATGTTATTCTACACCATTCTCTATTATTATTATTATTATTGTGTGAAGGCGATGGCCTTCACACATATGTTATTCTACACCATTCTCTATTATTATTATTATTATTATTATTATTATTATTATATTTTATTCTCCACACTTTTTTGTCCCGCTTCTTCTTCCACATAATTCATCCGATTCACTCCGTTCCACTTTTGACGTATTCCAAATATTCACGAGATGAGCGCTTCCATTTTTCTCGTTCCGAAAATTTTCCGATTTCGCAAAATTCGCGAATTTACGACAAATTTTTCCCCATTCATTCTCAATGGCAGATTCGACATTTCACATTTACGTCATTCCCCTTTTAAATTCACCTCATTCAGCACATTCAAACCACATTCGGAATGATTCTCGACATTCCCAAAATTCCCAAATTCAAAAATTTCACGTTTTCACGTTAAAAATTCCGACAAAATTTCACGAAATTTCGTTTTTCACCTCTAACTTCTACATTTTTCGACCGATTCAACCCGTTCCAACTTCCAACTGTTCATCTTTTGCCTACCTATTCCACAACTTCCCACTTACAAAAAAATTCCAAATTTTCAAATTTGAAATTCAACCAAATTCTTTGTAATTTCGTTTTTCTACTCTAATTTCTACATTTTTCAACCGATTCAACCCATTCCAACTTTCAACTGTTCATCTTTTGCCTGCCTATTCCACAACTTCTCACCTACCAAAAATTCCAAAATTTCAAATTTGAAATTCAACCAAATTCTCCAAAATTTCGTTTTTCTACTCTAACTTCTACGTTTTTCAACCGATTCAACCCATTCCAACTTTCAACTGTTCATCTTTTGCCTGCCTATTCCACAACTTCTCACATACCAAATATTCAAAATGTTCAAATTTGAAATTCAACCAAATTCTACAAAATTTTGTTTTTTTACTCTAACTTCTACGTTTTTCAACCGATTCAACCCATTCCAACTTTCAACTGTTCATCTTTTGCCTGCCTATTCCACAACTTCTCACCTACCAAAAACTCCAAATTTTTAAATTTGAAATTCAACCAAATTCTCCAAAATTTAGTTTTTCTACTCTAACTTCTACATTTTTCAACCGATTCAGCTCATTCCAACTTTCAACTGTTCATCTTTTGCCAACCTATTCCACAACTTCCCATTTGCCAAAAATTCCAAATTTGAAATTCAACCAAATTCTACAAAATTTGGTTTTTCTACTCTAATTTCTACATTTTTCAACCGATTCAACCCATTCCAACTTTATTCACTTTGGTCACCTCATCCTTACCATATTCACCCCCTTCACCCCCACTTCCACTATGCTTACACAGTTCAACCCTTGACCTCCACTTCCAGTGTGGCGGCCATCTTGGATTGACCCTGAAGTGCCCCAATGAACCCGGTATGAACCGGAAGTGCCCCAAATCAAACCGGAAGTGACCCCAAATGAACCGGAAGTGACCTCAGGTAAACCGGAAGTGACCCCAAATCAAACCGGAAGTGACCCCAAATCAAACCGGAAGTGGCCTTTTTAAACCGGAAGTGACCTTTTTAAACCGGAAGTGACCCCAAATAAACCAGAAGTGACCTCAGCTAGACCGGAAGTGCCTCTATTCAAACCGGAAGTGACCCAAATAGACCGGAAGTGACCAAAATCAAACCGGAAGTGACCCCAAATGAACCGGAAGTGACCACAGGTAAACCAGAAGTGACCCCAAATGAAACCGGAAGTGACCTTTTTAAACCGGAAGTGACCTTTTTAAACCGGAAGTGACCCCAAATAAACCGGAAGTGACCTCAGCTAGACCGGAAGTGCCTCTAATCAAACCGGAAGTGACCCAAATAGACCGGAAGTGACCCAAATCAAACCGGAAGTGACCTTATTTCAACATTAACTGCCCTAAATAGCTACATTAGGCGCTAACTTTTGCATTTATTGTCCGATTGAACCCGTTTCAACATTTTAACCCCAAAAGTGAACCTCCTGAAGCCGTTTTTTATCGTTTTGTTCCAAATTTCAAAAAATTTTGGCGCAATTGTTTTTTCTTTTAATTCCCACTCATTCTCTATGGGGATTCAAGATTTGCTCTAACTTCTACATTATTTAACCGTTTCAACCCGTTCCAACTTTCAACTGTTCATCTTTTGCCTACCTATTCCAAAATCTCCCACTTACCAAAAATTCCAAACTTTCAAATTTGAAATTCAACCAAATTCACTAAAATTTTGTATTACACTTCTATTTTCCACATTTCTCAAGAAATTCAACTAATTTCAACATCATTCGGCATCATTCCCCAAGAAGTCATTCAAAGTATTCGCCTTCACACGCAATTTCTCCAGAAATTGCATTTTCTAGTTATTATTATTATTATTCTATTTTATTCCCGCCACTTTTTTGTCCCGCTTCTTCTTCCACATAATTCATCCGATTCACTCCGTTCCACTTTTGACGTATTCCAAATATTCACGAGATGAGCGCTTCCATTTTTCTCGTTCCGAAAATTTTCCGATTTCGCAAAATTCGCGAATTTACGACAAATTTTTCCCCATTCATTCTCAATGGCAGATTCGACATTTCACATTTACGTCATTCCCCTTTTAAATTCACCTCATTCAGCACATTCAAACCACATTCGGAATGATTCTCGACATTCCCAAAATTCCCAAATTCAAAAATTTCACGTTTTCACGTTAAAAATTTCGACAAAATTTCACAAAATTTGGTTTTTCACCTCTAATTTCTACATTCTTTGACCGATTCAACCCATTCCAACTTTCAACTGTTCATCTTTTGCCTACCTATTCCACACCTTCCCACTTACCAAAATTTCCCAAAATTTTATTTTGAAATTCACACCAAATTCTACAAAATTTAGTTTTTTCACTCTAAATTCTACATTTTTCAACCGATTCAACCCATTCCAACTTTATTCACTTTGGTCACTTCATCCTTACCATATTCACCCCTTCACCCCCACTTCCACTATGCTTACACAATTCAACCCTTGACCCCCACTTCCAGTGTGGCGGCCATCTTGGATTGACCCTGAAGTGCTCCCAATGAACCTAGAATGAACCGGACGTGCCCCAATTCGAACCGGAAGTGACCTTAGGTAAACAGGAAGTGACCTCAGGTAAACCGGAAGTGACCCCAAATCAAACCGGAAGTGACCCAAATCAAACCGGAAGTGACCCCAAATGAACCGGAAGTGACCCCAGGTAAACCGGAAGTGACCCAAAATCAAACCGGAAGTGACCTTTTTAAACCGGAAGTGACCTTTTTAAACCGGAAGTGACCCCAAATAAACCGGAAGTGACCTCAGCTAGACCGGAAGTGCCTCTAATCAAACCGGAAGTGACCCAAATAGACCGGAAGTGACCCAAATCAAACCGGAAGTGACCCCAAATGAACCGGAAGTGACCTCAAGTAAACCGGAAGTGACCCCAAATCAAACCGGAAGTGACCTTTTTAAACCGGAAGTGACCCCAAATAAACCGGAAGTGACCTCAGCTAGACCGGAAGTGCCTCTAATCAAACCGGAAGTGACCCAAATAGACCGGAAGTGACCCAAATCAAACCGGAAGTGACCCCAAATGAACCGGAAGTGACCCCAAATCAAACCGGAAGTGACCTTTTTAAACCGGAAGTGACCTTTTTAAACCGGAAGTGACCCCAAATAAACCGGAAGTGACCTCAGCTAGACCGGAAGTGCCTCTTATCAAACCGGAAGTGACCCAAATAGACCGGAAGTGACCCAAATCAAACCGGAAGTGACCTTATTTCAACATTAACTGCCCTAAATAGCTACATTAGGCGCTAACTTTTGCATTTATTGTCCGATTGAACCCGTTTCAACATTTTAACCTCAAAAGTGAACCTCCTGAAGCCGTTTTTTATTGTTTTGTTCCAAATTTCAAAAAATTTTGGCGCAATTGTTTTTTCTTTTAATTCCCACTCATTCTCTATGGGGATTCAAGATTTGCTCTAACTTCTACATTATTTAACCGTTTCAACCCGTTCCAACTTTCAACTGTTCATCTTTTGCCTACCTATTCCACAATCTCCCACTTACCAAAAATTCCAAACTTTCAAATTTGAAATTCAACCAAATTCACCAAAATTCTGTAGTACACTTCTATTTTCCACATTTCTCAAGAAATTCAACTAATTTCAACATCATTCTGCATCATTCCCCAAGAAGTGATTCAAAGTATTCGCCTTCACACGCAATTTCTCCAGAAATTGCATTTTCTAGTTCATACACAAAATCCATCCTCCTTTCTTTCCTCAAGAATATTTCAATTACTCTGTTGTGCAGATTATCTGTGCGTTTCAGTTCCATCAAGAAGTCGTTTTCTATCGCCATCAAAGCTAATGCTGAAAGTCGAGCCTGCCCTATTGTATTTCTGGCATAAGTTTTAATTCTCGTACCGCTCGTAGTGGACTGAAAATGGCGGAGAAATCCTTTTCCCAGTTGTGACAGGGTTGCTAGCTTCGGAGTTGCCCGACCTTGCTTAACAATGTCCAGCTTTTCTTGAAAAATCTGTCTTGAAAATGGCTTTGACGGTAAATCTGCAACCAAATCCATTTCTTCTCCTCCTTTAGTCATTGTGGGTTGACAAAACAGTTATTAAATCAACACAACAATATCTTTGCTTGTGCAGCTACAGATGCAGTTTGCTAGCTCCGGCTAGTACACTCTCTGACTATCCAATCAAAGCGTGTGAATACACTGACGTTTCCGTATGCCTGCTAGAGGGCATTGGTGTCGCCAATTTAGAATCTGATTGGTTGAAGCAACAGTTTGATGGACATTTATTTTATGCTACAGGGCCCGCAGAACTTATTGTGAAGGCCTCCAAGCAGATTTCTGGCAACAAATAGTGGCTGAAATGTGATTGGTTAAATGCTTGAATATGAAAATACACATCTGGAAGCAGCGCAACCAGGGGGCTAGCAATGAAAGGAAGCGGACAGACCATGTGGAATTACTTAATACATATTCATGGACGAAATATAATTAACATCAGTCTGTGATTCAAATATTTGTAGGCCATCAGAGAAGGCCTTGCAGGCCCTGACGGCCCACGGGTTAGATCACCAAATGATTCCCGGGCGCGGCACCGCTGCTGCCCACTGCTCCCTTCGGGGATGGGTTAAATGCAGAGACAAATTTCACCGCACCCAGTTGTGTGTGTGACAATAGACTCTAGCATGCCTGTAACCCTTGTGAGGATAAGCGGTTCAGAAAATGAATGAACGAACCAACGAACGAACGAACGAACGAACGAATGAACAAACGAATGAACGAACGAATGAATGAATGAATGAATGAATGAATGAATGAATGAATGAATGAATGAATGAATGAATGAATGAATGAATGAATGAATGAATCCACTTGGGGTTGTTCAAGTGTATTCACAGAGGTTGTACAGTCTCAGATGATATGGAGTGAGAATCAGGGTCAATTTCGGACTACATAAGATAATAATAATAATAATAATAATAATAATAATAATAATAATAATAATAATATCACTATTTAGACACCTATGGACGGTTTAGAGTCTTTGCCTGACATGCATTCTTATGGAATATGGGAGGAGGTCAAAGTGCCCGGAGGAATCCCATACAAACATGGGCTATACGGAGCCATTAACAACAAAAAATCCACAGAGAAAACCTTAACCTAATTTTCCCTCCACTAGTGGAGAGAAAACCGGTGATAACCTCCTATCCCTGACATCAGCCCTCAAATTAGAGAGAATGAACCCTTGTGCACTCGTCATGACCATGTAGGAACAAATAATGTCAGGATGAAGTACAATTGACAAAATATTCTTTAAAAGGATCAACGTAGCCAACCGAAATTTAGAAATAAAAACCTTGTACAGACTGTCAGCTAAAAGTGCATCTCAAATTTATTGTCCTACTCACGCTTTTAAACTAAGTTTGTGTGTGTAGGACCCTGATTATAAGACGACCCCCTCTTTTTTAAGACTCAAGCTTGAAAAAAGACTTTTTGAACACCAAATTTAATTCTTATACAGAAAATAATTACAGTACATCTGAAACAAATGATTATAACAATATATTCGAGAGAAAAAGCATGTTATTTTGCCTCATTCAAATCATGCAAAAACTGTCTATCACATCTGAACATTTATATATGTAAACTAAAGTGTAATCACATTTGTAAATGAATGGCTTCTGGTTTTTGAAATGTAAATAAACCAATCTACTGTGATAAAACAACAAAATTGCAATTAACCATCAAAGTGAAGTCTAACTGTAACTGTAGTCTTGAAACAAATCTGAATAAGGAAAAACATTGCAATAAAATAATGCATGGGGAGTTAAGTTCAGCATTCACTTTAAAAATATCTGCCGCCATCTAGCGTTGTGAATGGGTATAACGCCAAGACCCCGAATGTTAGACGACCCCCACTTTTTCTTATTTCAATACAAAAAACACAATTTTATATTCGGGCCAATACAGTAATTTATCTTTGATTAATATAAAATTAAGAACAAAGTGACTGCTGAAATTAGTCCACCACTATTAACTGCTGTAAATTTTGTGGGGACTTCCAGGAAATAATTTTGATTGTTGCAATTTTCTCATGTCCATATATCACGTCTCCGCTCCTCGGTTGCTCCCGCGGAGTAGAGTTTATCCACGCCTTCATCGTGCTAGCCTTCTGTGTCACATTGTGTGTTTTGTTGTCAAAGTGTCCCTTCAAGTCTCTGTTCTGCATCTGTGCTCTCGCCCCTCCCCGCCTGTGTCCTACCCGCAATCATTGTAATCACAAGTCACCTGTCCCTTGTTACCTGTCTTGTATTTAAGCCCTGTCCACATGTATTTTATGTAGGATAATTCTGTAGTGAAATGTCACATTATTTCATCTCTATTCTGTAAGGCACTCGTTCTCCTTTGTGCGCAACGCAAGCATCGTTGCCGGGCAACGCTGTACTCATTCATGTTTCTGTTGATGAACCGCCTGTAAACATGCATTTAATCATGAGCACAGTATTCTGATCAAAGCACTGTTATTGGATGTATGGAATATAGAATGTAAAAATACATGCTCCTTCAAAGTAGCCTGTTAGCCAACCGGTGCACACGTCACTGGCGATGATTAGTGGCCTAACGTAGGGATACGCTATGCTAGTTAATTTCACATTTAAAGTGTGATATCAATTCCCAATGGTCACCATGGAATTCAGGTCTCATGAAAACTACACACTCTTGGAATAAGCCCTTCTTAAAAGTCAGGAACCCATATCTTGAACCCATTTTCAATGTATAACTGTTATTAAATTGTCATTAAGTGATTAGATTGTGCAGTTTAATCACTCAATGAAATTCAGAATGTGTCATCTGCGGTTTGAATCTACCACCAACTATTCTTCAGGCTTCTCTGTGGCGTCACAGTAACTGCTTTTACCTTCACATTCTCTTGTACTGACGAGCTCCGACGGCCTGATCAGCTCAAGCATGTGAGGTTTAACACATGCCCACTTCTGTCGGCTCTTGTTTGTCAAACTCATCCTCCTCCTCAAATTCCAAAATGTTGCTCACCATTGAATGTACTTTAGAGCATCTACTATATCAGGGGGCAACTCGGGTACTCAAGGGCGCCAATCTAGCCTGTTTTATGTGCATCCCTACTGCAACACACCTGATTCAAATGATGAAATAACCTGGATTGGGGCCCTTGAGGACCGGACTGGGTGACCCCTGATCTTTATGGTGTCTCATGCTGGTAGGATACAAATACGCCACTTCCAGTAAGCGAGCGTAACTTCATCCACCATGCGGAGACACTCTGAAGACTTTTTAAAACCTAGTTTTTAGTAAAAATGTGTTTGGCAACTTGCTGGTATTACAATGAGTGATGATAATGAAAATATGAATTCCAAAAGACCCTAAAAACTCTTTGCAATCTGACCATTTCTTCAAAAAGTCACGCAATTTTGGTAGTTACACACAAATTTCCAGTTTAGTCTGGATAGGAGACTCGCCACACCTTATAAGTGCACAAGCGAGGCATGTAAACAAATGGAAGAATAATACAGCAGAACCCTGATTTTGCATGCTTTGATTCGACGCGACTTTTTGTTTAACGCAGTTTGTTTATGAACCCCAATTTAGAAAAAAAAAATGTCTGGTTTTCAGACCAATATCTACATAGGGGTATAAAGGCCCATTTTCAACCCTCCAATGTTGTAATGGTCCCTTGTGTTTGAAAATTGTGTTAGAAGGCTAATTGATGTTTGGAAAACCCTTGAAAACTCTTGTGCAATTATGTTAGTTTTCATGGAAAACACAACATTTTCTGGGTGACCCCAAACTTTTTAACGGTAGTCTCTTTCCCTACTGTAATTTGCCAATACACTCATATGCATGGCCCTGATTTTTTTTCCCCTTCCAAGACTTGAATAATGCGCTTTCGGGGTTAACGTGATTCCCAAATTCTGGTCCCCAAAGTCCCAGAGGTTTAATCGTACAATGTTATATTATAAACACGCTATGGGAAATCAACATTTTAATTTCAAACATTTTTATACAAATACTTGGGTTTCTGTAGTGCCTAGAGCACAGGTGTCAAACTCAAGGCCTCGGGGCCAGATACGGCCCACCACATCATTTTATGTGGCCCGCGAAGACAAATTGTTTATCAAATTCACATGTCATTTCTAGAATTGCAAATTGTCTTCACTTTTGATAATATCTGTTTTTTTTAAATATTTGACCAGTTTTACTCGTCTGATTTGAAAACGAGTTATTTGTTTTGTAGCTTTTACTGTATATAATTTGAGGTTCTCATACATTTATTTGGGTTGACAGTCATAATGACCCTCTGAAAGAAGCTATGACTACAATGCGGCCCGTGAAAAAAATGAGTTCGACACCCCTGGCCTAGAGTATGAAATTAAAGAAGCGGGTAAATAATTTTCATAGTAACTATTTCCAAAGATGTGTCTGTGATTAAGATGCAAAATTTGCCAGATATTGAGCTAACAATTTGGCAAATTATCACGATGCTACCACCAAAGCGAGTTTTTCTGCCCATTACTGGGCAGGCATCAAAGCAACAGCTGGCGTCTGGCTGCTGGACTACACAGAAGCACTATCATATCAAAAAGAAAAGATAATCAGAGCTACTACACATTAGTGTAAGGTAGATAGAATAATAATCAGCAAATATTCTAATGTTTGTCAATGTTGAGGGACCCTAGGGCTATTTGATTTAGTCTCAGATGCATGCACCAAGTGTTATTCCGCTGTTTGGAGAAGTGATGCCTGTATGTGTGAAAAATCACTCATATTTTCTTCATGCTCAGTGGCTAGTTGAAACCTTGCCTCGTCACATCACACAATACCATCCCTGGTTGTCATGGTAATGGAACCCATTCTCAGCATTGACGAAGCAGTACAAAAAGACAGGGTGAGCAGTGGTACATCTGCATAAGACAAAGGCAAAACAAACAAAAAAAAAGGCAAAAATAGGTATAAAGTGTACTGTAATGCTTGGTAATGTGAATGTTTTTTCAGACACCTGAGAACTGTTTTAACTTGTGAATGAAAAAGGCACAATGTGTCTTCGACGGCTGTGTGACCAGGTTCATGCACTGTACATGTGTTGGTTACTCCACCATACACTGATGTATTCTCCTCTGCATCTTTCACTCTCAATGTTCTAGCCATTTGCTTTTCTCACTTTTTGTCTCTTTTTGGTTGGACTTCATTCTATCGTGCTTCCCCTCTCCTTTCCTCTATCTGTTCCATTTGCAAGGTGTGATATTGCTTTAATTGAGCAGAAACATGTGGCAAGATCAGACATATCTCGAGGGATTAGTGGAAAAGCTTGGAGTTTGTGCGACTGGCAGACTGTGTTTGGAGCAAGGGGTCTGCTGGGAATGAATGTAGTTAGTGTGACCCCTGACCCTGCGAACTGTTGACGTGGAAGCTGGCCAAGAGAAGTCCAACAGAACGCTTTTGTTAATCTCATTCAGGGTTCCCTGTGAACTATGGGCAGGGGGAAAGCTGGCAGCTCAGCTCTGTGGAATGTAGAGCTCTTTATTCCCATGCTTTGGAAACAGAGGTGGGCCCTGGAACTAGCAAGGCTCCTTCAGCAAGACCTCTTCCACTCAACTCAATCGACACTGACAGTTTCCTGGCTTAGGCTTGCCAACTGGCAGGGTAGCAGTGCAGGGGGGGGTCAAATGCATCTCACTAAGGCTGCAGGACAGAACTTCCATCAGGCCGCTACAGTATGAGATACACTCAATCTTTAGCAAGATTGGACAAGAAGCTATCTGAATCTATCTATTTCAAAGGCAACAAAACAATCTCTAATAGCAGTGAGAGTAATGATAAGGCTGCACTGTCATCCCGGATTGGTGTCACTTTCATTTAAAGTTAAAGTTAAAGTCCCAATGATTGTCACACACACAACTGGGTGCGGTGAAATTTGTCTCTGCATTTAACCCATCCCCGAAGGGAGCAGTGAGCAGCAGCGGTGCCCCGCCCGGGAATCATTTGGTGATTACCTTACCTATTACAAATATCAAAGAACAATCAGATGTTTCTCCTAACTCCAATTCAAGCCTTTCAAAAACATGCATTACTAGTCCTTGAAGGGACAGTGCTTGTGTCAGTGTCATGCACGGATCCCAGAGAATCTTTTTCCACAATGTCAAGCATGGGATGCTCTCCGACTACCCTGACTTTATTGCGAATGAGGGGTGCCACGACAATTTGCCAGGAGTTGACTAAATTAAATCCCTATGTCAGTTACGCCCAATTCTACCTGTGCATAGTCTAGGAAAATAAGAAAACCAACGCGCATGGTTGGACTGAACTTTGCACTTTGTTTGGAGCGACCACAGAGCCCTCAATCTGCATTCCTGTCAGTGTTTAGAATTGTTACGCAAGGCTCAGTTCTGGCTCCTATCCTGTGCAGTATTTACATAACATTACATCCACCTTAACAGACTGCAACATGCATCTTAATGGAAATCATACAGTTCTGTATTAGTTCCCCAATGGTGCAAATCTCTCCAGCAAGCCTTTGACATACTACAACAATTACTCCTCGGATAAAACTAAACACATGGTACTATCAAGGGCATGACCATGCACACAAGTCCCAATATTGAAGGATTCACAGAGTAGAAATATCTGGGCATCTATTTAGACCAAAAACCCATAGATAAACTCAAGTAAACTAAAGCAAAAAAATGTAATTCATTGAACATAATATTTCATCCTGGTCTTGCAGAAAATGGCTGGTCAAAGCTATGTTTTTACTTTATAGATTATGGTGACATTAACCATAAACATACCTTTATCTCCACACAAAAACCCCTTCAATTAAGTGTTTTGACAATAGTTACTCCAGACATCTCAGCAATTTATACCAGAAGGTATACGGGCCTGGCACCTTCATCTGTATGACAAGATTTCCATCCATTCATTTCCTGAATTTCTTTTCCTCACAAGTGTGCTGGAGCCGATCCCAGCTGACTTTGGGCAGTAGGCGGGGAACATCCTGAACTGGTTGCCAGCAAATCGCAGGGCACACATAAACGAACAACCATTTGCACGCACACTCACGGACAAATTGGAGTGATCAATTAGCCTACCATACATGTCTTTGGAATGTGGGAAGAAACCAGAGCACCCAGAGGAAACTCATGCAGGCGTGAGGAGAGCATGCAAACTCCACACAGGAAGGCTAAATCCAGAATCGAACCTACAACACTGTGAGGCGGACGTGCTAACCAGTGCGCAACCGTGCCGCCCTACGACAAGATACGCACTTGTTGATCTTTATTAATTCTTTATTAAGAATTGGAAGGCAACATGCACATCAAAATTTTACTTTCCTGGTCTAATGATAACCAGTCAACATGTTTAAAAGAGTGTTTATAGCTCAAAGTTCCCTGGACGAAAGTGAAATTGGTAAAACCATATTTACTCTTTCAGCTGCATAATCCTGGAATACTGTAAACATACTTGTTCAATAATGCGAACAAGAAATATTTCACTTTTGACTGCAATTATTTTTGTGTTTGCCATAGTGTTTTTGTAATATGTCCTCACAACATCATTAAAAGTTAAGGATTGGCATCAATGATCTTTCAAGATTTCAAGGTTTCAAATGAAATTTTTGTACACACAAAGATGTGTGAAGCACACAAACTCAGTTGAAAACGGTTTACCACTGCCCTGGTACAACATGTGTGCAATTACCTATTAGAGCAGGGGTGTCAAACTAATTTTTTTCGCAGGCCGCATTGTGGTCATAGCTTCTTTCGGAGGGCCATTATGACTGTCAACCCAAATAAATGTATGAGCACCTCATATTATACACAGTATAAGCTACAAAACAAACTGACAAATAACTTGTTTTTAAATCAGACGAGTAAAAACTGGTCAAATATAAAAAAAAAAAGATATTAAAAGTGAAGACAATTTGCAATTCTAGTAATAATACAAATTTGATGCACAATTTGTCTTCGCGGGCCACATAAAATGATATGGCGGGCCCTATCTGGCCCCCGGGCGTTGAGTTTGACATCCCTGTATTATTATGATGATGATGATGATGATGATGATGATGATGATGATGATGATGATGATGTTAGAACTTTATTCATCCCACAGCGGGGAAATTCACATGTCACAGCAGCGCATACGCTAACCTAACCTACAATCTGAGTGGTAAGTAAAATGTAAAACATGTGGTGTGTTTATTTTGAAAGTTGTGCTTCAGATTGTGGACAGGAGTACAAACAAACTAGCAAGATTCATGACGTGTGTGTGTGTGTGTGTGTGTGTGTGTGTGTGTGTGTGTGTGTGTGTGTGTGTGTGTGTGCGTGCGTGCGTGCGCGTGTGTGTGTGCGTGCGCGTGAGTGCGTGTGTGCGTGCGTGTGTGTGTGTGTGTGTGTGTGTGTGTGTGTGTGTGTGTGTGTGTGTGTGTGTGTGTGTGTGTGTGTGTGTGTGTGTGTGTGTGTACAAATATGTAGTAGTGAAGGGTATCCAAACGTTACCAGGTCAAAACTACGTCACAGCGCAATTAGAGACATGTTTAAAACGATTCCTCCTCAATGACTCGAACGTGTTTTCATTTCAGGTGCTGTAATGCGCTCCATCTCAACCCTGCAAAGCTTGCAGGCAGCACCTTTTCCAACTTTGTGTCAAGCGGAATGTTGAGGCAACTTTGGTTAAACCGTTTTCTCTGCCTAACTTATGTATAAAAACACTGGCTTAGCTATAACACTGTACCTACTGTGAAATCTGGACAGTTTGGGAAAATTTCCAAACTGTATCATATCTCATATTATTAGTTGAATGCATTTAAAAGCAATATGTTTTTTTACAATATCCATGGTGAGCTGGAGCGTATCCCAGCTAATTTTGGGAGATAGGTATACCCTGGAGTGGTTGCCAGCCAATCGCAGGACACAGATAGACAACCATTGACACTCACATTCACGCATACAGGCAATTTACAGTCCAGTTCACCTAAGACATTTGTTTTGGGGGTTAGATTCCCTGATGAGCCTTGTGAGGATCAACAACATAGAAAATAGATGAATATAGATCTCATCATTGGTATTTAATTGCTTATCATATAATATTATTATGACTGACTGGCGTTCAGGTTGTAGACACTTGTGCAATTTAGTAATGAGATAATCAAAGGATATTTCTGTAATTAGGGCTGCTCGACTTTCTGCATGTCACTAACACTGGTACTAAATGAGTTAAAATGGCATGTTAAAAACTAGCTCCTGTTCTCCACACACACACACACACACACACACACACACACACACACACACACACACACACACACACACACACACACACACACACAGAACAAAAAAAACACATTACAATTTTGGCCAGAATTCATTGCCTCTCCATCTGCTGCTCTACACCAAGGGCTGCCAACTACAGTCGAGCAACATCACTTTTACATTTGCATAGCCTGCATTTATTTGTCTGGCGCTGTTAAAAAACAACTTCAATTGAAATGTTACTTGTAAAAGAGTAAGAATCAAAATAAGACCTCAGGAGCAACACATCACAATTTTGAATAATTGCATTGAGTTTTCGATCAAAGCAGATCTGCAGTACCTGCCATAGCATAAAGGAAACAAGGTTTTGCTCTGTACTATAAAAAGTGCTAAGGCCAAGTTCTGGGCTGCTGTTACAACCCTTGTCTCATTTAGAAGCTTTTTATGAGCCATTGTTCACCATATGGGGCACATAAAAGCCTTGTGTGCATGACTGAAACAGGCAGGAGAAAGAAGGCAACAAAAAAGAAGAGGTCGGTGGGATGTTTGTGTGCATGTGTGTGTGTGCCCCAGTCTGCTTCATTGGACACAGTGCTTTGGTCTCAAAAGGCAAACTGTCTGGAAAGTCCTCTCCGATGTGATGACACTTGAAATTCATAAAACCTTTCCCACAAAAAGAATCAGTCCCATATCCAAAAAAGCTTCTGCACAATCCTCCATCCTCTTTTACCATCCCACAATGCTGGTCTGCTCACCAGCGTAGGGGCGTGTAATCCCAGCAGCACCGTTGTGCAGAACAGCAGGTATTTCCCGTAACCACTGAGCAGTGGACTCAGCTGACTGGCAACGCTGTGAGAAAAAGATATACTGCTTCAAGCTGACTCACTTACTTTCTGTGTATCAGTCAACACAATATAGATGATGATATTTGTCGTGCAGCATGGAATACATTTTTTGGGATGGTATTACATTGCATCCCTAAATTTCCCACATGCCCCAATGATCACCATTTAGTTTCCAGCTGCTTTCAATACAGTACAAAACACAGGTACACTTAATCTGAACTGATTGAAACAGTGAGTGGCTAATATTCTGCGTGTGTTTGTGTGAAGCCCATTTGTCAGGAGGTCCCCTCTTCGGGGCCTCCTATTGGTTGAATTATTGCCTATTTTGACCATAGCTGAGATCAGTCAGTGAAGATTTGTATTCATAGTTATTGTGTGTGCAATCATATTGTATGCTGAAAGAAAGAAGCTACAGAAAAAAATAACTGCAAATTCAAATTAAAGAATGAGGCAGGCGTAAGAATTATCCTCGTGGAGGATACATTGCAGCTTCATTAGGAATTGTTAACTCAGTTTAACAGCACAAACAAGAAAAATATGCATAATTATGCTAATGTTTAAAGTAGAAGTTCATCAATCTGCGCATGTCAGAATGATTTGACACTAATCGGGTCAATAATTTTAGTGTCCATGAAAATAGTGCACCCAATCATAATTAAATACAAAGTCTGATCATATTGAAGAAATTTTGTTCACGTAAACGTAGCCAGTGAATCTATGTGAGGCCAAAGTCAGCTAAAGCCACCATTCTTGGTGAAGGGATATGAGCTTGGTGATGATAAACTAAAACAGTCATGAAAGAGTTCATATCCCTTCACCATTCTTGGTGAAGGGATATGAACTTGGTTATGATAAATTAAAACAATCATGAAATAATTTAGAAGTGATTCATTCAGAGCATGTGTTATATGCATAGTCACCAAAATTGGATGCATTTTACTTTCAAAATTAAAGCACTGCATATTTTATTATGACTTCGCCGAAGGTCTTACCTGGTCTGGTCAGAGACTGTGGACAGGCCCATATCTGTTTTGATTTGTCTTGTCCACTACATTACATTCAGAATTTAAATCCCTTACTTTATTTTTCTTCCTTGCCTCAAATAATTTCATAAACATACGCAACAGCATGTTTCACATCACATACTGTACATTGCATATTCTTCACTGTTCTCCTTTCTTTTTTTCCTCACTTCTGACACGTGGGATCCATCTTCTCTTTTGTCCAGCTATCCTCTAGATATCCTTTGAAATCCACAGAGTGAAGTGAGGTTTTAAAACTTTATGGTGAGCATCTTGCTACCACATGCTATTTCAGTAGCAGCACTGTTGGCAGGCTTGCCGATTTATGACTCATGACACACACATATATATTTAATTTGTAACCAAACACTTCCTGTTTCCCTCGGCCTTCTCAGAAGTCCAAGACTTGTAGTGTTTTTGTAGGTCAAGGGTTAAACAAAGGAAACATAGTGCTGGCTGCATGGTCAGAGGTAGGGGAGTCAAGGTTGCTTCCACACTTGAGGCACATGGGGGAAAAGGTTTAGTTGTAATATCCGGCAGGTGGGTTAGATCAGTACAAAGATGTTAAAGGTGACAGCCTTTTTCTTCTCATACAGTGCACTTTAACAAGTACTCAATAAAAACTGCTGGATCCCTCCCACTTTGAAGCACTTCCTGTTGTAGGCTGTGACACCTTAACCGTATATCACTTAGCAGCGAAGGTTTAGAAGTCTGTATATATGTAGCAAATGTCTTTTATGGTCAGGATTCATTCAATGTTGCAAAGATGTTTGCCAGACATTCCCAAACTGTTTTAATGATTGTAAACTGTTTTTCTTGTCACCACAAAATTTAAAAAATGTCTCTGTGACGAGGAAAAAGGTTTGAGACCATTAAAATTGTGTTTGCGGCCTTGAAAAAACCCTGACAGACAAACTAACATTCCCTATGTGCCACTCAGTGAGATATAAGACTTTTACTATATATATATATATATATATATATATATATATATATATATATATATATATATACATATAGTATTGTTGTTTTAAAAACACTATACACTAAATGTGGGGGGGAAAAAGAGGCTCATAAACTAACTGTAATCATGCCTGCACAGCATTTAAACATTCTTTGACTGGAGAGAGAGAGAGAGAGAGAGAGAGAGAGAGAGAGAGAGAGAGAGAGAGTATACATTGAACATTTGGAGAAATTTTCTCCAACTGGCACTAAAAAAGACAACCGCTGTAAAACTGGTCCCTGTAGCAGCGCTATCATTTGGGTGCATGTGGCTTTCTCACATTGGAGCAGACAGCTGTCAGCTCCTGTGTAATCCCACCGCTTTGAAGCAAGCAACCTGTTGACAAGTAGACAACACAGCCTCTGTCCCAATATGATGATAGACAAAGATATAATTTCTGCAAATGTGTTGCCTGTTTGGACTCAAGCTGACATTCTTTCAATGTTGCCCTGATTGATTTGAGTCATATTAGGGCCTAATAATGAATGGGTTTCTTGACACGTGTGTAGTCAATATTCACTGCTCTAAAAGTAATTTCAAGCCGTGTTGTGCTTCTACACCTTTTTTCATCCGAATATATTCACATGGAACACTGCTTTTTGCTATTCAGTGTTCTTTTTTCTTTTTACGTTGATGTTATTGCTGTCGGAATGAAACAAAAAAATCATAATAGCAACACATTGTTCAAAGCAGCACATAACTACTAACTCAAGTGCTATGTGTTGAGTGACACATATCAGGTGTGTCTTGTCCAGCTTTTAATGTGTTTGTATGGTGAAGGGGGGGAACAGGAGGTTCCTGGGGAAACAACGTCATCCCGTGTTGATGTAGCAGTCGCAATCTCTCCTCTGGGATGCACATCGGCTTGTGTTACTCTGTATAGAATTCTTGGAGGCTCTCGAGAATTATTGCTATTATTATTGTTTAGTTTCATTTCTTCACTAATTTGATGCTATCACCTTTTACACAAACTAACGGTGGTTTACCTTTCAAGTTTATTGAAAGAGACAAGGAGCCCAAATATACAAGCACAAAAGAATTAAACGCATTTGCAAAGGGCATGAAGGAATCACTAACAATGAAATAATGGCTTGGCAAACAGAGGCTGATTTTGAGCCTGATGCCAATTTTTGGCAAGAAAAATACATAAAATTACCTATTATTCAGCTGATTGGTTAGAAAATATACACCGTAATTTCCGTACTATAAGTCGCTACGGAGTACAAGTCACACCAGCCATAAAATGCATAATAAAGAAGAAAAATACATATATGTCACACTGGAGTATAAGTTGCATTTTTTGGGGAAACTTACTTGATAAAATCCAACACCAAGACCAGATATTCGATCTTGTTAAGGCAATTTAAAATATAAATTTAATAGAGGCCACAACAGGCTGAATAATTGTATGCTACACTATCGTTACATGACACATAAACAATGAACTGAGAGCGTGCCTGGTATGTTAACATAACATATTAAGTGTTCTCCCCTCTGTGTGTTTTGTAATGAAACGTTATCATTTTCTATTTAATAGTTAAGAGCGCCCTCCTGTAGACTCTTAGTGTAAGTGTTTCGCTCGATACGAGACCCAGTGACGGATACTGTGGATGTACGAAGTTGATGTTATACTTCAGACGTTGTTGTCTTCGACAAGATTCGTCCGTAAGTTTGTGACCTTATGTTTTTTCTGTCTTTACTTGTGTAAACGATTGTATGTTAATTTTATTTACATATCGAAATTACGTTAGCCAACATGCTACAAGCTAACGGTTGTCTAACGCGGTATTTTTTTATTTTTTATTTTCAGTTTTACGATGGTCTTACGAGGGCAATGGTTTGAGGCCATTCCTCAATAAATCAGCATTAAAGACAACGAAGTCTGATTATTTTGGGCATCGTTCGCTCGCTGTCTAGCTGGTGAGAAAGTAGACACTTTGGAGTGAGGATAGCACATTAAAAGTTATTCAAATAACTGTAACATGAATAATATGCTAACAAGTTTACCAAACCATCCATGTCACTCCAAATCACTAAATCCAATGAAATCTTCATCCTCTGTGTCACTTTCAAACAACTCCATTAACTCCGGAGGTAAAAGATGCAGGGCTTCCTCTTCTACGACGTTTAGATGAGACTTGTCGTCAGTTGTGGTTCCAATTATTCCAAAGGCCTAGAGCGCCCTCTTGCGGTTTAGTGTAAAAATAACATGTAAAATGATATATGTTAATAATTTCACACATAAGTCGCTCCTGAGTGCAAGTCGCACCCCCGGCCAAACTATGACAAAAACTGCAATTTATAGTCCGGAAAATACGGTACTCTAATCCATAAAATAATAATTTTTTACACTAATGCATTTCTATGGGTCGTCAATTAAGGGTTTTCGCTGTTCCCTGTCCGGCCTGATCCCTCCTCCCTTGAATAGCGGGAATTTTTGGCCCCCTCTATATCCCAATACTATATACCATTTTTCTTTTAAATTGCATAAAATCAACGGCAATTTTATATTATATTTTTATTGTCGTATATTTCGTTCATACAATGCACATTTTCTATAAAACACAGAAAATGAACTAAAAATAAATATATAAGACTCGGAGTAGAGTCGCTACTCCTCCACGTTGAGAGGAGCCAGATGAGGTGGCTCGGGCATCTTATCAGGATGCCTCCTGGACGCCTCCCTGGGGAGGTGTTCCGAGCATGTCCCACCGGTAGGAGACCCCGGGAACGACCCAGGACGCGCTGGAGAGACTATGTCTCTCAGCTGGCCTGGGAACGCCTTGGGATCCCCCGGGATGAGCTGGACGAAGTGGCTGGGGAGAGGGAAGTCTGGGAGTCCCTCCTAAAGCTGCTGCCCCTGCGACCCGACGCCGGATAAGCGGAAGAAGATGGATGGATGGATGGATAAAATTCACTACATTTCGATAAAAAAAGAAATTCAATCCTCTCCTCTGTGTTATTTATTAACGGTATCAAAATTTGCAAAAACAATGGATCGGGAAAAAAAATAAAGGGACTTTTTACAATAAATAAAATGACCAATTAACCATGAGTTAACAATAAGAAATGCGATTAATCGTGATGAAATATTTTAATTGCTTGACAGCATTTATGTATCTCTATAGATAGTTAGATGGATAGAGAGAGAGAGAGAGAGAGAGAGAGAGAGAGAGAGAGAGAGAGAGAGAGAGAGAGAGAGAGAGAGAGAGTATACATTGAACAGTTGGAGAAATTTTCTCCAACTGGCACTAAAAAAGACAACCGCTGTAAAACTGGTCCCTGTTGCAGCGCTATCATTTGGGTGCATGTGAGAGAGAGAGACGGACCGGCAGTCCCACTAGTTTAAATGAACATTTTTTTACTTTAATTGATTTTGTCATACTTTAAATGTTTTAAGCAGCAATTCAGATCATGTGAAATAATATATAGTTTTATTACTGTATTCAGACATAACACAAAATATATATCAACTCCATTTCTACCAATTAACCTTGTCAGGGTCCCCAGGAATCACAGACAAACAGACAGACAGACAGACATATCAACCGCTTGTCCTCACAAGGGACATGGGCGTGCTTTTGCCTGACTTTGGGCAGTAGGCAGGGGACACCCTGAACTCGTTGCAGCCAATCAGCAGGGCACATACAGACGACAAGCATTCGCACTCACACACACTCACCACCGGGCAATTTGGAGTGCTCAATCGGCCACCCATGCATGTTTTTGGGAAGTGGGAGGACACTGGAGTATCAGGAGGATACCCAAGCAGGCACAAGGAAAATAAACTCCACACAGGAAGGCTGGGGCCGGAATCGAACCCACAACCTCTGCACTGTGAGGCGAATGTATTTTATTGTAAAGAAAGGATTTGATTTGACCTCCCATTTAAATAAGAGCAGGGAAGCCACTGAGCTTAAACCACGCGCAAGCTACTCTCCGAGGAGCCACGACATCTGGTGGCTCTTTTTTTAATTGGTTGCCTCTTGGAGACATTGCTTCTGTGTGACACACATTAAGGGGACTAAAATTCCCAAGCAACTGTTCGACCTTCTCTTCTTCCGGCTAGTTTTTGTGCCGTAATCTCTAAATAAATGCCTTTAAAAATAACCCCAAAGGCTCGTGTATTAAATGAATTGCCAAAGACAAAAACAAACGACATTTTTACTATAGTTAAAAGTTAGTTTTAATTAGTTTTGTAAACTTAAAATCTAGTTTAAGTTAGTTTTCATTTTTTTTAGAAAAGCATTTTTGTTTTCATTTTATTTTGGTCACAAAAATGTTTTTAGTTATTTCATTAGTTTTTCGTTAACTAAAAAAAAATATTTATGACTATTTATAAATTGTTGGCTCAATGTATTTTCCTTGTTTAAAACTTTTAATCCATCTCTTAAAGTACTGTGCCCCAATTTATTTCACCACTGAGTATATCCTTTAAGAAGTGCATGGTCCACAGATCTTCTCTTTTGAATATGTGGAAATTGAAAGTAAAAACAGGATTATAGTCTAATCCTATTGAATGTTTGTGACTTTGAGTGAGTTGTGCTCCATAGAGAGACAAGTAGTGAGAGAATGAGAGACTAGTAGTGAGAAAAGAGACTTTGCTTGTTGCTGTCCAGCAATGAGAGCCAGTAATAAAGCGGATATATTCATGGACAACTGAAGCCAGCAATTACGGACAGAGGTATCTAGCTTCAGATATTCACTTTGGATCGTTTAAATCAACAGTAAATACGTACGGACGTTTCTGAAAAAGTGAACAGTGTGAGATATTCCAAATGAATCCTCTCTCGCTAATGAGGCTGCAGTGATACAGTATTTCTACACCAAGTTTCTCTGTGGCCATACCACAGTAAGTAGGCAGTCCTTTTTCTTGTTGAAATGTTTTAATCAGGCTGAAGGAACTAGGATTATGATATAACAGCGTTGGTGGAGATTCGACTTCCTCCTTTTCCCACATCAAGATAGACTGTTTGATCTGCTCCGGAACGTGCACCGCTGTGACTGTCCTAATTAGCTAAGTGGATGTAGACAATGTATCTTACATAGCTCACTGCTGGATTTGACACGTCAAGAAGAAATGTATACTGTTCCAATTAATAATGAGCAAAACAAAATAATGAATTAAGTGTGATTGTTACATCCAAAGATGAAGATGATAAGACAAGGAAACTGTTTGAATAGAACTTGCCAGGAAACAAATTACTGTAAATTAAAATGCAAAGCTATGCGATCCACAAAATATAATAATATTAGTTATATATAGTTAATAATACTTGTAAATTGTTGTTGCCTTGCTTGACGGGTGGAGCTTTTTCAAGGGACTGGGACTTTGTTTCATTCCATCAGCTGTGCCTTGGTCATTTCTGAGTATCCACGCAAACTTGTTTATAAATACTATATGTCAAACAACAAGTAAACTTTGTTTGGCAGGAATTTGGTGTTTGTTTCGATTATAGGGGCTGCTCATTTGGTAGTGACCCATTGCCAATGAGCTGTTTAAGATATGAGAATGCACTTGGACTGGGAATGAAAGAAAGAGGTTGCTTCTCAGTTGCAGGGGAGCCTCATGGCTAAAACACAGTGTGTCTCCTCTATTTCCATTGGATGCAGAATTTCTCTATGGCCTTGAGTGGAAGTGGTAATTAGCCATTATTTGCATTGCCACAGAAATGTATCCAATAATGGCCGTTTGAGTGGCTACTTTTGACAAGCAATGGTTAAGTGGATATTATTGTCTATTTATGGTCAGGGCAATCATAAATGAATGCCAGTTTGAGCCTTGAGTTATCTCATATACTGTATACAGTTGTGTCGTATGTGTGCGTGTGTGCGTGTGTGTGTGTCAGTGTGTGCGTGTGTGTGTGTGCGTGTGTGTGTGTGTGTGTGTGTGCATGTGTGTGTGTGTGTGTATGCGTGCATGCGTGTGTGTGTGTGTGTGCGCGCGCGCTTGTGAATGTGTGTGTGTGCCTGTGTTATAGTACATCCACGCTGGAGTATCAATTTAATACTGTGTGTAGCTTGTAGAACCTCTCCAAGTCCTTTGGTCTCCTCCTACGTTCGAAAAACACGTGGTAGGTTTGTTGAATACTCCAATAATTGTGAATGTTCTTTGGTTTGTACTGTATGTGCTCTAAAATTGGCTGGCGACCAAGACAGTGTACCCCACCTATCGCCCTCAGACCAGCTGCCATAGAGTCCACCTCATCGTAACCCAAATGATAAGTGCTGTAGAAAAACATAAATACAGTAAAGGTATTACTGCAAAGCATCAATTTAAGCAACTCTCAATGCACTCAGCATTCAAGACCTGTCCAAGAGTATTTTGGTTCTCTCCTCATATGCAAACTGCTCAGCTCTCTCAAGTTTCACTGATGGACTTAGATCAGGACTCATACTAGATGGCCGCTTCAGAATAGTCTATAATACTGAGCCAATTGTGTGTGTTTTTTTTAGCTGTGTGATTTTCGGTCATTATCCTGATGGGAGACCATTGACCTGCAGCTGAAGCAAAGCTCTCTAAAGTTTTACTTCAGAATGCGAAAATAGTATTTTTGCTTTATATTACACAGATTTAACATACCCTGTGTCAGATTTAGCAAAGTAACATTCAAACAACATTTAATGCACTGCTGTATGAAGAATTGAAGGTCACATGAATTCAATGTTGATTTTTAGACTTGCTGGTTTTGTGCCCCTCAATCATTTGCTCCGCCTTGTAATGCTGATTTGCACATTGGCTCATTCCAGTGATGATCCTCTCGTGTGGCTACCTCCATTGCCAAACATTCTCTAGTATCATAAATTTTTCCAAAGCTAACATCCTGTTCATTCACGAGTTCATTTTCTTACATGCAATGACAAAGTTTAATTCATTCAAGATTATTAACCTGATTGGGAAAATCAGAAATAAGTGATTTGAAAAATTCAATCTTGTCCACAAAGACATATCAAGATCTTGCATGGCAACTTTATTGTACTTTCTTAATCCTTTGAAAACTGTAATCTCCACCTGGCAGCTGGAAGTAAATTCCTTAATCTCCGTCTCTCTCGCTCTCTCTCTGATCTAGGGTTTTGTTTTACTCTTTAAGTGATGCAAGATGAATGTGTGTGAGTGAAACTGCGAGTTGTTGTCTCAGAGGACCATGCTGAGGCGGAGGTAGTGTTTGTGCGCGCTGCAGCCGGTGGCATTAGGTGTCAAGGTTGCTACATAATGCAACTTGTGCCTGAGCCTCTTGAGAGTTACACTCCAGTGGTTTCACTCAGAGGCTGATGCCATAGATACTGCTAACGCCAACATCATCTGCTCCGCCATCTTAGTGACAACACAGAGTTGACACTGCTGTGATCATACCCACATTGCCTTCTGAAATTCTACCATGTAATGTATACTATGTTTATGTAAATTATATGAGGAACCCTAAAGTACATTCAATAGAAAAAACACATGAATATTTTACATTTGTGGTAATGTCATGAAACAAATAAACTCAACTCACATTCCGTTTTCTACATCTCTAGCCTAGCGTGTCTAGACTGCAGTGCTTTGCGCCATTTTCCAACAACATTTTTTTTTCAACATTTAGTTAACTTTTCAGCTGAAGCCAGGTTGGAGTGTGTTGGTCCCACTCATCTTATCCGCTGTAGCCCTCACCACTGGCTAAGCTGATGCCAGCAGACAGGGAACAGTTGTTGGCTCCTGCCGGGTCAGCAGCAACTTCAGATGATGACCCGTTCTATCAGGCCCAAAGTCTGAGGGGGCTGTCTGAACATTACGTTTCCCTCCCCCAACACCCTTTCCTTCAAAAAGTCAATGTGGCTCCTCTGGGCTTTTGTTGCATGATGGGATATGCTCAGCTGCTCCATCCGGCTGGTCTGGAGGAATGCTGCGGGTGCCCCCCTGACCATGGATTGGTCAGTGGAGCGGAGACAGATATCAAAGCTCAGTCAAGGAGGGGGCGGGAAGTGGGCTAAAAGGGTCATGTCTCATTGGGCAGAGTAGGGGGGGCGCTGAGCCTGTCACATGGCTGATGGCTGATTTACCACTCCACTGGAGAGGTGAGGCCTCAGAAGCCACCTCTCCCATCCCACTAAGCACACACGTTCTCTCTGCATTGACGGATAGTCTTTGCTGCTCACCAGATTCTTATTGTTCTAACGGCCTTAATCATCAGTTTCTGTAGAGAAAAGCAATATTCACTCCTCACTCGGGCTTTAAAACTGTAGCTACTTTGTCATATTTTCCCACCATTCTTGTTACCACTTATGTTACGTAGATATACCTTTCATGCCAGGAGGTATGTTAGGGTGTAGTCAGACCTGACTGTTTGGTCCACTTGAAAAGGACCAGAGTTTGATTCTAACGCTGGTCCGGACCTTTCATGTAGGTGTGAATACACGCAAACGAATCCTGGTGCGGATTAAAGAACCGGACCGAGACCCACTTTTTAAAATTGTCTCGGTTCGCTTCCAAACGGACTTTGGTGGGGTTCGTTCCAGGTATGAATACAAACAGCAAAGATCCGAACCAACAGCACAAATATGCAAAGCAGGAATGCAGCACGTAGAACTCACATGTTTTCCTCCATTTCCGGGTCTGTACTCTGTGTGCCGCCCTGGTCATTGCTGTCCAATGGGAGCACAGATTATCACAAGCGTGGATGTGTTTACAAAATATACTTCAGTTGCAAAATGTAGTCTGAATGGGAACCACACCAAACGAGAAAAATTAAAGTCCGCTTTCGGCCCGGACCAAACAAGCGGACTAAAGGACTTTTCTGATCTGAATACACCCTTAGATATGTCAGATAGATATGTATGTATGTATGTATGTATGTATGTATGTATGTATGTATGTATGTATGTATGTATGTATGTATGTATGTATGTATAGATAGATAGATAGATAGATAGATAGATAGATAGATAGATAGATAGATAGATAGATAGATAGATAGATAGATAGGTAGGTAGGTAGGTAGGTAGGTAGGTAGGTAGGTAGGTAGGTAGGTAGGTAGGTAGGTAGGTAGGTAGGTAGGTAGGTAGGTAGGTAGGTAGGTAGGTAGGTAGGTAGGTAGGTAGGTAGGTAGGTTGGTTGGTTGGTAGGTGGGTTTGGGGAGGGAGGGAGGGAGGGAGGGAGGGAGGGAGGGAGGGAGAGAGAGAGAGAAGGAAAGAGAGAGAGAGAGAACGAGAGAGAGAGAGAGAGAGAGAGAGAGAGAGAGAGAGAGAGAGAGAGAGAGAGAGAGAGAGAGAGAGAGAGAGAGATGAGCAGTCCGACTAGTTTGATTAAACATTATTTCATTTTAATTGAGTTTATGTTTAAATGTTTTAAGCAGCAATTAATTCAGACATAACACAAAATATCTATCAACCCCATTTCTACCACTTAACCTTGTCAGGATCCCCAGGAATCACAGATGAAGGCGCCACACAGATGACACCTTGGACTGGGTACCACTCAATCACAAGGCACACATGCTGCAAACCCCTTTTACACAATTTCAGCAAAGTTGGCGTATCAATTGCAATTATCTGAAAGTGCCATTAACACAGGTCCCTGTGGAGCGGCATATTTTCATGTCTGTGCACAGTAGTTTACCACAACAAGATAACTTGATGCAAAGTCCAATGCACTAGCATCTGTTGTGGTGTCCAAAATACTGCCAATAGCTCAGCATCTGAGATACTCACAGGCTAACTGAATGGAGACCAAAATGACAAATCGAAATATGTGATTAAACATCAGACCAATTTTCTATATTGCTTATCCTGTTAATGGTTGCGCTGACAAGCAGACTTTGGGTGAAAGGTTGAATACACCCTGCACTGATCGCTAGTCAGTTGCAGGTCCATCTGTTGACTCCCGCATTTACACCATCATCAAGTGGAAATTGAATCCTTGATGCAAATATTTATAATGCAAATTTTGCACAAAGTTTGATTAAATTCATGAAAAAATACCAACTCCATCAAGCCTAAATGTGTCAATGTTCTTGTAATTTGCAGGTCATCACTCGGACTGAGTTCCTTTTAGGCTTTGTGATTGGTTTTCAATACCAAGTGATTTAGGAATAATCACTTTATTTCCCCATTAACCAAGAGTTTGAAACTAAAGGCATCTTTTTTTTTTTTCCAGCACCCACTGTACGGACCCATAAGACAACCCTCTCTCGACTCCCGTAAGTACAGTACTCCAGTCATTCATCGTCTACTATGCCACGTGTTCAGAATCTGGCATCTGAGTACGCGCTGTCGAAGATAAAATGGGGCCTTTTAAAGATAAAAGAACACTCCTCTTTCTCTCAGTCAACATGTAAGTCTTAAATGAAGCTGAATGCTAGCTGGGATTCCTGTCTGGTATCCTGTCTGACATGAAAGCCTACTCACTGGGACTGAAGAAGGAGCTCACAGAGAAGTATTCCCGCTGGACCCTCCAGCAGATGGAACAAGAACACCTTGACGGAAGGGAGCGTCGTTGAGCCCTCGTGCTTTTTTTTTTCTCCCACGCAGATGAAACATAACGCGGGGCTGCCTCAAATATCTGGATGCGAGCGTAAGTGAGTGACACAGAGAGAGCATGTGGATCTTCAATGGAGGCAAGTGACAGAATGTCTTGTCAGATAGAATCATTGTAATGGAGCAATTCAACACTGCTCAATCAGAAATGTCAGGACGGCCGCAGTAGCTCGATGTGTTTTGGAACATTGGTAACATTGTTTTGGAGTTGGTAAATACCTATGCCTTTTGTTATATCATAGAATGAAATAATGCCCAAGCAATATTGAGAAAGTATGGGTTTTAAACATGCTTAAATCCAGTAGACTAAATCAGGTAAATGGGTATAGGTTCTAAAATCAAATCAATAATCAGTTCTGCTTGTAGTCCTGGCGTAGAATACTGCTGCCAAACTGCTCCTGTAGACTTGCCAGACCACAGTGACAAACTAGACAAGGGAGTTAGTGCAAAATCCTGTGCATACAGAGATGTCTTTTGTCTTTTACCACTTAAAGGCCCTTGGAGGAGATTTTGCTGCTCAGCCACCTTCTCTGACCTGTCACTCACTCTTCTGACAGCTGCAAAGACATCCTCCTCCTCCCCTTGCTTCTTCCTTTTTGCTCCTTCAGCCTCACAGTCCTCCCCATCTTCCCCCACTATGCCTGTATCTGAATTGTTGGTCTCATTTTCATGTGTCAGGAGCACCAGTCAGTGTGACAGCTCCCTGTCTGCCTGGCTCATTAGAAACAGCCAGCCTGGTCCAAGAATCAGCAGGAGAAGTTCTTCTCTACCAAGCCCAGAAAATATGAGATGAGCTCTCTTAGCATCAGTCAACCGGATCATCATCGTACTAGATGTAGCCGTCAAAAAATACACTAATTTGTTAAGCCAAAGCTTGGTTGATACATGGGTGTGCATACTTTAATTGTAGCGCTGTCCTTGGTATGAACCGATCTGTAATATCTACTTCAGACCCACATAACAACAGTGTTATGGGAAAAAATTAGGAATGTGTGCTTCTATCGGAGTTATATTTTGTCAGGGGATGACGCTTGATTAATAGAAAACAAAGGTGTTTACTTTTTAGACCTGCATATCAAATGGCCTTGTAGGACAAAAAAGCCTTGTACATCAGAAGCCCATGACTTCCACTGCTTCATTGTTTGTCCTTGAGTGCTAATTGTGCAACACTCTTAGGCAGGCTCGCGTTTGATGTTTTTGATGTGATGCGTGGATGTGAGTTGGTGAATGGTTAAACTATAATTGCATGAAGAATTTCTATCATTGTATTTTGGGTAGGCTTTGTATTCCTTTGTTTTAATGAATCTAATGGCAATCTAGGATAGAAAGGAGTAGATATTTTTTAGCTAATAATGAACTGTGAGCGTCATTTGAATATGTATGAGGATGTGAGACCCAAGGCATGATGTACATGAGCTCCCCTGATGGGTGTGAAGCTGATCATATAATTTCCTTCCAGAAAATAAGACTCATTTAGAAGAGTTTAAACCAGGGCTCATTGTCATGTGCCTTTGCTTTGAAAGCAATGCAAGAAGCATTTCAGCATGATGGGAACAATTTGTGAAATTTTGTATCGCATTTACCACTTCAAATCTAGAGTCAGCAATTTTTGTTTTCAGTTTTCTGAATGTATTGCTGCCTTATCGCCACTTAATTGTTTTCCATTTTCCATGTGGCCTGTGAAAAAGCTCTTTCTGCCTTTGTTATTTTGTGTATGAAACACTAACTCTGAAATGATATTCTGACTCATGACTCCTCCATCCCTTCATCTGTGTGCTGTGGAATGTAGGCACCACAGATGCAGCAGAATTTAAACTAGAATTTCCTTCAAAAATACCATTGAGTACAATAAACAGAATTAAAAACTCGATTCCAATAAAGTCATCTAGCTCCAAATGACAATATCGGTTTGTCTTTATCTCCTTCATCTCAGCTATGATGGAGATGATGTGGTGAGCTGAGAGGTGAGCTGAGAGCTCTAGGAGTGATGACCCTTCAACCTGAAACATTTAAACCTATGACAGCTCCCACAAGAATAATGTGTGCACTAAGTGTGCCCTCAAATTTAGACACCATATGAAAAGGTAATCAGAATGCTATCACCCCAGCAGAGAGATTTTGCCTGACCCTATGCAGCTCACGTTTTTGATGGCCTAATTTCCCTTGCCAGCAGGTGTCCACTCCCAAATATAATGGGATTTACATGTGTAATTAACACATTAGTACTTGCACTGCCTCAAACCTTGACTCTCCTCTGTAACCTTACCTCATTGTCTCATTGTTTCATTTTCTCAACTATTCTACAACCCCTTTTTTCTCTTATTACGGCTTCTGGACTGCATGCTGTGGTTAAAAGTGTCAGCAGAAGACAACAACTTGATGAAGAAACCCAGGCAGTTGACAATGAGAGTGGTGGACTATGGTGTAAAAAAAAAAAAAAAAAAAAGGTTCTGTGGTCTGCACTGACACGGATGGAGTTAACAGCTTGCTGTATAAACCATCTAATGCCTTAAGCCCACCCCTCCACCACCACCATGGAACCTGTAATTACCAAGGCTTTGTTAATTAAGAATGAATCAGAAGAGATGCAGTGGGCTAATTGGGGCCGGCATGCTCTGTAATTAGAGTAAGTCACACATTGTGATTTTGTGAATGAATGACTGTCAGTCTTTTTACAGCAGTTCATTAAATTGGTCAGTTATTTTCTGTTCAGTTATTTCCATGCATGTAGTATATGGGAACAATATGTTAATGTGTTTATTTAATTTATTACATTTATTTAATGTATTTAATTTATTTAATTTATTCATTCATTTATTTACTTAGTTAGTTGTTTATTTATTTATTTATTTATTTATTTATTCATTCAGCTCTTCTCTCTAGGCATCCTGACTAGGCTGTATTAATTGTGTCAAAGAAAGATGGTTGCGGGTGGGGGGAGAAGCATGGGGGTTGGGAAGTCCAATTATTTTTCTCTTCTTCTGTTTTTGCCCCCAACCTTTTTTCACCATGTGCTGTTAGCTGCTGGGGGATGGAGGTGGATTTCTGACTCTCATTTGTAGAATGTGGCAGGAGTTCATCATTTGGTTAATTGTAAACATAGACATGACCTATTTCTGTGATGCCAGTGGCAATGGTAAGAAGAAGCTTTAAAACCATGAACATTTTTATATATCATATTTCTTTTTATTTTCATCTGAAGAGGAAACAAACTTTGGCATGTTTATGTTGGTTGAAAAGGTGAGTGACTTTGTCAATGTGATGAATGTGGAGCATATTCTAGTCAGTTGGCTGAAATAAAGTTGGTTGAAGTGATGAAAATAAATAAAGTAATAAATCGAGCAGGGGTACCTCAAGAGCCCCTTTCAACCCTGTTTTAAATGTGTCCCCACTCCTACACACTTGATTTAAATGATCAGCTCATCAGCAGTAAGCTTTAGGAAACCTGACAATGATCCTGATGATTTGTATCCAATGTGTCGCAGTAACGATCCATCTAAAACAAGGCTGGAAATAGGGCCTTTGAGGACCGGACTTGGGCAGCCCTCAACTCGAGCTGCAAACTAAGGCCATTCATTTTCACAGTGTTTTTCTCTAAGTTCGCTCAAAGTAGCAAATGTTTGAAAAACATTCACCAAACGTTCACTAACAGTTGTAGTGATTTACTTGTAAGGAAAATTTCAACAATGTTCAAAATTCCCTCGCGTCAAGTACAGGCAAAGTCTGCAAACGGGATAGGGCCTTCTACGTAGTTAGTATAGCTTGCCAAACTCCCAACAAACCAGTGTCTCCGCAAGGTTAGCGCTATTTAATATTCAATCCCTCGTTTAAAAAAATATATATATCACTGTTGATTAATGACATCATTATGACCTATGATCTAGATAGATTACTCATCAGTGAAAAATGGCTCAGTTGATGGCAATATCCATACCGAGGTAGTGGCTACAAATTTTTGTTTCAAGACTGAACAAATATTACCTTGACAACAGACGAGAAAGAAGAGGCAACAAGAGTTGTTGCCATTTTAACCCAAAAGTTACTACCCATGGCACCCTCCCATACTCCTGACCGGAAATCAACGGAAGGAGGTCCAATTCTGTCTCTTGTCCCAGGCCTGCCCTACGATAGACTGAGACTGATCGCTAGACAATTGACTGTGCGGGAATGGAGTCCTGGAGTACAGTTTGAGAGAGGCCATCACACAGGCCAGCCCCAGGCCAGCCAATCCGCCTCCTGATATTTTGACAGTACCCCGTTCAGCAAAGCCAAGTCCACCTCTCTGTCTCCTCATCGCCCTTACGAGAATCCGCCTGTACTTGCTATCGGGACCCGAAAGAAAAGCGATGGAGGACTACATGCAGGATTCCCTCGCTGCCGTTATAATCCACCCCTCCTCCTCACCAGCCAGAGTTCTTTTTTGTTGACAGTTCTCTCCGCCCGTGCATTGATCATCGTAGATTTAATGACATGGCGGTTAAGAACCGTTACCCTCTTCCGCTTCTGTCTACTGCTTTCGAGCTCCTCCGGGGAGCCACTGACTTCACCAAGCTGGACTTGAGGAATGCCTACAACTTGGTCTGCGTCTGATAGGGAGATGAGTGGAAGATGGCATTCAACACGCCCAGTCGTCACTATAAGTACCTGTTGATGCCTATTGGACTAATAAACACCCCCGCTGTCTTCCAAGCATTTGTGAATGACATCCTCAGGGACATGCTTAACAGTTTTTTTTTTGTTTTTTTTTGTCTACTTGGATATCCTGGTTTTCTCCCAAACCATGGCTGAACATGTGGGCCACGTCCATTCTGTTCTGCACCGCCTTCTGGATAACTCTCTGTTTGTCAAGGCGGAGAAGTGCAGTCTCTTTACTTGGCTACATCATTGCCAAGGAGCGAAGCATTATGGACACCGCCAAGGTGGCAGCCATCATGATGTGGCCCGCTCCGGACAACCGCAAGAAGCTGCAGCATTTCCTGGGATTTGCCAACTGTCAAGTGTTTTACTTCTTCCCACACTTGAAGGGTTGTACCAAACTGAATTTGAACTGGATTCCACTCAATAACCAGACTGTTCCATTGTTTCCATTTATTTTCTTTATTTTCATTTGTTGTAAGGGTGGTCTCAGTTGTACTTAACAGTTTGCAAGTTAGCTGCAAGTTAGTTGAAAAACCTCAAAGACAAACAAACAAATTCCAACAGTTACCATTTTGCATATTATTTGTAAAATCAGATACACAGAAAATACCTATGGAAAGTTTTGACTTTAAAAACTAATAGAAAAATAGACTGTTTTAAATGCATTCATGTAAATTCATCAAATATCAAAATACACTTTAACCATATGATGAATTTAAATTAGTAAATCCAATGGATGTAAATATCAAACAACCAGTGAATCTTTTTACCCATGTATATTTACAAACACCTTTTCTATAACATTACGTTTTAGCAGTAAATACTTTCAATACATTACAATCATGTGACAAATACAAGAAAAAGATATGTGTTTTTAATTGTCTGTTAATTGTCCGTCTCCACTTTATGATTGAGCACAAAGTGTCCATGTATCAAACGTACATTCTCTTCCGACTCTCAATGTCAAATGAGGAAGCAAATGGGACTGACATGCATGCACTTGGCATGCCTTTTTTTTCTATCGCTCCTCTCCTACGGCAGCTTATTAGAGTCACCTCACAAAAAATGAGAAAATACTGATTTACAACCGTAGACAAGTGATCTGGCATATTCTTTAGCAAGTGATGGGTGTAATTTACAGCCCAATCAATGACCATAGGCAAGTGATCTGACACATCTTTCTATAGCAAGTTATGGGTGTAATTTACAGCCCAGTCATTGACTTGGCGTCACACCCATTCCCAACATGGCACTCTACATTAAAATAAACCAGGAAGATTAATGCAAATACTAAGCATGAAAATGGGAAGTTCTATATGTAAAATTGATGTCAGCAGTAATATTCATGCCACTAAAAGAATCTGTAGCTATTTAAGGGCTTTTGGGGAATGAGATACAAGACAAACTGGTCCACCCACTTTTGGAGCTTGCTATCCTTTTTTTCTTCTCAACTCAGCCTGTCTACGTCAACGGAGGCAGGCAGGCAAACATTGTGATGCCTATTGTTTCTTGGTTTCTTGGTTTTGTTTTGTTGTCACCTAATGTCTGAAATGGTGATTAATTGCCACCGAAATTCATATGCACATTGCTACTCTTGTCCACTTCAACTTGTAAAAATATGAAAGACAACAGTAGCAGAACGATTTCAGCTTCTTACCAGTCAGACATGAAGAAGCGCTATTGGTAAAGTGTCATTTCAAAGTCCACTTATCCATCAGAAGTCAATGGACCACTGGGGCACAACTCAATGGTAATGAGGGTATACTGCAATAAAACTTGAACTTATGTTGAGGCTTTTAACACATCTCAACCAGTGGTGCCAATGATTATGGAGAGCACTGTGAATCAATAACTTCTTGGCGCTCCAAAATAATCAATACACAATCCATGTGTGTTAAATTCGCCTCTTTGTTTCTTTTGTGGTATCATATCCCACAATATTGCATGAATAAATGGATGAATTTATTACCCATTCTGTACCTAGGTAGAACCATACTGTCGTCAATCGTCAGTATCTTTGTTTGCTTCTTAAAGCATTTTTGTTGCTGGAAAAAAACAGCCACAAACAATTATCCTTTTGACCATCCACTTTGATGGTAAATATAAATAGATTTAGTTGTCAAGTCTACAAGTACTGTCTTTACAATGACATACTACAATCTCAAACTGCACATTTTAACTACGTTCAAACGACTGTAAGCACTTGTAGTTACTATCTCGCCCCATAAATTACTAGTCATAAAAAATCAATTTATACAGCAAGCAAGACAGTGTGTTAGTGTAAAAATATACAGTAGCTGCAAAAGTAGATTAGGATTTGTCTATGTTAGTTGTCCCCCTCTGTCTTATTTCGACAACAGTTCTGGTGACAAGAGTGAAGAGAGAGTTTTTGCACCTCAGCTCATTTTGGATGCTTTCCTGTTCAGAGGGGAAAGGCCAAAGCATTGATTTATGGAAGCCATCAGAGGATGCAGGTCTACTACCTGTGGCTGATGTCTTTGACTTTATATTGCCTCTCATTACCTCATTTGTCGTAGTGTGACACTTGACAACTCAACCCTCATAAAGCCCAATTCAAACACTACTGGAGAGATCCAGTTCCTCTGTTTGTGACAGCCTCATTTAAAAGCACTAATCCAAATCACACTGGACTACTAGTACACTTACTATAATCACCTTTATAGTAAGTAGGCATTCTATCTTGCACTTTATTCTCTTACTTGTATATATATCGTTTGTTTTAGAATTGTTTTTTTATTGTGATATTGTGTCAGCTCCTGAGCAGTCACTCCACTGACTTGTGTTATACAGTGGTACCTCTACTAACAAACGCCTATACTTACGAACTTTTCGAGATACGAACCGGAGCCTTTTTGCACCTACTCACGAACCAATTTTCGAACCAACACACCAGCCATTCCCCCTCCCCCCGCCTTGTCTCCTTTGCTCTGCCATTCCCTGTTCGTCTCTGCTCATTAGTCGAGTATGTCTTCGAAGGCTATCGATATGAATCTCAAAATCATAAAGGAGCACAGTGAATTCATGCGTATCTCGAGCTCACGACAGAGTGTGGCTTGTTGTGCCAAAGTAGATACTCCCATGAAAAGCATTGAGTGAAAGGCGGAAGCCGTTGCCGTGCGACAGACAGTACCATCTTATTTTTAATAAAAACATGAAAAAGACACTTTTGTGTTTTTCAATTTCCATCTTTTGAAGCTAGGTTCCTTTTCTTTTATTTTCCCTTTTCAAGTTTTCACTCATGTTCTGCGCGAGATGTGTTCAATGACCACCAATGACCACTCACACAGTGAGAAAACTCATTAATTAAACCAAAAAGCAATGATGAGTGAGTTCGTGGAAGCATACAATAATGTATTAGCCTGACTTATTCTGTGTCTTCTCGAAGGTATTCTGAGCAAGTGTAGAAAATGAGAAGAGGATCCCCCCCTCTCCAAGCAAAGTTAGTAGGTCAAGAATAAAGCGACATTTAGTTTTTGTTATGAAGGTTTGAAAACGCAAAAATAAAACTTTTGTTTTTGTTTTCTGTGTCTTACACAGAGCAATAGGGCAAAAAGTGTGACTTTTGGGATAGTCCGGCACGCATTATTTGTTTTTGCATTGATTCCTATGGGAAATATTGCTTCTATTTACAAACGTTTCTACTTACAAACCGGATCCCGGAACCAGCTAAGTAGCGGTACCACTGTACTGTGCTCATTTTTCAAGCAGGCACAAGTTCAAAGACAGTGTAACAACATGTGGCTAACAAAACAACAAAGATGATTCTCTCCGCATACATCTGCACACCTCACACACACACTGGAAAGGCCACCGTAATATGCCTTACTCCCCTTGTTCCTGCGTACTGACTTCTGTCTTGTCAACCTTCCTGTTTCCACTCCATGCTCACAGCAGTCAACATCCTCCTTCAGGTTCAGACTATTATGACTTTCATCTTTGCCTTTTCATTTACTGGAGTGTTTTGTGCTATTTACACATCACTGTTTTACTTCAAATGGATGAGCCAGAGTCTTTTGTATCTGAGTGTTGTGTTTCTTTGGTAACACAAGCGGACACTGGCAGTCGTAAATATACTCACTTTTCGGCCATGCTTATCAGTACCACCTGCTTTGAGAGTAGCCTCTTAATAAGACGATCAAAGGCAGTGAAAAGGTGCTAAGTGGTTAGAAGCTACAGTGGCACGCTACTGGCCTTTGATCCGCCCAAGCCTCTCTGCCGGACTCATTTTAAATATGCTCTAAAATCATTTTTTTGAGTTCAACACTACCTTTCATAAACTGTAGCATTTTTCCCTTAATACATTTGTTTTTCTGCAAGTGAATGTTTACACCTGCCAAGAGGCAAGAGCCTCTTAATGGCTTTGCATTGAGAATCACAAAAATTCCACGTGCACAACTGAAAGATAATTGGTATTGGTAAAAAGTAAGGTGTAAAGTATGTATTAAATATTGACTTATACTGCAGTTTACATTCTACACGTCCGCCTCACAATGCAGAGCCTGTGGGTTTGATTCTGGCTCCGGCCTTTCTGCGTGGAGTTTGTATGTTCTCTCCGTGCCTGTGTGGGTTTTCCCCGGGTATTGCAGATTCCTTCCACATTGAGCACTCCAAATTATTAATAAGTGCGAATGGTAGTTTGTCTGTGTGAGCCCTGCGATTGGCTGGGATTCAGTTCAGGGTGTCCCCCGCCAACTGCACAATAGTTGCTGGGATAGGCTCCAGCACGCCAGCAACCCCCGTGTGAAGAAGTGGTACGGAAAATGGATAGAAGGATGCAGTTCACATTTTGTTCATATGTAATACAAATGTTAAATCAGTTAAGATGATGAGCATTAGATGCAATGAGATAGGTGATCGACAATTGAGTACTCGACCAGCTGAGGGGTAGAAGCTGTTCCTAAATCTCTTGGTGTGGCACTTTAACTAGCACCCTGATCTCCATATGCATTGCAAAGATTTAAGGGGCCAAAGCCTCCCACTCGGGGACCCGGCAAAATTTTGCCCCAGACTACTCAAGCAGACTGTAGCCTTTCATTGGAATGTCTTTGTATCTGTACCTCCACCTATTAGCCCACCCCAATCCTGTCTGTTTGGCATACTTGTGCGCTGATTTATTTGTAGAAGCAGTGTTGCCTTATCACTGAGTCATTTTGTACCAAGCTGCGCTAACAAAAAAGGTTTTCTGTAATAGAAAAGCTTTCAATCTGCACCCCTCAGAAAGCTGTATTTAAGACACAACATTGAAACACAGGTTAATTGCTAGCCCAGTCTGTGTAATGTTTTGCTTACAAAGGCTCACCTCCTTCAGCTTCAACATGGAGCCTGGGATGTCACTATAATATGGCCCCCTATAATTGGGGTCCTCAGAAAGTCAATCAGTTTGATCCACCCATATTGAGACCCATGCATTGATCCAAGCACGTGGCGCTTGCCACTAAAAAAGAAGTCATTGGACTTTAGGAAATAGATAATACATAACCTCAAGATGGGACCAGCTCATTGAAAAAGAAACCAGTGCAGGGCTCAAACTAATTACAACTAGATTCAGTGTAATGGTGAGTTGCTGATTTATTTTTTTATTTTGATGTAGTCATTTGACCTAATGCTGGACCATCCACATATGTCTAGTGTCAGGGGTGGGCAAACTTTTTGACTGGCGGGCCGAATTTGGTTCTAAATTTTGATCGGGGGGCCAAACCAGGAGCAGATGGATGGAGTGTTTGTGTGAAGTAATAGAAATGACATGTAAAGGTCATTGCATGCAAGGTTTGTACTTTTAGTAGGTAGTAAAGCATGGATATTCAAAAAAAGCTTTTTGAAAACAAATGCATTTATTAACAGCATTAAAAAAATATTTCACCAAAAAACTACTATCAGTGATTCTCATTAAATACGACACTGGTATTATGAATAATAGTTTCCATCACTTCAACGCCTGCAGGTCAGATTTATGAAATATGTTTATCTAATGAGGCAAAATCACATCAAACGGCAAACATTCTGACCAAATACATCATCTTGAAGAATCAGTGAAAGAATACTTCTAAATAAAGTAATAAAGAAATCAATAGTATTGTTGGTCTCCCTTTTTTGCTAGCGCATCATGGTCTGGAGTAAAATTTGTTGTGGTAATTCTTAGGATAGAGCCGAGGTGTCGGTCCGTTAACCTAGAGCTGTGACGGGCTTTGTTGAATGTCTGCTCACACACGTAGGTCGAGCCAAATTGTCCTCTCTTTTTTTTTTTAAACACTCGGCACTCAGTGTCCACCTTTCTTTTCCTCGGGCTACTCATTTTAGTGGAAGGATTCCAGGGGAAGGTTTGTGGGTGGCATTAATGTAAAACTGTATCTCAAAGCTCAGCGCACGAATTACGAGAATGCAGACGTCACAGCCCACACTCGAAATTCGGTACTGATGGAAATAGAGCGCGGAGTGCGCCGGGTCGGTACTACTTAGTACGTACACGCACTTGTGAGTGTGCACCGAGCTTTCCGACACGGCTTCCGGGAGTAAATGCGCGGGCGGGCGCTTCTCCATCTATCGGGGAAACATCCTAATTACAGGGAAAATGACCCAAAAAAAAGTTCAATAATACAATTTATTCAGGTTTGGCGGGCGGGATTAAACGGCCCCATGAGCCGGATGTGGCCCGCGGGCCGTAGTTTGCCCATGTCTGGTCTATGTGAAATCAGTTTGTGGCTCAATAAAGGTTGTGGACCGCTGCCTGAGCGTAAACAACAGACCTCTTGCGTCCTGATTTGCAGACGCTGAGTACTGTCGCCTGTATTAAAAGAGCTAAATCTGGTCTAGTCTGGCTTGCGAGCGTCATAGCACCTCTGCCTTGTATTAGACCAGAGACTGTTTACAAGTGGACTGCGCAGACTTGAGGTGAAACAGTCAAAGTTTTGTGTCACCATATGTTTTATAGGGTAGGCAGCATGGCGGAGGCAGTCATTAACTATGAAGCCAAAGGGGTGCCGCGCTGCCTGGGCCAGCCGTCAGGTGATGTGCGTGCCCCTTTATGGCCCAGTCCACTAATGAAAGTAATGTTCTAGGACCACTCTGGAACATCAGAGGCCACTCTGCTCTGCCAGGCCTGCAAGGCTGCCCCTCCATCTATACAGGAATGTCATAAAGCTTTAAGACACCCCTCCCTTTCATTATTGACTTCCGTCTCCGTTTCCACTCTGCTGGCCTGTCTGCTGATTGATTGGTTTTCATTTCTCGTCATGTTCTCAGGTGGCTGTTAAGGTGCTTCCTCAACTTCACTGGCTTGACACAGGATCGAAGCAATCAGTTACGATACGGCAAATGAAGTGTGAGAAAGCCCAGTCAAAGTTGTTTGATAAGAGAGGTGAACGTCCCAACTGCACTGGCATATGGTTATGTTAAGAGCCTGCAGACACATATGGAACCGATCAGGGGAGTGTTTCTGTGGTCATAAGAGATGTTGACACTTAAGAAAAAGCTCATTGTTACTACATATATTGATTAAGATGAAAATATAACATTCTTCTAGAAGCACAACAAATTACAACCTTGAAATTTGACAGAGTTGAAAAAGTAGACATCGGCAATTACCACCTAAATGTTAGGGTTTTGTATCGCATTGCACTGGATGCAGATGGCAGTGCTACAGAAGGTATCTTTCGAGATAATACAGTAGCAACTTCAAGGCCCAATGCAATACAAAGCTTGACAACCGCCAATCTGATGGATTCCAACACAAGTGGAATGATCATTTCCAGGTTCAAACGGATGAAATTATAAAACCTCTCTTTTCTGGAAGACATTAAGTAACATTTTAACATTGCAAATTTCGAAGCATAGTATTTTTGATTTATTGATAGATTTATTAAACAATATAGAGTCTATGTTTAATGAATCAATCATTTGTCTATATTATAGACAAACCACACACAATGTCAAAATTTTGGAAGTAAAAAAAAAAAAAAAAAAAAAGAATAGAAGTCATAGTTCAAAGTAGTGGCAAGAAGTACAAAATTTATCGAGTCCAACCCACTACATGACTGTCTCAGAAAATTAGAATATTGTGATAAAGGTCTTTATTTTCTGTAATGCAATTAAAAAACCAAAAATGTCATACATTCTGGATTCATTACAAATCAACTAAAATATTGCAAGACTTTAATAATTTTAAAATTGCTGATTATGGCATACATCTTAAGAAAACTTAAATATCCTATCTCAAAATATTAGAATATCATGAAAAAGTATACTAGTAGGGTTCAACTAATCACTTGAATCGTCTAATTAACTCGAAACACCTGCAAGGGTTTCCTGAGCCTTGAAAAACACTCAGCTTGGTTCAGTAAACTAAATCACAAGTATGGGGAAGACTGCTGATCTGACTGCTGTGCAGAAAACCATCATTGACACCCTCCATCAGGAGGGTAAGACATAAAAAGAAATTTCTCAAAGAGCAAGCTGTTCACAGAGTGTAGTTTCAAAGCACATCCACAAAAAGTCTGTTGGAAGGGGGAAATGTGGCAGGAAACGCTGCACAACCAAGAGAGATGATCGCAGCCTTAACAGCATTGTGAAGAAGAGTCGCTTCCAGAATTTGGGGGAGCTTCAAAGACAGTGGACTGAAGCTGGAGTCCAGGTATCAAAAGCCACTGTTCACTGATATGTCCGGGAAACGGCCTACGATAGCCTTATTCCCATGGTCAAGCCACTTCTGAACTCAAGACAACAGAAGAAGCGTCTGACTTGGGCTATGGAAAAGAAGCTCTGGACAGTTCCAGAGTGGTCCAAAGTCCTCTTTTCAGACGAAAGCAAGTTTTGAATTTAATTTGGAAGTCAAGGCGCCAGAGTCTGGAGAAAGGCTGGAGAGGAGCAAAATCCAAGTTGCTTGAAATCCAGTGTGAAGTTCCCACAGTCAGCGATGGTTTGGGGCGCCATGTCAGCTGCTGGTGTTGGTCCACTGTGTTTCATCAAGTCCAGAGGACATGCAGATTTTAGAGCACTACATGCTTCCATCTGCTGAAAAGCTCTATGGAAATGATGATTTTACTTTCCAGCATGATCTGGCACCTGCCCACAGTGTTAAAACCACCAGTAAATGGTGTACTGACCATGGCATTACTGTCCTGGATTGGCCTGCCAATTCCCCTGACCTGAACGCCATAGTGGGGTATTGTGAAGAAGAAGCTGAAAGACACCAGACCCAACAATGCAAATCAGCTAAAGGCCGCTATTGAAGCATCCTGGGCATCCATAACATCTCAGCAATGCCACAGGATGATTGCCTCCATGCCACGCCGCATTGGTTGCAGTAATCCGTGCAAAAGGATTCCCAACCAAATACTGAGTGCATTAATGGACATTTTCAAATGTTTGATTTGTTTTGCTGTCATAAATCTTTTTTTTTTTTTAACATGGTCTGAGGAAATAGTCTAATATTTTGAGATAGGATATTTGAGTTTTCTTAAGCTGTATGTCATAATCAGCAATATTAAAATAATAAAAGGCTTGCAATATTTCAGTTGATTTGTAATGAGTCCAGAATGTATGACACTTATTTTTTTTAGTTGCATTACAGAAAATAAAGAACTTTATCACAATATTCTAATTTTCTGAGGCAGTCCTGTATATACAGACTGAATACCAAAGCAAAAGTGGACAGAAGAAACATGCTCTAACACAAATACTATAGTATAGTTGTGGCTGGTAGACTATTTCAAATAGACATACCATTTACAAAAAAAAAACAGTATTTTGTAAAGTAAAAAGTTGTTACAGAATTACAGATGATAAAATAAACAAACCTACATACACATTGTTCCTTTCATGCTTGCCTTCACAAGAAAAATTATTGGATTAAATAACAAAAGAAACACAAGACGGGAAGTATTGAAAAATAAGACACTACAATAAGAACAGCAAGACCTTTACTGTTTACTTTATGACCTTTACACATACTGGTGCATAAAGTGCAAAGTATGTGATCATCACTATGTGTGTGAAGATTATGTATGGTACGTACTTTAAGGGCACTACTATATTTTTGATAGCCTGGTGCCCATGTGTTCGGCATAAAAACGGGCCTAATTTAATTTACGTGCCAGTGCAAGTCTAGTCTAAAGTTCTTGGAGCCATGTTGAGCCGCTTTGCGTGTCATGGCTCAAGGAGTTGCCTCACTCCCACCTCATCCGATAATGTCATGGAAGTGGCAAAATTGAGGAGCCAGATGCAGTGAAGTACTTGACAAAATGCAGGAGTGCAGGGTTGAATGAATGAACGAACTGAGCAATTTATTTACAAAAAAATAGTATGGGTATTGGGGTAAGAAAAGAATGAGTTTCTCAATTTTTGGTGCTTAATTTGATGCTCCAGATGCAAGAAAGCAAGATGAAGATGGTGTGCTGCAGCCCTGTATTGTTCTTAGTGTTAGGATACGGATTTTAGTTATTGATCTGACTCCAAATTGCGATCAACACTTAACACATAAATTGCTATGTCCTAATCCACACACTGGCGCACCTAACAATTTTGCGAGTTCGTTCTGTCAAAGAGAAGACCAGTAGATCAATCAGACCAAATTTACCAATTGTTTATTCCTGACAAAGCGCACTAATACAGGCCTGGGTCCCGGGTCCCTCACACTAAAGCTCGTGCGTTTTTGTGACCACCAAAAGACGACACATTCTTCCGGGTTGCCCAGTTTTGAAGAAACACAATATGAATATTAAATCATGCAAAACATTGTGAGATGATTGGTCCATGGCCATCTCCTCCCCGTCCAGGTGTTGCTGAGGTCAGGTGGTTGGGTTTTCCCCTCGAAGCCCGGCCACATAGACGTGCTGTTGTTCTCGTTCCTCACCGACCTTGAGGTATTCTCGTCTGGTACTCCCTATCCGGGCCTATTCTACAACACTTCGAAGAAAACAAGTTCATGCAGTTTGCCTGCACATTCTTCGCCCCCCACCAATCCACACGAGCACTCCAATACTAGATATTAATATGATTATAAGTTTAACACAACCTTAAAAAGTATGTTTGCAAACTCCCAAAAGCACATTTTCCTTTATTAGTGATGTTGCACTTTTTAACCACATGTTGGAGAGCCTAATGAAACAGCTGAGAAGACACATTCCACTATAACTCTGTAAAAGTTTCTGCAGAATTTAATTGACTTACCAGTCCAAGGAGGCGGATCTTATCTTACAGTCTCTGTAGGACAACAGTGTCACGTCTTATCGTTTTTAAAGCCTCAGCATCTCCAGAAACAAATACACCCAGTTGATACGTTCTTTATTATTAATCCTGCAGTATTTTGTGGGGATGATGTTTCCAATACAGTTACCCACACAGCAGCAACACATTTTTCTAGATCCACTAAGGAGTCCTCTCGCACAGCAGCCTGTTTTAAACACTTGCTAGTTGGTCCTCTCATAGCAGTCTTGAAAAAAGTGAGAGTTGGCAACCTTTGACTTGACCCGGGCGCATTTACAGGAACCCCAACTGTAAGGGTCTGTGTTTCCTTGTTTCAGCCAAAGTTGAATTTGCATGAGCAAAAGGTAGAACAAACAATAGGGGAGAAAAGAGGAGAGGTCTCTTGGCTGTGAAAAAGGACTGCAAATAATAATGTTCGTGTTTACTTACTCGGCTGCTGTCATATTAAACAACACTGTGAACGGTGTCACTGACGACTCGGAGGAGAGAACCCTGTGAGAGATAGTATGCCAAGCAAATGGAAGAGGAGCAGCTGATGCAGTATCTAAGATCACAACCAGGTGGAATCTGTGGGAAAGGAAAATGGGGAGAAAAAATTTAAGAGGTAAATTAAGGTGTAAGAGAAAATTGCTTTAAACTTACTCCTACTATATAAATCATGCTTTGAGACGATTGCAAGCCACCCAATCATTTTACAATGGCAAAGGCCAGTTTCAAAATTATCCACATACATTCTCACTAAGGCTTTGTGTAACATCCTGAATTTGTTTGGGACCCCCCACCCCACCCCCACACACATCTTTCTCACTCCCCCTCTCTTGCCCCAGCACTGTTCCATAGTAAGTGTGCTCAGGGGTGGGGGGTGCAAAGGCTGAGGGAGGAGAAGATGGGAGTGGGTCGGCAGTGCTAGGTCAGTCATGCGAGAGCAGCTGTGGTGCTTGTGGTCATTATCAGAGCAAGTCTCTGTGTTGCCGCACCAATTAGTTCTGACCCAGAAGGAACATTCTGTAGACCAGTCAGGCAACATTTTATCTTTACCAGATCCGGATAGATACAACCATATGTACTGCACATACATGATCATGTTACATTGTTTAATACAAAGATACAGAAATGCTTGAATCCTGAGCTCCATCACTGTTTTCATCACCATCCATCTCTGCCCTGCACATTAACTTTAAATGTTTTTTTCCCATCGTCTCACTCCATGAAGTCTATATTTACATGTTCTTTGACTGATTGAAATCTGTTTAATAAATTAATTGTGCACTTGAAAGTATCATGTGAAAAGTAGAATTCAGCAAATAATACAATTAAGCAGAATTTCATAACTCCCTCCAAAAAAGACAGTAAACTGGCTGACCCATTTCATAAAGCTTAATTACCACAAGTTCATCACATCATATCAATTGAGATGAAATCCCTCCTTACACAAATGTAAAAACATATCTAAAAAAACACTCCAATTGCTAAGTCATGCATTGAATGCAGTCAATAAAGTGATCTCATGGAAGGTTTTATGCATGGCTTTGCTTATAAACTCAGCCATTCTCGTCCTTCCTCCTGACATCTCTCATGGCTGCCAGCTTGGCCCAGGCAAACTCCTCTCTGATTTGTTAAGGTAATGATCTAATCTGGGGCCATTAGGGAGATCAGCCTTTAGTGTTTAATGTGTGGCCAGGTGGTCCAGCTGCCAAGCTCCACAAATTAAAGGTCCCAGGCTCGGCAGTAATGAGTAATGAGCTGTATTTAAAGCTAGCTGCCTTACCTGAACCTGCATGGCCAGGCTTCAATATGGCCTGTTTTAAATGAACAACTTGCCTTTTTCAGTTCCCCAGATGCTCTGAGAGACTGCCACACACACATGCAAAAAAAAAAGAAGAAAAAAGAAATGAAAGTGCTTGGGCAAAAACGTATACACAATGTTTGATGAACAACCTTGTAGGATTTGGATAGTAATATTTTATGGTGTAAATGTTGTTATTGTTTTGTATGGAACAATACAATAATTTGTGTGTTAGTACAAGACAAAAAAACATTTTTTGCTAATTAATATTCATGCAACAGTCTAATAGTCACATCCTTTCAAGACACACCAATATGTACACGTGTGTATTTCAAAATACACACACATTTCAGACCATTATCATGGAAAAAGTGCATTTTTTAGTGGTTTAAATAAAAAAAAAAAACCAACAGTTGGGTCAGTCCATTCTTGTCCTTAGTTGGATTATTTCTGACCCATAATTTTAGTGAGGAATTTATCCCATCTGCCTTTGGCAAAAGGCAGGCCATACCGCTGATTGGTCGCAATCACACTCACATTTTACACTATTACTGAGTTAGATCTGAACCCACACCGCCTGCACAGAAGTCAGGGAAATGGAGCATTACAATATTAGTGAGATTGTGGAAAGTCATATCTGTGGATTTCCTTCAGGTGCTCTGGTTTTGGACATCCAAGTTCAGTTCAATTTCACATTGTGGCAAGTCATATCTGTGGATTTTCTTCAAGTGCTCTGGTTTTAGACATAGAAATTCAGTCAATTTTAAATTCAATAAATCATACTATTATGAAGAAACTAGACATGGCACTCAAAAAAACCAATGTGCCCCTCTGTCTCGTTATGCGCCAGTTTAGTGATGAGCGCTTCCTACATAAATAGATGTGACAAAACACGATAGTGATATTCATCATAGTAAACTGCTTTACATCTATGTTAACAAATATAAATATGTTGCAAACAAAGAAGTAGGTCATGGGCAATGACCTGAAACTCATACTAGTTAAAAGACCCAATAATGGCCAAGAACACCACATCAGACAACTAAAGAGCTTTCATCTAAAACCTATTGAACCTTTGTGGAAGTAGCTGAATCAAGACCAGAGAAGCCACTTTTCAAAAATGAGAAAAGTGGAGCATTTCGTAATGACCCGGGGAAAAAAATACCTGCTAGTAGGTCTAAAAGTCTTACTGAGTGAAAGAAAGGAATTGTTTGATGGCAGTTATTGCCGTAAAAACAAAATCATACATATAAAATGTACATGAACTTGGTGTACCACATATGTCCAAGGACCACAGTGGAAAATTGTTATAAATATTTCTTAGGTGTCTTGGATGAGTATCTGACCATGTGGCACAAATGATTTGGCCGTAAGTTCTGGGCAATTAAAACTAAGTAACAATCAAGTTCCAGCTATTCTTTTTCTATATATCGCCTGTTCAGCATCATGGGAAGCTGTGCAGCTTATTCCAGCTGATTTTGGGCAAAAGGTGGCCCACATTGTGAACTGATCACCAGTCAGTTGCAGGGCACATAGTGTAACACACAATCATTAACTCACCTCTCACATTCACAGCGTTACTTCGTGGAGACTGAACTCACGCTACCTGCACCAAAGTCAGTGACCATTACACCATCAGTGACCTATTACAAGCCAGAATGTGTATAAATCAAGAAAAATAATGCGTTGCCGTAAGTACAATTAAATGAGCATTCAATTTCATTGCATAAACGAGTTCCATGTATCTATTGTAGAGATAAACTAATTTGACATACTATAAGAGAAGCAGTGAAGCCGGTTTTTCTGTCGGTATCAGTGTTTCTGCCCTTGTAGGGCGTGTTTGAACCCCACTACGATTTCATGCATGTATAGTGGAGGGCTGTCATTAAGCAATGTGATTTGAATATTCAGATGACTGTTTTAATTGAAGAGAACAAGCGTTCACACATGGCAGGGCTGGCAGTGTTGTCGAGTGCCTGAGGCCTTATCCCTGAGTGGCCTAGACCCATCTGATCACAGCTCAGTGGAGCCTACGAGCCCACCAACACTACGGCACAATCCTGACTGCTTTCAATGCCCCCAGGCTTCGAGCACGTTCACAACATCCTGCACTCACGCACACACCTGCACAGCAGAGGGAGGGAAGATATAAAAGTGGTGGGAGTTAGATGAATGAAATTTGTAGAAATTAATTTTGATACAACAAACCATACACATCTGTCTGTCTTTCAGAATAAATGTTAAGCACAATCAAAATATTTCATGAATAATTAGCTAACTGCCTCGACTTTAATTTGTTGCTTGACGACTCCCGAAAGTCAAATCACTCATATTGCAAATGAAACATTCCTATTGAAATGAATGGAGATAGCTTGAATCTATTCCAGCACTTCAAACAACACCCTAAAATTTTATAACATGTTCTTTTTAAATATAAAAATATAGAACAATACAGTATTTTAGTTTATAAAAACACACAGTAATAACATATTTTCATGGAGTGTACAGAATTAAGCAGTTGTTGCATCATGATCATCCTGGTGAACATGCATTGGTCACCTTGGTGGCAGTATAATCCAGACATACTACATAGGGTGACCAGATTTGGGTTTCTGAAAAAGAGGACACCTTTTTTGTAGGGGGGCGTGGTCATTTTTTGGGAGGGGGCGGGGTCATTTGGTTTTTTTTCTGGGGGTGGTCATTTGTGTCATATTTTATGGCACAAATGGCATGGTGTCTGTATAGCAATTGCATTTATAGGCCCGAATAACACAAAACAACATATACACAATAACAAAAACATATTAACACTAACAAAAATATATGCGTGCACTGTTATTTTTTAGTTTTATAGTGGTACATTAAGTAAAAAAAGACAAAAGAAATATGGCCATTGGTGCAGCATTTGAGAAAAAAAAGGGCTCCTCTTCAGTCCTCCTCTTGCGGGGTGCGTTGGCATGTTTATTTGCCACACACACGTAAGTGCCTGCCTTGCATGACAAGCACTCAGCCTCATAAGGATCATGATCCTGGCAAAAGCGCGGGAATTTTTTTTATTCAATTCCTCTGTGAACGTGCATTTTCGTTTTGGCATTGCTTGTAAACGCTCGGTGTAGACTGGCCAGCCCACCCTACTTTGTAGCAAAGCGACTAGATTTGAGGAGAAGGGCGCGACTTATTTGCGAACGATACAGAAAGACCTGGAATTGAGTGAAATGGAACGGAGTGGCAATTCTATTGACAATGTACTGTACATGTATTATGTTTCAGGCAGTCCAACAAAATCCTGGACGATTTTTGAAATTCCCCCGGACATTTTTTTAGGGCTCAAAAGTAGGACATGTCTGGGAAAAAGAGGACATCTGGTCACCCTAATACTACATGTAGATTTGATAATGAAACACATTGTCTCAAAACTTTAGCAAGACTATTAGTTGCCTATAAGGAATATCTGCCTTTACACTATTTTCATGTGTTGCTCTCACTTGTGTTGGCTGAAATGTTTATAATTATTAGTATTGATGGTAATGTTGTTAGCCTAAACGTGTTGGCCTTTTGCGTTGTATGTTAGCATTTAGCTAGCAGACTTTTTTTAAGGCAAGTTAATGTGATTAGGTAAACTACAGTTTTAGGTATAGTTTTCAATAGGGGTTGGAAAACACCCATCTTTAAGCACACACTTTCAGCCTCTTTGTTTCAGAATTGTTATCCGAATTGTTATCTGCTCAATTGCTACTTGTTGCAAAATCTGCTGTAATCAAAGGTCACGCTCAAAACGATAATTTTTGCTCTGTACTCAAGCCTCAAAATCATTCGATCTTAGGGTTGCATCTCAACAAACACAATGGGGTGAATCTTAAATGAAGGTGGCTTTATAAAACAAGGTAACGATAATGATAGGAGCGAATGATGCTGGCGGGGGTCTTCTCTCCAAGCACCTCATCATCCCCGCTCCTCTTCCAGAGCTCAGGCACTTCTTGTCCACCACAGATCACCCCCTCTTCAACTGCATTAATTGGCTGTCAAAGTGTGCTGAATTAACAGATTAATGAGCTTGGATTTGAATCTTAACTTTGGCAATAGCGGGGATGTAACCATGTTGTGGAACAGGCTCCCTGTGCCTCCCCTTCTCGTGTGCGTAGGCCTGTTACAGATATGCATCCAGGACATTTGAGCGGATTGCATTTCATTAGTTTGATTTGAGCGGACAGCACTAAGCTGCTGAGGGCTCTGCGCTGACAGCTAATTACAGGAATCAGCCCTGTCCACTGATAGAGAACAATGGGTTGGGATGAGCCTGCCTAGCCAGGGGGACTCGCCCTGCATACAATAACAGCATTTGGCTAATATAGTCCCCACAATGGAGAACCATTACTCGTTTTAAAAGGATATGGAAACCTTAATTGACTGCTAACCTGCCTGCTCACTTCCAAGCTTGGACACAAAGATGAAAGTAGGAAAAGTCCACCTGAAGTAGTACCCCACTCCCATTTAAAAACTCCTCGTCAGTCGCAGCATCTCACATTCTTTTCCCTACGCCTGCACGCAGGCTGTGTGGATAGATCTGTCTGCTTCCATAACTTCGGCCATTTTCAAATCATCTACTTTAAAATAAGCAGCTCACTCATGTGGACACTTTGCCCTTAAAAGAAAATTAAGTGGATTAGAGCAAACGTCAGTAAATTTAGCATTGAGTTACCCTTGCAACATTTACAAATGGCAGATCGCAGTCAGACAACTGGATTACTTGAGTGCCGGCTCCTGTTCTTTACATATTCACACGTGCATGCACACACACACACACACACACACACACACACACACACACACACGCACGCACGCACGCACGCACGCACGCTCACATGCACGCACGCACGCACGCACACACACACACATTATATGTACTAAAAAAAAATATTAAAATATATATACATATATATATATATATATATATACACACACACACACACACACACACACACACACACACACACACACACATATATACACACACACACACACACACACACACACACACACATGGATCCTCAAGTTACATGTGTGTGGTAAAGACCATTTTTGACAGGATAGGTTTTGCTCTTCTCTCCTCTTTGTGGCCGCCGATATGGCCAGTGGCTAGTGGCCAGGTAGGTGTGCTGACATTTTTAGGGGCTGAAGCACCATCTCTGAGCTTTTTGTGCCATTTTCAGGTCAGACCTTTAGGTCATTTTCTCCTAGTTTTTACCAGTCATTTCTTTTCTTGCTGGCTGATGGAAGGTAATGACTTAGGAGGATAGCTGTGGCTGCATGTGACCATGTCATCTCAATTCAATGACAGGATCTGTGGTTGTAGACGTATGCCGCCAGGAAACAGGCATCAGCCCAATACATGGTGCAGGGGTCAAAGTGAGGTGGCCTCTGCACTGACTGGCAGGACAACATGGTTTGTTAGGGAGATTTGTCACCGCTACAGAGCCGCTGTCTGCCTGGTTATGGCACTCGCGTCAATTTGCACCCCATGCGCATATCTAGTCTAGCTGACAGGTGAGCAATGGAATGTCGCTCCATCCCCCTAATTGTATACCGCAGTCCAGCCTGTATATTATCTAGATGCAGAGTGGTAGCACCCTGTTAGCCTAGCGGGCAGGCCCAGAGCAGCCTACTCAACATGGAAGTAATGCAAGGTGAGTGTCGGTCGCTCTGTCAGCTGGTTGTCTCCATACCATGAAGAACGAAGGACAACCAAACCAAATATATTCTGTACATTCTGCCTACACATAAACAGTGTGTATAACAAACATATATGTAAACCGAAACACCCACACATAACACATGCAAACAATAAATCAAACTGCATTTCCATGAAATCTACAGAGAGATGGATAGATACACAAATACATGTGTATCATGCTATGGTAGCGCTATTCTTTAGGGAATTAAAGGATCTGCTTAAGCATGTGTGTGTTGGCATGGGGGTAATTGTCAAATTGTCCATCACTGAATTCCCCATAGAACTGTTTATGTAAATATAGTCCACACAATTTTCAAACAGTGTGCATGATGAATGGGCAATATTAAATGCCACAAGACTCAAAATACAGAGTTATTTGCAAAAAATATAAAATTTTGATTGATGCCAATTGATGAGGTGTGTGTGTGTGTGTGTGTGTGTTTGTGTGTGTGCATGTGTGTGAGTTTGTGTGTGTGTGCACATGTGTGTGTGTGCATGCTGGGGGGGGGTTCGTCATTGAGGTGTGCCATTTCCTGGCTCATGGAGGCCTTGGTGCCAGATGCATGGGGCTGGTGCTGCTTCCTGAGGGCAGATGCCTGCAGTGCTCCCTCCATGATCCCAGCTCTGTTCCTGTACCAGCCCTACAGTCTGCTTCATGCCTCTGGGGGGTGTGGTGTCACGAGTCGGAGTGTAGTTGAAAGGAGGGGGTATCGGGTAATATACTCATGAACACAAATCCCTCCTATATGTCACACAAATCCCTCCTATATGTCACACAAAGCACAGGGTACTGAAAGAAGGAAAATGCACACTCAACACATTAGATTCACATAAACACCTCAGAGGCTCTAAATAATTAATTTGAAATCGGCTTCCATCTTACCTGCATCTTTTTTCCACAAGTCAAGTCACAGCTATAAAGTACAATTCTATTTTTACAGTGCTTATTACAGAAGATTGAGGAGCAACAGCTGGACCCAACAGGAAGGAGAGTTTTTCTCAGCTCCTCCACTGCTTTCATTACACGTGCTCTCTATAAACCCTTGCCTCATCCAGCATATTTACTAGCACCACACTGGCATCCAGAGGCCATTATAGGTACTGCATGCTTTCAGCCATGGTGTCAGCCACTGCCATTCAAAGGAGTCATTCAAATTACATGTGTTTGTAGTATTTTATCATTACAATCACTGTTTTCCAGCTCTGCTTAGTAGTGAAGGTGCTTACACTGTATTTTCCGGGCATTTAGGTGCACTGTATACATATATAATGAGCGACTACTTAATCAAACATTTTCATTCAAGTTGCACCAGCTTACATGGCACATTATCTTTGTGAAGCATTGTCTCTGTTAAGTAAAACGCAGTTTCACTGAATTTAAACTGGGTTGGGGATGATTTTGGATGCTGGAACGGAAATATTTCACATTTGCAATTAAATATACAACTACACCACCAGAAGCGTGCTATCAGGCCCCTCGTTTGAATGGGTGGTTTTTCAATTACGTGTTCCAGCCTGTATCTCATGGAGTGGCCAAGGTTTGTGATTGTGTGCCTACATTGGAAACCAGAAAGACTAGTAATACATAAACTTACTTTTTTCTGCTGTCAGAGGCGTGCCCCTCTTCTTGTACTCTTAAAGCAACGTACAACGTAGCCACCCCTGTGTACAAACACAATTATAATTGGGTCACTTTATTTCATTGAATGTAGGATTAATTTTTACAATATTTCATTTTAGGATTGATTGATCAATCGCTTGATTGATTCGTTCAATTATTTATTTGTTTGTAAATGTATTACTTTTTCTTCAATGTTAAATTTTCTCCATGTCAGAATTTTCCACTAAGGGACTTTTTAGAAAAATAAGTGGCATTACCGCCTTGCATTGTTGTCTAGCTTGCGTTCACTAATATCCATTCAATCTTAATTGGCTACGGTATGGCTCAGCAGAGAATCCAAAACTTTTCTTACCTTTGACCACAACTTGCTGACCAAATTGATGGAGCAATAGGGATAGGTCATATCAGTTTTTGTATTTGACCAAATAACATTTTTTAAACAAAGCTGCAATCAAAATCACGTGCGCTGCCGTTGTATGGCTTTTGTCTTATGCAGGATGTGTCTCTGTCACCTCTTGGTACACTGTCAGGTGAACATTCCTCAAATGTTTTATAAGGTAAGTGGTATTACCACGATATTTGACAACCTTGTCACACACTCTGCATACCGCCTCTTGCTGTTTACTGAGTGAAAGTAGCTCCAAATTACACTTCTCCTTCTGCTTTCTGATGATCCTGCCACCATGCATTCACAAGTTTGTGTTGTTTATTGTTAGATACTGGAGGTGGAGGGCAGAGGAATTTGTATGACATGGGTTTGGGAGAGTGGGCGGGAGCAGACACCCGTGTTTGCATGCAGAAAGGGAAATTAGTTCGTATGCAGAAAACATATAAAAAAGAATAGAATTAAAAGTATGTAATAAATTGATTACAAAAATCAATACTTTGGCTTCAGGATTGATACTTAAAATTGAACTCTCTGGAACAAAATATAGATACTTTGGTATCGATCAGCCTAACCCTATGGAGCAATATGGGCAAACAATACAAGAAAACAGACACTTGCTTCCTGAAAAAGAAAGATACTGTTTGGCAGCAACTGGCTGACAGTTACATATAACTGATTGACAGAGACATTGTTCATCTTGAAGATTGCTGAAAAAAATTAAAACCAAGAGCATCTGTAATACAGCCACATTTCACTTCTTGCTGTGTTGGAAAGTCAGACCAGACTTCCTGTTCAGCTCAAAAACGGTTTTCTTCTATCTAATCTGAAAAACAAAGACTAAATTGACATGTTTTGTCGTTATCCGTAGTTAATGAAACATTTTTTGTAACTATCTTGTTTTGATAGAATAAAAGTTGTGCCAGCACAAGCTAGCACTGTAACAACAACATGCTGCATAATGTTTTTTTTAATTATTATTTTTTTGGACTACATAGAAATTCATAGTAAAAATTTGTTTTGTACTGTACAGAGTCCATTTTATTTAATTTTTTACTTTAACACAGGAGTTGAACATGTATATCTACTTTCAGAGAAGCATTTTTTTTTTGCTTAATATAGAAGTATCGAAACTTCTTTTGCTACCTCTGGTTGAGTGTGAAAATATTGTGAGATACGATAAAGCTGCACAAGCGGTTTTACAAGGTGGCGAGGGCTGGTAGCTGCTGCCTTTACCGTATGCCTTAACTTACAAGTTGCCTCTTGGTGGCAATTAATCTATTAATGCTAAATTTAAAATTGTATTGTACATTTTTTTTATAGTTCTTTATAGTGTATATAAAAAGTGTGTTCAGGATTTACTCCTAATTTAATGGTCTTTCTATCGAGAAGAAATAGTCAAGTGCATTTTACTTAATTTCATCCCCATCTGCGATAATACACTGTATATTTGGAGTTTCTCTAGTTCGTGCAATATTTTCAGATTGCCAAGTGTGACAGCTTATGTGAAATGTAGCTAGCAGAAGTGTTTCGAAACATTGCGGATACATTCAGGCGCTAGCTATCTAGCTTATATTGAGTCTTGGATTGTAATGCATTCAAAGAATCACGAGAGACATAAAGGAAGTCAACACAATTGTTTACAACTGAGCACAGCTACTGGATGGGATCCTGAAGTGCAGAAACAGGAGTTCAAGTGCTCTCTCTCGCTCTCTTTCTCTTTTTTTGTCTCTCACTCTCCCTCTCTCTCTTTCTTATTGACACATTTGCAACAGTGACTACATTTACATGCAGCCAGTAACCCTTTCAAAACCTGAAAATTGGCACAGTATAAAATTGGCACAGTACTGAGGATTTGAAAAGCCATGCACATAAATACCAAAATATCCACGAGTTAAAAAAAGTTAAAAAGCAGAATAAGACCCCCTGCGTTACCCTCTTTCTAACTCTGTGGTCATGTAACAGCAAAAATGACACACTAATAATTCAGGGATCAAATAAATTTGATCAATACCTTCACTGTATTGTCAAAAACACTTGATTTAAAAATTTGAAATAAAGTTAATTATTTTGATATTTTCTCAATGGAGGTACTTCATCTTGTTTATCAGCTTTCCCTAAAATACTATATGGAATCCTGGTACCAAGATGGAAAGTTTGTTCCTTTTAGGAAGCAAACAAAAGTGCACAAAAAAAACGTCCTGGTAATTGCTGAAAATAAAAAATAAAAAACAAACAGTCAACTGTATTAAGTGGTTACATCAGTCCAGCATGGTTAAACATTTGTTGGCAATGGGGCAGACTGCTAAGGACTGTGGCGGCTGTCTGAACGTGTTTGCCCATGTGGGGCTGAAATACTCATGATGAAGTGATTTCCAATAGGTCTTCACCTCCTCTGCTGTTCTTGCCCTGCGGCTCCTTCCGCTTTCTCCTTCTCTGTGCTCAATCAATTGACTAATGCCGCTGACCAGCTCCCACAGCACACTGCCAAGGGAGAGATGTTATTGGATTCGTGTGTGTGTGCGTGCGTGCGTGCGTGCGTGCGTGCGTGTGTGTGTGTGTGTGCGTGTGTGTGTGTGTGTGTGTGTGTGTGCGTGTGTGTGGGTGTGCGTGCGTGCATGCTTGTGCGCGTGTTTGTGTGTGTATGCGTGTGCGCGCACGTTTGTGTGCGTGTATGAATAACTCCAGTACGGAAGTCGCAACAATTAGACAGGAAAATAGTTCTGATTTTGTATAATATTATTCATTTATTTGATCAAAGTCTGCATGAGTCATTTTCATTTTCTCTTTTTCTAAACCATCTCTTTCGGGTCACAGGTGGGAGTGAGCGTCTCCCAGATTACTGTGCAGCAATCCGGGTACACCCTGGACTGCTCACCAGTTCTGTGTGCGTGTGTATGAGTGTGTGTTTGTGCATGCATGCAAAGCATGTATAGTATACGTGTGCGTGTATGTTTTGTGTGCGTGTGCATGTGTGTGTTGTGTGTGTTGTTAAGACTTCCACTTTTGAGAGCGCTCATGGTTGCATCTCATTGATTTTTCATGTGAGTAATGTTTAACAATTGGAAGTAATGTGCACTCCAAGTTCTTGTATTGCATTTTCCTGTTTGCTAGAAGTAGCAGAGGATACGAATAATCAAAGAAAACTTTTTTTTTTCATTTCGGCAATATGCTTCACAGACATTTACTGAAAATGATTACTGTCTTATATATTTGTTTTTCTGTTGTCAGGCCCATCACTGAACTGCTGATAGCAGGTGTGTGAAAACACCTTCCTTGGAGATCACAAGGCGCCTGCTGTCATGGCCACTGGTACAGGTGTGTTAGTGTGTGGTCCTCACCCTTGGGAGCCCGTCAGCTGATGTTTCATGCTGAAGAGTACATCTCTGTCAGGCAGTCAGATTGGGTGCACCTGATGCTACGCACATACACACCTATTGAAACACCTCTATTTACACATAGCTTGGCCTTGTTACCTAACCCCCACACCTGGGAACATCAGATACACACCAGTAAGTGTTGTGCAAGCCCATGTTAACATGTTAACTAGGGGATGGAGCTACAGGTACCTGTAGCTTCATCCCCTAGTTAACGGAACAACCAACGTAAAATGTGTTAATTCACAAAACATTTATTTTTAAAGTACCGTACATTTCGGGCTATAAGCCGCACCAGCTAATTTTTTAAATTTTTTTTAGTTTTATACTTATATAAGCCGCACCGGACAATAAGCCGCACGTGCGCACACGTTATTTTCAAAGAAAGACAGTACACAGAAAGTCTTTTTAACGTTTTAATTACATTAACATTTTGTTGTAAACACGGAAGTTACAGCACTAGCTGGGCTAAAGTTTTAATAGCATTAACATTTCGTTGTAAACACGGAAGTAACAGCACTAGCTGGGCTAAAGTTTTAATAACATTAACATTTTGTTGTAAACACGGAAGTAACAGCACGAACTAGGCGGGTAAAAAAAACACCATACCAGTCATCAAAGTCACTGATAGCCGTCTTTGTCTTCCTCCTGTCCACTGAAACCAGCTAAATCTTCCTCCACAGTGTCTGATTGGAATAGCGCCAGATGTACGTCGCAACACTCTTTCTCATTCTCTCTTTCGTTGTCGCTTTCATTGTCACTCTGGTCCTGAGGCAAATTCACTCCTGAGCTTGTGCTCTCCTCTCCGTCACGCAGCAGACCTGCTTTTCGAAACCCGTTGGTGATGGTGGATTTTTTCACACTGCTCCAAGCTGTCAGGATCCACTGGCAGACTTGTGCGAAAGTTGCTCTTCGCAAGCGTCCAGTTTTTGTAAACGATTTCTCGCCGCTGGTCATCCAAATCGGAGGGCCACTTTAAATCGATTCATTTATTCCAAGTTTACATGCAACCGCTCTGTTCCCTTCTTTATCAGCCATCTCAATGGCTTTTAACTTGAAAGCAGCGTCATACGCACGCCTTTCACTGTCTTCCATAATTGGGCTCTGTTTATGCTAACGTTCCTCGTGCACAACACGCCACTACTGTCTTCCTCAACGCATATATTCCACCTCTCTCACTCTTACCTTTTCTGCTCGAGCCCCCCCTGATGGCCGTTAGAAAAAATGCATGTTAAGTCGCCGCATGATAGCGTAAGGTTTTTAATGTTTAATTACCATTTGTAAAAGAATATACACACAGATGATTGTCAGGAAAGAGATGATTATTTAGGGATACATAACTTTTATTAACATAACAGCACAACAGTGGTCCACAGCCTTTTTATGAGTGTATAAGTGTATTAGTCATGAGAAAAATCACGGAAAAAAACCTATATAAACCACACCGGACTATAAATCGCAGGGTTCAAAATTTGAGAAAAAAGTAGCGGCTTATAGTCCGAAATTTACGGTAGACATATCATTCGTGTAAATCCTTCCTTTTTAGATTCAATCATTCACTTGTGGTCTATATAAAGTGGAACAGCAATGCTTTTGTCAGAATTCCTCAGACCCCTCTTTTACCCCTCTCCCGAGTAGCGTCTGCAAGCAAGTTAAATGCACGAAATACTTCAGGCCAGGTGCGCGCCTCCACTCCGGTCGGACATATTTGTAGTTTGTTAGCAGAGGTACAGTTATCTTCCGATGCACAAATATATTTTGATTGATTGAAAGATGTCAAGAGCATAAGACTTGTCCATCCAACTGTACATGTTCAAGCCAGAATCTGACCCGGAGCGAAAGGACAGTGAAGACGACGAACCTGTAGAACCACGACTTCAGATGAACGTATCACAATAGTGTCTTATCACTGTTCACTTCCCTGTTCACTCGCTGCTAGAAATAAAGATGGTGGATTTGCAACCTGTTTGGCCACACCCATTACCTTTTTTGTGTTTGTGACCATGACATAATTGTTCACAATACGTAATATGGAATGGATTAAATTGAACAGATTTAAGAATATCGCCCGAACAGATTACAAAAGCATCTCTGCAGTATTTTGAGGGATTAGATTCAACTTTTCCACAATTCTGGAGACTCCAAGTGTTTTCCTTATGTTTTCCTTTAAATAGAAATAGTCACAACAACCTCAGTACTTTTAGCATACATAATACCAAATATTGGAAATGACTTCAAAAGGGGGAGGCACAGATTTCTGTGATCAAATTTGATGGAATCATCTCTGACTAACAGCACTGCCAAAGTAGCAAGTATCTTAGTTTAATATTTGTGTTAGAGGTAGGAGTGTGACACTATGACAAATTGCAAGTAATATCCTTTAAGTTTAAGTATGTATGGAAAAAAGACAAAACAATCAATCAAGTCATGTCGAGGCCCTATCAAATATTAACCAAGTTGATTCAAGTCATTATTTGCTACGGAGTTTAAGTCGGGTCATAAACTCCTGCTCCGTCACACCACATAATAGTGACAGCAAATGTTTTTCACTGATCATAACACAAAGGAGTACATTATCTGTCAATTTAAATGACAGCTTGATGCTGCACTGGTTAGCACGTTTGCCTCACAGTTCGGAGGGTGCGGGTTCAATTCCACCTCTGATCCTCCTTGTGGGGAGAGAAGAGCAAAACCTATCCTGTCAAAAATGGTCTTTACCACAAACATGTAACTTGAGGATCCATGTGTGTGTATGTGTGTGTGTGTCTGTGTGTGTGTGCGTGCGTACGTGTGTGTGTGTGTGTGTGTGTGTGTGTGTGGTTGGGGGTTAGGGCTGAGGGGGGTGCAGTGGGGTGTCAAATCTGAGAATTTGCCATTACTGTTGTCATCATCACTCGAAGTGGAATCTGTGGGTCTCGTCATCACCAAGTTGTCAATTTACTAGACATACTCCACTCCAGAGTTTTATCGCATGTCACTCTACTGAAGACTTCCTTTCACCTTCTATCATTTATTTTTTTACTTGATTTCTCTTTGTCCTCATTGTCTTTATACTTAAAAGGAGTGTGTGTACATGTGTGTGGGAGGAGAGGTCAGTAAGGCTGGCAGGAAAGAGCAATGTTTCAGGCCTTAATTGAGATGTACTGTCAGAGTGACAAACACATTTGCATTTGGTTTGTTTTTCAGGATGTGCTTTAGCTGGCCGCTTTTCACTCTGTTAATAATCACTACAGCTCTACAGCAGTACATATGTGTTAACAGTAACAATATCATTTTGCCTGCTCATATTCACTCTGTGCAGACCTCATAACTTTTGATGATGCGAAGCTTGACAGCCAGCGAAGTGATAATAAAAACTGATAAAGAAATGTTTGCTTTATTGATGTTTCTTGTACTATATAAGTGCACTGCATTTACTCTTTATCAAGGTAAGATAAGACAAGGACAGGTAATGTAGTAACTGAAACAAACAGGAAGACATTTATTGTAAACTTTTTCACTAATTCTATTGCACAATTGGTGCCAGAATATATTGTAGGTAAGTGCGTAAAACTTCAAAGATTGATTTACAAGGAATAAGCACCAATGTCTGACAAAGATACTGGATGGGTGTCAAAACTCATTCTTGAAAGTCCGCTGTCCTGCTTCTTTCAAATGTGTTCCTCCTGGAACAAACCTGATTCAAATTGCTATCAGAATTGCTTTCAGGCTTCTTCACATCTTACTGATGAGCTTATCATCGGAGCTGGGCATGCCTGTCTGAAAGGAATGGTCTAGTAACGATGATTAGCAACGCCAACCCCTTCGTCCAGCTCTCCCGGCGGAATCCTAAGCAAAGGCATTCCAAGGTCAGCCAGGAGACATAGTAGTCTCTCCGTTGTGTCCTGGGTCATTGCTGGGGCCTCCTCCCAGTGGGGCATGCCCAGAACACCTCACAAGGGAGGAGGCATCCTAACCAGATACCCCTCATATTTAGCTACCGTATTTTCCGGACTATAAGTCGCTCCGGAGTATAAGTCGCACCAGCCATAAAATGCCCCAAAAAGTGAAAAAAAAGATATATAAGTCGCTCCGGAGTATAAGTCGCATTTTGGGGGCAATTTATTCGACAAAATCCCACACCAAAAACAGTCATGAACGAGCAACAACAGGCTAAACGATAGCAACAACAGGCTAAACGATAGGTATGCTAACGTGACAAACACAAACAAAGAGCTGAGAACGGGCCTGACGTAACATATAGAGTGATTAAGGACAACTATTACATAAATAACATGTTTATAAAACCATCAGTGTCACTCCAATTCATTAAATAGCAACAACAGGCTAAACGATAGGTATGCTAACGTGACAAACTCAAACAAAGAGCTGAGAACGGGCCTGACGTAACAGATAGAGTGATTAAGGACAACTATTACATGAATAACATGTTTATAAAACCATCGGTGTCACTCCAATTCATTAAATAGCAACAACAGGCTAAACGATAGGTATGCTAACGTGACAAACTCAAACAAAGAGCTGACAACGGGCCTGACGTAACATTTAGAGTGATTAAGGACAACTATTACATGAATAACATGTTTATAAAACCATCGGTGTCACTCCAATTCATTAAATAGCAACAACAGGCTAAACGATAGGTGTGCTAACGTGACAAACACAAACAAAGAGCTGAGAACGGGCCTGACGTAACATATAGAGTGATTAAGGACAACTATTACATGAATAACATGTTTTTAAAACCATCGGTGTCACTTCAATTCATTAAATCCATCGATCGTTCTTTGTCAACAATGGGTGCGCACGGCTGAGGACGCTTGCATTTCAAAATATTCCACATATTCCACAGGCTCATATAACGATAGATAAACTATATTTCAAATAACTATAATACAAGCCAATAATATTATCAAACCATCCGTGCATTTTAATTCCATTAAATCCATCGATCAAATTCCTCGTCCTTTGTCAACATCGCCGCGCGTGCGCCCTGACGTCAGCCTCGTCTTTATTCCACAGATCTACTATATAACTATATTGTAGCGTTAACAAAGTACAAGGATAGACGTGGGTTTGGTAAACGGCTCTTTATTAAACAAAACAAACTTCCAAGCGTGTGGCGGCGTGAACTTCCAGACAGACCGGGCGTGCGTAATGGCCATGCCCGAGCCCCGCGCACCGTTCGCGGACAACCACTCGGCCGAGCGCCGGCCCCCGACGCAGTAGAGTCGGACCGGGCGTGCGTAAAAGCCATAATAGTTTTTCAAACCTTCTATGTCACTCCAAATCCTTAATTCCTTCAAACTCTTTGTCCTCCGTGTCACTTAGAAATGATCACCGCTAATGATGTCCTTGTGTGGGCACGTTTGTATGTAAACAACCGCCGCGCCGCGCTACTGACGTCACTTGAAATAGTAATCCATTGGTACATCACGGTTCTCCAAACTTTCTTTCTGCTGCTCGATTACTGTTTTCAGCTGCATATTTTACAACTTGAAGTTTGGAACGTGCAAAATATGAGTTTCTTTTTGGTGCCATTTTTCTTAAGCCCACCCAGTTGATGAGTCACGGCCAACGGTGAAATTTAGAGCGCCCTCATCCAGTTTCGTCTGAAAATATAATTTTTTTTGGTTGTTTTATCAAAGTCAAAGTCTGCTTTATCGTTGATTTTTTTTTTTTTATATACTAAGACACGCAAAGAGATTGAAATTACGTTTCCACTATCCCTTGGTGAGATAGTACACATGTGCATACAAGCAACACAAAAAAAACAAGAAGGCACAAACAATGAATAAATAAGAGTGTTGAATAAATGATAAATAAACAAATAATAATAAATAATAATAATAAATATAATAGGAGCAAAAATGGAGCAAGTGTACATACAGCAGACAGTGGACTTGGATATGGTGCTTTTAAGTGTTAATTGCTTTATTTGATGTTTTCTCTATTTCTTATGTTTTGAATATGTTCAAGATAAAGATATAAAAGCATGTGAAGTGATCAACTATACTAAAAATAACATGGGAAGTGGTCAACTATACTTGTAAGTGATGTCTTAATGATCAAGTAAAAATTTGTGAAAAAAAACATATATAAGTCGCTCCTGAGTATAAGTCGCCCCCCCACCCAAACTATGAAAAAAAACGCGATTTATAGTCCGGAAATTACGGTACTCTCGATCAAACTCAAGTTTACTGTGGGCCAATTTGTAGTTATGGCTTCCTTCAGAAGGCCATTATCACGGTAAAACCAATTAAATGTTTAATCTTCTCATTGCATTACTATATTTAAAAAAAATGGATTAGTAGTTATGAAATCAGAACTTGAAGATAATAGTTTTAGTAATTGTTCAAGTATTCCATCCAACCATTTTTTATATATATACGAAATTTATACTTTGACCACTCCAGGTGCCAGCTCAGATGATTGACCTTTGGCTATTTTACAAATTTTCCAGTAATTTTATCTCACATTTCCCCCTGCCCTCTGTAGTAAACATATAGGGAATGTTTATCAGAATTTTCTGAGAATAATATTGGCAGTGTAAGGTGGGGTTTTTTTTTGGGGGGGGGGGCAGACCCATGAGAGATCCTTGGCCACCCCATGTCCTCCCCAAGTAAAATATCCTAGCTCCGTCAGTGCCTTGTGAATGGATAGGGTTAGGGTTAGAGCACCACTGACCAGTTGTCGCGCTGCCAACAAGGTTGCTCTGCTTCACCGAGGCCCAGCTCAAATAAACAACTTGGTGCTCTTTGTCTATCATGATGAAAATTGTAACCCGCAAAGTAATCTCGATTTTTAATAAATGTACAAAATGCACCTGTCATCTGCAACGTGTTTATAACACTTGAGCTGGTGACATTTGGTAGTGTGATTAATGACTGTAATGAATTATTGTAGTTATACCACCAAATCTCAGCAAATGTTATATTATAACTGTATAACTATAAATAGTATAACAACTATGGAGGGATTTTGTTGATATTCATTGCAGGCATGGAATCTAAAATTATCGTGCAATTCATAATTAATTATTATACCTACGATTTACTCTACAATATGTAAGAGTGAACAGTTGAGAATATATAGTGGAGTGTGGTCTCTGTCTTTGACTATATTTTTTTTGCTACTGAGATTGAATATGTACTATGCTTTCTATGTGTGCTTAAAATAATCCTCTTTTTGGTTAACGAGATTTATCTTGTCTTCTGTATGCAGTGACATACGTTATTCATTCACCCTAGGTAAATGAAAAGCGTTATCACCCTGTCTTAAAAAAGGAAAAGAAAAACTATCGTTATATCTCTCATATATGCAAAAACAGTGTTTGTGTGTGTGTGTGTGTGTGTGTGTGTGTGTTTGTGTGTGTGTGTGCGTACGTGCATGCGTGTGTGTGTGTGTGTGTGTGTGTGTGTGTGCGTGTGTGTGTGTGTGTGTGTGTGTGTGTGTGTGTGTGTGTGTGTGTGTGTGTGTGTGTGTGTGCGCGCGTGCGTGCACACATCCATGCATGTGTGTATTTCTCTCCTGCAGGTCTAGTTACTTTAACAAGAGATGACCCACTCCTACCCAAGGGTACACATTCACTTCAGATAGTCATCCATACCAGTTCTCGTAATACTGTAAATATCTTCTGTTTTCCTCAGTGAGAAACTCAATCTTACATTCATGGGGAAATTCCCCAAACAAGTATTGAGCTCGAATCTAACTCCACATTGCGCCACAGAACGGTTCTTAAAATACTTTGGTATCTCCTTGTGGAATCAAAAAGGAGAGATCACACCACTTTTTCTTACAACGGATCTCACAAATATGAAACCTAACCATTCTGTTACATTTGTAATTTGTCTGAATTGCCCCGTCGCCCATTTCAGAATCCAATAATGTTGACAGTCGCGTTTCTCTTTGTGACTTGCAACTGGAAAATATTTGCATAGGACTGCCAGGACAGACCTATGAGGGCCCGTTTTATTCATGAGAAAAGCTGAACAGGTTAGTAACTTCTTTTAACTGCTATCTGGTGGTCATCATTGAAAATTGTAACTTGGAAAGGAAAGAACATAATATGATTTTAAGACGCAAACATTAGTGGAATCTTCCTGGAATTGAAAAGGTCAGCAACGTCTCTAGACTGCCCTCTGGTGATCATCATTGAAAACTGTAACTTGGAAAGGAAAGAACCAGGATAAAAATTTAAAGCGCAAATATTAGTGGAATCTTCCTGAAAATTCTGGAAATTGATGACCTAATCATAGTTAAAAAGGAATTTAAGGCATGATCTGAGATATGCAAAGCCACTCTACTACCCAAGCTGATTTCCCAGCTCAAACCCTTAAAAATGCCAGTTGAAAACAACCCAATTTGGATTAAGAATTGGACCAACCCAGGACATTGGGTCAAATTGGTGCAACCTTCTGGGTTCTGCCAGAGTTGTTTTGCACAAAACCTTTTTTTTTTTTGCAAAATAACCCAATTAATAAGACCAAATTTTCTGGGTTGGTCCAGTTTTTAACCCAGCAGGATGTAAACGATAAATATTATTATATTATATTATATATTATATTATATTATAATGAAATTCTCACCTTCTGTCAGATAACATCTTTTATTACGGAAAATGAATAGTACTAGTCATTAATAATGGCTGTAGTCTTGGACAGATATGACTATAACTTAATATATTATACATGATGGTTAACTGTTATACTCAAAAGTACTTACTACAAGGGTCTGAATTATATATAAATACATATTAAATTAAATATTAATGATTTGTTTATTTATTGGCATTTTTATGTGTGTATAAACACACACGCACACCAACACACTATCTATATGTATGTATATACTGCCCAAAGTCAGCTGGAATAGGCCCCAGCGCGTCCGTGACCCTCGTGAGGATGAGCGGCTCAGAAAATGGATGAATGGATGGATGGATATATTTTGGTTTCTACTTTTAGTAATTGGTAGGAGCCCAAATTGCATTTTTTTAGTAAATGTTCTATGCATCCATTTTCCACAAAAAAACTAACCTTGTCTGCACAAAAGAAATAAAAATAATATTGCTTTTTTATTAGCAAACCATTCTATAAGGGTAACATTATCCCTAATGTGTATACTTTAGAGTTGTTAAGATGTAATAGGAGGAAGACACGTGATTGGAAATTCAGCTATTGTCAGACTGAATACAGTGACTTTCTATGAAAGCCTACCTGCCTAAATGAAATGCATGGATTAGGCTGCTGTTTAATAGAACGCAATGTACATGTCAATGCTGACAAATCTCAAGAGTGCACCTTTAATCTCACAAATCCCATCCCTGGCAACAACAGCATAAAACACAAAAAGACACCCTGCACAAATAGTAAACTCTTTCCAGGCCTATTCCAAAAGCATATTTTCTCTCACATCATTTTACTCTGCACATTCTCTCCCTCCCTCTTCTAATGTTCCACCCATCCAGTCTTGATCTTGACTCCTCAGAAGCCTTGGCAGCCGGATCATCTCTGTCTCTTAGTGTCAATTAAAAGTGAAATATCTGCATTTGTCAACATATCATTTTCAGGGGAAGGGGAGGCTGTGATGCACCGCTGATTTGTCGGTCAATCCCTGACACGGGGGAGTGAATGCTGAGGCAGCCGTCTCCCTCATTAGACCTGGAGCTGGCACTATTGATGGCTGACGCCGCTGGGAGGCTTCGTTCCCCTCTGACATGATACTAACTGGAGAACAGGCCTCATCTGTCAGTCCTCTCACTTGCCAGCCAGCAATCCAGTCAGGGGGAACGGGGGTACATGGGTGCGGGAGGAGGTTCAGTACATGAGCATGAGGGTCACTGGTGCACTCTCAAGGCATGGAAGGGTGAGACTATAATTAAGTTTAGTTCAACACAATGCCATTACCTCTCATTGCATTTGATAGTGGACAATTTAGTGTGTTGACAGCATACAGGGGACCTGTTGCTTCAGGTAGCTTTCTGGTTCTCTGACATTTAAGAAACAACAATGGTCAGTGGCTCTCTGTATGCCGCTAGAAAAAAACAGAAAATAACTACTGAATGGCAGTAGTAGTTTATTACTTTGACTGCACATTCACAATGTCATGTTGAAATTGTTTACTTATTGAGTCTTTATTGTGTTTAATTTTTCATTCTTCTAGATACAGTACATTCTGTTCCTTTGCAGCTTCCAGGTTTGCAGTTCTGCTATTCTGTAGATTCTTTTCGTCCCGTAACTCGTAATTGCTTATGTTTTTTGTAACCAATACAAAAAGGACACAGGGTACTGATAGCGGTTTACTATCATCCACTTTAATTACCAAGTTTTTTCTTGGACTGAAGTGCAACAATCACCTCACCTCTACAACAACAAAATACACACGTTCAAACACACTAGTTAATGTAAACGAAAAAAATCTGAAACATAAATCAATGGGGAGACGTGGCTCTCTGCCGAACATAAGGAGAAACAGAACTTCTCCCGTCACATCATTCCGTGTACAATTAGAAGCATGTACCAAAGGTCTCTCATATTTCCTCCACTCCTCTTTCTTTTTCTCCTCAAGGGTTCCTAAGAGGTCAAGAAGAGTCCTGTTGAACTTTCCCACAGAATTTCCCTTTGGGTGGTAGGGTGTGTAGTGCGTGACTTGGAGATTCCAGCAAGCTTACAGAGCTCCGCTACCAACTCTGACTCAAAACAGGCTCCTTGATATCGCTATGCAGTCTGGGAGGAAAACCATAGTGGCTGATGAAATTCTCCCACAATTCTGTGGCCACCGTCTTGGCAGATTGATCTCTTGTGGGATATGCCTGAGCATATTTCGTGTAATGATCGGTGACCGCCAGTACTTTTCTGGTGTGTCTTGAATCGGGTTCTAATGACAGAAAATCAACACAAAATAACTCAAGTTGCCTGCCAACTTTAATGTTGACAAGCTTGGATGTGATCTGAACCCTACCCTTGTGTTTCACGCATCTTTCACAACTTTTGCATTTGTCTTCGATATATTTTGTCATCCTGGGCCAGTAGAACCTCGCTCGTGCTAGTTCCAATGTTCTTTCAATGCCTACCTCATCATGAACACCTTGAAAGGCTCTCTCTCTGTGACTGTTAGGCATGACACGTTGGTGAAAAACCTCCCTCCTCTTATTGCAGACTACGGTGCAGCACTCCATCCACCAAGATCAACTTGGAACTCTCTCGTAAAAGGAGAACTACTTCGGGCTCCTCAGCCTTCAATTCCAGGGTTTTGGTATCAACTTCCGTTTCAAGGATTTCGATGACTCGTGCCAAGATCCCATCTTCCCTCTGGAGCCTATGCCAGTCCTCCATAGACATCTCTGGCGAAGAAGACTGTCCCAACACTGGATCTTCAAGATCATCTGGAACCTCACCTTTATCACACAACAAGGTTTCAACGGCTGCTAATTCACTGTCCAAATGCCGTGTTTCCTTTGGTGAAGCGGTATTAGTGTTGGCACCATGACACCTACAAAGAGCGTTCACTGTCTCTTCCCTCAAAACTTTAAATTCCTCAGGTGACCAATTGACATGATTTAGGCATGTCAGAGATTCTTTGATCTATTTTCTGCAACTCCATCGTCTGGTGAGGGTTCGTGAGGTCTTCGGGAAAGTCCATCAGCGTCAATGTTGTGATGCCCCGCTTTGTAATGGGGATGTGACAGTTTACACGAACAAGACTTGGAAACCACACTTTTTTTCCTCCAGCTTCTATCGGTTATGAGTGTCCAGTATAGTCTGGTTATCATAGCAATTGGGTCCACACTCATCACTGGTTACATGAATTTTAGTAGGAACCTTGGTAGGAACATTGGCCATATGTCGCTTCTTGCTGATCTCCTTTAACTGTCTTTCTTTCTTATATGTTCTAATTTTGAATAGCAGCTACGAGAAGGTAAGTGTGCCTGTGGAGACATTGCCCTGGGAATCTTTCAAATGTAATATGTCGATTAAGGAATCATCCCAGCAACCCCTACCGAACTGTTTCCTTAGCTGTGAGTCAACATCTTGTTTAGCTCGACCTTTACTTTCAACAACTTCCTGCATACGAAGATGAAGGTAATCAGATGCCCCCTCTCCACTGTTCTGGTGTGTCTCCAACAATTGGATATACAACTCTTCCCCACCGGTAACATTCCCGTACGCCTTGTCCAATTCATGAAGAAAGGCACTGGGTACAGGTTGAACACCAATGAAGAGAGCTACATTTAAAGCCAGGGTCAGCAAACTGTCTAATAGCAGGCGGCGGTGCTGGGCCTCCGACAAACTGGAGTCATTGAGCACTTGTTTGGCCCTAAGCTTCCATATGCCAAATCTGCCTCCGTAAATGGTTTGGGGTAATTTCCAGAAAACACGCGTAGCTCTTTAGTAGGGGGAATGGATACTTTGGCATCATGTTTCACAATATGTTCAACAATCAGTCTGCACATTTACAGACATGGTGTTGATGAGAACTTTGTCATTAGGAGCAGAACTGGATTGGATAGACTCACTAGAGTCAATGGGATTTGCAACAAGGGAAGCCTGTGTCCTCTGTGTGGATGCTGGGGTTGATCTTACTGGCATCTTCTCATCAGCACTTTTGGTACACATATGGTTAACTGTTGCCTTTTGTAGTGCACTAGGATATACATGATATGTAAGAGCCAACTCCTTCACTTGTTCACTGAAACTAGCGGCCAGGTCATCAATAACATGCGCAAGGGAAACTACATTCTCTTGAAACGGCTCCCTTATTGGTTTGGTTGGAGGATGCTCATCTATTTGGATCACTTCCCAACAATCACTTTAAAAAGTGGATCTTGGTCCGGTTCTTTAATCCACTCCAGAGGGGTATTCCAGAAAGCGTGTTATGTGAAAACTGAGTAAGTCCTGAGATGAGGGAAACTGAGTTAATCCGTTCCAGAAAGGGAAGTAACTTAAACTCTGGGTCAGTTACTGCGGTAACTTATTCTGTGAACACAACCTGCTCACTGGCACGTTTACTATAAGAGACCCAGAGTTTCTACCCGTCTCCTCCCACACAAAGAAAGCGATTAATCATGTATTGGCCGTTCATTCAAAATCCGATCGACATCGAAGCTGTAATAAATTTGAACGCTTTATGTCGCGAGTCTCAGATTAGACATTTTATCATTTCTAGAAGAATATCTGTTCGAACTCTACCGCTTTTTTTTTAACAGTATAATTTATCTCAATAACCTTCTCCAGCCATGGGATAGTGTAGTCGTACACTCACCTGTCTTGTGTGCCAGTACCATGAGTTTGATTCCCGCATATGATGATGTGCATTTGTGTGAGTGTGGAAAAAAAAAAAAAAACCTTCTCCGGTCATATATATCTCCAACCTCACACACTACGGACACTGTATTAATATCCATCCATTCATTTTCTGGACCACTGTACGGGGGTAGCGGGCGTGATGGAGCTGTCATCGGGCAGTAGGCGGGGGACATGTGAGTCTGTTTTCCCCTGGGCTCACCACCTGTGGGATGGGCCAAAGGGATCCAGAGTGCAGTGATCTGGACAGTGGCCAAAGGCAAGGACCTGATCACCGGCTACAGAAGCTAGCTCTAGGGACATGGAATGTCACCTCTGGCAGGGAAGGAGCTCGAGCTGGTGTGTGAGGCAGAGCGGTTCCAACTAAACATAGTCAGGCTCGCCTCCACACACAGCTTGGACTCTGGTACTAGTCCTCTGGTGAGGGTTTGGAAACTCTTTCATGCTGGTGTTGCCCCCGGTGAGAGGCGCCAAGCAGGTGGAGAGAACACTTCAAAACCTCATCGATTCCACCAACACGCATTCCTTCGAGGAAGCAGAGCCTGGGTACTCTGAGGTGGGCTCTCCTATCTCTGCGGTTGAAGTCACTGGGGTGGGTATAAAGCTCCTCCGTGGCAGAGGTACATAAGCTCTTACTAAATGCTCTGGATGTTGAGGGGCTGTCATGGTTGACAGTCATCTACAACATCGCATGGACATCGGAGATAGTGCCTCTGAATTGGGAGACCGGGGTGGTGGTCCCCCTTTTTAAGAAAGTCCCTTCACGGTCCATATGTGCCGTTTGACATGAGTCGGACATTTAAAAGATAGGAAATGAGCTTGAAATAAATTAATCATGGCAAAATAACACTATTTAAACACAAAACATACTTACCCATAGTAGAAGAGCCAAAGTCCTGGAAATAATGTCCCAAAAGTGAATCAATGGGAACAAAACATTTACTGTATTTATAAATAGAGTAGCTCTCTTTTTACACGGTTGTTATCGCGTGAACACTCTTCAGCGTTAGCCCCTGTGATCTTGTGGTCTCACCAGTGCAGCTTTCCGGACACACTACACACAACCGCAGTCGAGAGTCACAATTGTTTAAAACCTGCTGAACAACAACGCCAACTAATGCCAACAAGCGGCATGCGACTGAAGCACGAACTGTACCGTATGTATTTTGCTTCCAAAAATCACGTGGGTCGGGTCGGGTTCCGAAGCTGTGCTCGAAATCAAAGTCAAAGAATTCCCGACATTTTGTGTCAAACTCCAAATATGTCGAGTATGAGGTGGTCGAGTTCCGGGGTTCTATTGTACAGAGGAATCACTCTCAGCCTCCCTGATGAGGTCTATCCAGGGATGTTGGAGACGAGGGTCCATTGGGAGGTCAAATCTCAGATTCAGGAGGAATGTGGTTTTCATCCAGCTGTGGAATAATGGACAAGCTCTACACCAGGGGTCTCAAACTCTAGTCCTCGAGGGCCGCATTCCTACATGTTTTCCAAGTTTCCCTCGTTAAACACACCTGATTCAAATGATCAGTTCATCCTCACGTTCTGCAGGAGCCTGATAATTGAATCAGGTGTGTTTAACAAGTTGTGGCATCACGAGTGACAGGTGAACTGGAAGACGTGGATCCGCCCCCCAGAGACAGCGCTTTAAGGGAACGTAGAAACTAAAACAAATGGAACTTGACACCTACATACAACATAGCCATGACATGGGCAGCCTTAGAATTGATGCCTGTGGCAAATATATATTTAATTACCCATTTTTTACAGTACTGAGCACCAAAAGAGATTTAAGAACGATCAATTTAGCCACTGAAGTGAATTTTGAACTTTAGGCGTATCTGTATGTTGCATTAGATGATCCTCTTGTAGCAGTAATACTATCAAACTATTTTCGCTGTACAGAGAAGCTTTAGTTTCAGTAATGTATAAGTACTTCGTAGAAGATAGAAGGGCCAGTTGTCCGTGACCAGGGAGAATTCAGTTGCAGCAATGTGTGCAATCCTATAATAAGGTAAAGTGGCTGTTGTCGTCCATCACCAACAGCGCTGGTCAAGATCTCCTTTTTAGGACTGAAGTAAACTAGTAGATTGAAAACTACAGCTGTTACCCAAAGCCGTGACATCAGCTTCTTGTCAGGTATAAAAGCTACGAGCCTGACAAGAGGAGGGCTCGTTTCAGCGGGGGCTCGCTCTAGCGCGGGCTTGCTCGCTCTCGCTCGCTCTCTCTTTTGGCGGAGGCTTTTTACATCCATGCCTGGGGCCACTCAACTTTTTGGAAAGACTTCACTCTGACATCGGTTGAATAAAATATTTTCCCAATCAGCCGTGGGTCTCTGAAGTGCTCATTCATCGGGAAACAGCCACCGATCACTGTGAGTGAGTGAGTGAGTGAGTGAGTGAGTGAGTGAGTGAGTGAGTGAGTGAGTGAGTGAGTGAGTGAGTGAGTGAGTGAGTGAGTGAGTGAGTGAGTGAGTGAGTGAGTGAGTGAGTGAGAAAAGACATATGTCCCTAGAAATGCTCCATAGCCAGCTAAGTCCCTTTGTAGAACAGGTGTTGTGCTCCATTTGGTTCCCCCGTGAGATTTTGTTCCCCCTGCCGCGGGGACGCGCACGCCTTGTTTGGAAAGCGAAAAACCGATGCCGTACGGCGTCATACGGCGTCAGCATAATGTTGTTTTCAATAAAAACATGAAGAACTCACGTTTGCTTCAGTAAATTTTAATTTTTAGAAAGGATTATTCTCATTTGATGTTTTTAAGTTCCTTCGCGTTCTGCTGTTGAAGCGGGGTGCATTAAAGACCAGTCGTACAGACGGAACACTCATACACTTCACCAACGATATAATTACGTGATCTCTTTGCATAAACCTCGATGGAAAGAAACTCCTCTTTTTGGGTACCATTACATGCCTCAAGGAGGATATATTACAAAGTAGACTTTATACTTAATTGTGATCATCATTCATCTATCCATTTTATTACTCAAGTATTTTCAAAACAAATTACCGTATTTGCCGGTGTATAAGTCGACTCGGTGTATAAGTCGACCCCCAAAAATTCGATGGAAATTTACGATTTTATGATATATCCTTTGTATAAGTCGAGCTCAATTGTTGCATTATATTAAACTTCAAAATTCAATCAGAAATATGCGAAATTTATTGACGAAATGTTTTCAAATTCCGGGAGGCCGTGCGCATGTGCAGTGGCCGGAAATAGCTCCAGCCGAGCGGATCGGCTGTTTATAAGCACCGCGGAGGAGATCGCGGAGCCTCATTCGACTTCCAGCGGCCGGCGAGCTCGCGCACGGCGCCCTGCACATCCGGGAGGCCGTGCGCACGCGCCAAGTGGCCGAAAATAGCTTCCGCCGAGCGGATCGGCACTTTATAAGCACCGCGGATGAAATCGCAGAGCCTCATTCGACTTCCAGCGGCCGGCGAGCTCGCGCACGCCGCCCGGCACATCCGGGAGGCCGTGCGCACGCGCCAAGTGGCCGAAAATAGCTCCCGCCGAGCGGATCGAATGTTTATAAGCACCGCGGAGGAGATCGCGGAGCCTCATTCGACTTCCAGCGACCGGCGAGCTTGCGCACGCCGCCCAGCACTATAGCAGCGCGCAGCGCTGAGAGGGCAGGCCAAGGGTGCACCGCACCGAGAGGAGACCGCGGCGAGGTGGGCTCCGTACAGAAAAATCGCTGCGTCGCGCCGCAGGGGCACTGCGTCGCAAATTGAGGGCGCCGAGAGGGCGCCGAGAGGGCGCCGCACCTGGCGGAGAGGGAGCCGCGCCGAGAGGGCACGCTGGGCTGTGATGGCGGGCCTAAATGCTCGCTGCGCCGAGAGGACGGAGGGTGCTGCGAAGGCACCGCGAGGGCGCGCTGAGCCGCGGTGCTTTAACATCTCGGCGCGGCGAGGCAATTTCTAGGCCCGGTGTCCTGTCAGCGCGGCGCGGTGCCCTCTCTGTGAAGCACCCTCTCGGCGAAGCGCGGGTGCCCTCTCAGCGCGGTTGTTTTTCCCCTCGCCGCGCCACACCCCGGGCCCGCGCTTTCAGCGCAGCGCACAAAACGCGCACAACGCGGTCTCCCTCTTGGTGCAGCGCCCTCTCGGCATGTTGCACGAGCCCTCTTGGCGCGGCGCCCTCGCTGTGCGGCGCCCAATCGGTGCAGCACCAACTCGGTGCGGCAAAACGTGGCCCGCGCGTCACGTCGAGAAGGCGCCGAGCTGAGAAAACACGCGCACTGCGCCAAGATTGCGTGCGCAGTGCGCCGAGAGGGCGCACGTGCTTCGCATGCTTCTTCCGTTGCGCCGAGAGGGCGGGCCGAGGGTGCGCTGCAACGAGAGTCAGTTGCGGCCAGAGGACACAGCGCCGAGATAGCGCTTCGTCGTGCCAGGAGGTCGCCGAGAGGTCTTTGCGCTGAGTCGCCCCGAGAAGGCGCCACGCCGGGCCAAAAGAGAGCCACGCCGAGAGGGTGCGGGCGCTGCACACGCTAGGTTAGCTGCAAACGCTGCGCGCGGTGGCGGGCATAGTCTTCACTGCACCGAGAAGGCGGAGGGAGCCGCGAATGCGCCGCGAGGGTGCGCTGCACCGTGGTGCGGTGCCCTCCCTTCGCAGCGCGACATGGCGCTCTCTCGGCCAGCGTCCTCTCGCCGAGACGTGCGCACTCTGCCGAGAGGCCGCCTCGCTGCGCGGCACCGAGATATGCGCTCGCCGAGACATCTGCGCTGCACTGGCTGCGCTTTGATGGCGGGACTAGTGTTTGCTACACCGAGAGGGTGGAGGGTCCCGCGAAGGCGCCGCGAGGGCGTGCTGTGAGGGCACCTCACCGCGGGGCTCTCTTGTCCCGGCGTCATCTCAGCGCCGCGCAGGGCCGTCTCGGTGCAACGCCATCTTGGCAAAGCGCATGCACCGAGAGGGCGGGCCGAATGTGCGGCGCAACGAGAAAAAATAACTCAAAAGTTGCGTATATGTTGTAGAGCAATGGTGATGAAAAAACTGAGGACGCCGGGCCGAGTGAGCACCGCACTGCTCCGCATCGCGCCGTGCCGAAAGGGCACCGTACCGCAGCACAGCACGCCCTCGCTGCAACTTCGAGGCACCCTCCACCCTCTCGCAAGATTCACGATCACGTCTCGGCGCAGCCCAGCGGTTTCTCGGCGAAGAGCACACGTTTCTCGAGCGCACGTCTCGAGCCCGCGCAGCACGGCTCCCTTTCGGCACGGCGTGGCGCCCTCTCTGCGCGGGGCAGTGCAAGGCCTCTCGGCAACCTCTCGGCGCAAAGAAGCGCTTTATCGGCGCGGCGCCCTCTTGCCGCAGCGCACTCTCGGTGCGGCGCACCATCGGCCCACCCTCTCGGAGCACCGTGCACGCAATCTTGGCGCAGCTTGCGCGCCCTCCCGGCGAGGGTGCGACGCCACGACAAAAAACCAAAAATAACCGCACTGAGAGGGCGCCTGCACTGCAACGAGAGGGTGCTGCACCGACAAGGCACCGCACCACGCCGAAAGGACACCGGGCCTAAAGGGCACCGCGCCGAGATGGCAATGCACTTCGACTAAGCGCGCCCTCGCGGCGCCATTGCAACACCCTCCACCCTCTTGGCGCAGCGAACACGTGGCCCGCCAACACAGCCCAGCGCAACCTCTCGGCGCGGCTCCCTCTCTAACAGGTGCAGCGCCCTCTCGGCGCAGGGCAGCTTGAAGGCCTCTCGGCGCCCTCTTGGCGCAACGCAGCGGTTTTTCTGTTTCGCGCGCGGTGCAGAGACCATGCAACTCCGCGCCGAGAGGACGCCGCGCAGAGAGGCCGAGAGGCTGCACGCGCTGCGTGCAATTTGCGTGCTGCACTGATTGGATTGTCCGAAGGTCCGGCGCAACGAGGAAAAAAAACTCTGAAACTGCCGTACATGTTATAGAGCAATGGTGGAAAAAAAAAACTGAGGACGCCGGGCCGAAGATAAGCCGTGCCGGGAGGGCGCCGCGCCGAGATGGCAAAACACCGCGGCTCAGTGCGCCTTCGCGGCACCTTTGCAGCACTCTCCGCCCTCTCGGCGCAGCGAACACTAGGCCCGCTATCACAGTCCAGCGCACCCTCTTGGTGCGGCTCACTCTCCGCCAGGTGCGGCACCCTCTCGGCGCTGCGCAGCTTGAAGGCCTCTCGGCGCCCTCTTGGCGCGATGCAGAGCCCACTCGTTGCGACGCAGCAGTTTCTCTATGCGGCACCCTCTCGCCGCGGTGCCTTCTCGATGAAGCGCGCCCTTTGCCCGCCATCTCCGCGCAGTTCGTGGAGCACGAGAAGCGCGTGCGCCCTCTCGGCCCAAAGGGCACGCCCTTTTTGCAAGCGCGCTAGCACTCTCGGTGAGGCGCGCACACCGCGTCGCGCGGTGCAGAGTCAGTGCTGCACCGGGTCGAGAGGGTACCGCGCCGATTGGGCGCCACGCTGAGAGGACGCCGCGCCGAGAGGGGGCGCGCCCTAGGCCAAGAGGGCGCACGCGCTGCGGGTGAGTTGCGTGCTGCGCCGAAAGGGTGGGCCAAAGGTGCGGCGCGAGGAGAAAAGTTGCTGCACTGCGTCGCGCCAACAGGGCACCACATCGCGGAGCAGCGCACCCTCGCGGCAACTTTGAGTTACTTTCCGCCCTCTGGGTGCAGCGAACACTAGGCCCGCCATCACAGCGCAGTGCATACGTCTCGCGAGCGCTCATCTCGGCGCAGTGCAGCGCGGCAGACTTTTGGCGTAGCGCGCACGTCTCGGCGAGCCTATCGATGAGGCTCAGCAGGGCGGCCTCTCGGCGCGACGCAGCGGCCTTTTTGCGCGACGCAGCGCTCTCTCGGCTCGGCACCCTCTCGGCGCAGCATGCACGCCCTCTTGGCGCTGCGCGAGCGCCTCATCGCGCCGCGCTTAGAGGGCGCCGCGTCAAATGCACGCAAGTGCTGCGCCGAGAGAGCGACGAGAGGGCGCACGCGTTGCGCGCGCTTTGCGCGCTGCGCCGAGAGGGCGGGCCGAGGGTGTGTCTTGTCGAGAAAAAAAACATCAACCCGTAGTTGCCCTATATATTATAAAGCAAAGGTAAAAAAAAAACAGAATATTATTTATAAAAATAATGGCCAAGTTGAAGAAAAAAGCATGTTACTGTGCTGTTTAAGTGTTCAAACACTGTGGTCGAATCTATTTTTCCCATTACAAATAATAGAAACATTTTTAGTCTATTCCGAGACTAAAAAAAAAAGCGCCGTGCTGTGCCGTGCCGAGAGGGCAACGCACCGCGGCACAGCGCGCCCTCACAGCAACTTCGACGCACCCTCCGCCCTCTCAAACGTCTCGCGAGCGCAAGTCTCGGTGCGGCGCAGCCCGGTAGCCTCTCGGCACAGCGCGCACGTCTCGCGAGCGCACGTCTCGCGAGAGCACGTCTCGGCGCAGCGCGGCGCAGCGCAGCCGCCTCTCGGCGCTACGCGCACGTCTCGCGAGTGAACGTCTGCACGCGACACAGCACAACAGCCTCTGGGCAAGTGCACGTATCGGCACAGCGCAGCGCGGTGGCTTCTCGGCGCGACGCAGCGCCCTCTTTGCGCTACACAGCTATCTCTCCGTGCGGCGCCCTCACGGCGCAGCGTGCACGCCCTCTTGGCGCGGCGACCGCGTCGCATCGTGCCGCGCTGAGAAAGCGCCGTGCCGATTAGCGCAAGCTCTGCGCGGATAATGCCGGCAGAGGATGTGGGTGCTGCGCCGAGAGGACGTCGCGCGGAGAGGGCGCCGCACCGCGGCACAGCGCGCCCTCAAGGCAACTTCGAAGCACCCTCCACCGTCTCGCGAGCGAGCGTCTCGGCGCAGCCCAGCTGGGCGTTCTCTCGGCGCTGCGCCCACGTCTCGCGAGCACACGTCTCGGTGCGGCGCAGCGCGACGGACTCCCGACGCAGCTCGCACGTCTCGGCGAGCGCACGTATCTGCGAGGAGCAGAGCGTCAGCCTCTCGGCGTGACACAGCACCCTCTCTGCGCACCCAGCGCTCTCTCGGCCAAGCACCCTTTCGGCGCAGCGTGCACGCCTTCTTGGCGCAGCACGCGCGTCGCATCGAGTTGGTGCAAGCGCTACGCCGAGAGGGCCGGCCGAGGATGTGCCCCGCTGGGAGGGCGCCGCGCCGAGATGGCAACGCACCGCGGCTAAGTGCGCCCTCGTGGCACCTTCGCAGCATCGTCCTCCCTCTCGGCGCAGCATACACTGGGCCCGCCATCACAGCCCAGCGCGCCCTCTCGGTGCAGCGCACCGTCGGCCCGCCATCACGGCGCAGTGCGCAGAGCGCACGCCCTCTTTGCAAGCGCGCTGGCCTCTCGGTATGGCCGTGAGGGCGCTGCGCCAAGACTGTGCCGCGTCAAGAGGGCGCTGCGCCGACAGGGTGCGCACCCTGCCGCGCCGCACTGAGATGGCATCGCACTGCGACAAGTTGCGCCCTCACGGCGCCTTTGCAGCACCCTCTGCCCTCTCGGCGCAGCGAACACTAGGCCCGCCTTCACAGCCCAGCGCGTCCTCTCGGTGCGGCTCCCTCTCTGCCCGGTGCAGCGCCCTCTCGGCGCAGCACGCAAATCGCCCGCAGCGCCTGCGCCCTCTTGGCCTAGGGCGCGAGCCCACTCGGCGCGGCGTCCTTTCGGCACAGCGCTCACTCGGCGCGGCGCCTTCTCGACGCGGTGCAGAGTCGGTGCTGCACCGAGAGTGCTAGGGTGCTCGCAAAAAGGGCGTGCACTTTGCACCGAGAGGGCGCACGCGCTTCGTGCGTTCCGCGCACTGCGCCGAGAGGGCGGGCCGAGGGTGTGGCGCGGCAAAAAGAACAAACAACAAGCAACCCAGCTTTATCTCTGTGTGGTGCACTATTGCCGCGGTGCCTTATCGGTGCAGCGCAACCTCAGCCTGCCCTCTTGGCAAGCGCGTGCCCTCTTGGTGCGGTGCGCGCACCGCGTCCCGCGATGAAAAGACAGTGCCGCCCCGCGTCGAAAGGGTGCCGCGCCGAGTGGTCGTTGCGCCCGTAGGAGGCCACGCAGAGGAGGCCGCGCCGAGAGGGCAGCGCACCATAGGCCGAGAGGGCACACACGCTGCGCACGATTTGCCTGCTGCACCGACAGGGTGGGCCGAATGTGCGGGGCAACGAGGAAAAAAAAATTACGAAGTTACCCTACATGTTATAGAGCAATTTTTAAAAAATGTGAGCGAGTGAGCGCTGCGCTGCTCCGCGCCGCAATGCACCGCGCCGAAAGGACACCGCACCGCGACGCAAAGCGCCCTAGCGGCAACTTCTTCGCACCCTCCGCTCTCTTGTGGCAGCGAATTCTAGGCCTGCCGTCGCAGAGTGCGCAGCGAGCACAGCGCGCACGTCTTGCGAGTGCGCATCTCGGCGCGGCGCAGCGCGGCGGCCTCTCGGCGCAGCGCGCACATCTTGCGAACGCAGGTCTCGGCTTGGCACAGCGCGGCTGCTTCTCGGCGAGCGCATGTATCAGTGCGGCGCAGCGTGGTGGTCTCTCGGCACGACGCAGCACACTCTTTGACAACGCAGCGCTTTCTCGGAACGGAGCCTTCTCGACACAGCGTGCACGCCCTGTTGGCGCGGCGCGTGCACCCCATCGCGCCGCGCTGAGAAGGCAACGTGCCGATTGGTGGAAGCGCTGCCCCGAGATTGCCGGCCGACGATGTGGGCACGGCGCCGAGAGGACGCCGCACAGAGAGGGCGCCGCGCCGAGAGGGTGTTGTACGACGAGAGAAAAATAACTCTGAAGTTGCCGTATATGTTATAGAGCAATGGTTAAAAAAAAAAAAAAAACTGAGGACGCCGGGCCGATTGAGTGCCGCCCAGCGGCAAAGCGCACCTTCGCAGCAACTTCGAGGCACCCTCCGCCCTCTCTCACGTTTCGCGACGGCACGTCTCGGGCGGCGTCTCGGCGAAATGCGCACGTCTTGCGAGCGCACGTCTCGGTGTGGCGCAGCGCGGCGGCCACTCGACACAGCTCGCAGGTCTCAGCGAGTGCACGTATCGGCGCTGTCGACACAGCTCGCCGGTCTCAGCGAGTGCACGTATCGGCGCGGAGCAGCGCGGCGGCCTCTTGGCGCGAGGCAGCATCCTCTCTGCGTGCCGCAGCGCTCTCTCGGCGCGGCGCGTGCACGCCTTCTTGGCGCTGAGAGGGCCCCGTGCCGAGTTGGTCCAAGCGCTGCGCCGTTAGGAACGGCCAAGGATGCGCCGCCTCTCGGTGCCCCCTCGTCGTGATGCAGCGGTTCCTATGTGCGGCACCCTCTCGCTGCGGTGCCTTCTCGGTGCGGCGCACCCTCGGCCCGCCATCTCGGCGCAGTGCGCAAAGCGCACACCCTCTTTGCAAGCGCGCCAGCCCTGTCGTGCGGCCGTGAGGCTGGGGCGCCAAGAGGGCGCCGCGCCAAAAGGGTGCTGCGCCAACAGGGTGCACGCCCTAGGCCAAGGGGGCGCACGTGCTGCTATATGTTATAGAGCACTGGTAAAAAAAAAGAAAAAAAAGGACGCCGGGCCGAGTGAAAGCCGCGCGGCACCCACTCGGCACATCACCAATTCGGCGCGGCACAACGCAACCTGCGCGCCGCGCCGTGAGGGCGCGCAAGCTGTGCCGAGATTGAGTGCACAGTGCACGGGGAGGGCGCACCTTATACGCACGCATCGGCGCTGCGCCGAGAGGGCGGGCCGATGGTTCGCCGCTCCGAGAGTGCGCTGCGGAAAGAGGGCGACGCGCTGAGAAAGTGCTTCTTCTTGCGAGAGTTCGCCGAGAGGGCGCCACGCCGGGCCGCAAGGGAGCTGCGCCGAGAGGGCGCCCACAAGCTGCACTCGATGCGCCGTGGTGGCGGGCCTATCGTCCATTGTGTCGCGCCAAGTGCGCCCTCGCGGCGCCGATACGTGCGCTCGTTAAGACGTGCGAGCTGCGTCACGCTGAGAGGTCGCTGGGTCGCGCCGAGAGGCCGCCGCGCTGTGCTGCGCCGATATATGCAATCGCCAAGAGGCCGCCATGCAGCGCCGCGCCCTGACGTGCGCTCGCGAGACGCCGTGCTGTGCCGTGCCGAGAGGGCAACGCACCGCGGCACAGCGCGCCCTCACAGCAACTTCGACGCACCCTCCGCCCTCTCAAACGTCTCGCGAGCGCAAGTCTCGGTGCGGCGCAGCCCGGTAGCCTCTCGGCACAGCGCGCACGTCTCGCGAGCGCACGTCTCGCGAGAGCACGTCTCGGCGCAGCGCGGCGCAGCGCAGCCGCCTCTCGGCGCTACGCGCACGTCTCGCGAGTGAACGTCTGCACGCGACACAGCACAACAGCCTCTGGGCAAGTGCACGTATCGGCACAGCGCAGCGCGGTGGCTTCTCGGCGCGACGCAGCGCCCTCTTTGCGCTACACAGCTATCTCTCCGTGCGGCGCCCTCACGGCGCAGCGTGCACGCCCTCTTGGCGCGGCGACCGCGTCGCATCGTGCCGCGCTGAGAAAGCGCCGTGCCGATTAGCGCAAGCTCTGCGCGGATAATGCCGGCAGAGGATGTGGGTGCTGCGCCGAGAGGACGTCGCGCGGAGAGGGCGCCGCACCGCGGCACAGCGCGCCCTCAAGGCAACTTCGAAGCACCCTCCACCGTCTCGCGAGCGAGCGTCTCGGCGCAGCCCAGCTGGGCGTTCTCTCGGCGCTGCGCCCACGTCTCGCGAGCACACGTCTCGGTGCGGCGCAGCGCGACGGACTCCCGACGCAGCTCGCACGTCTCGGCGAGCGCACGTATCTGCGAGGAGCAGAGCGTCAGCCTCTCGGCGTGACACAGCACCCTCTCTGCGCACCCAGCGCTCTCTCGGCCAAGCACCCTTTCGGCGCAGCGTGCACGCCTTCTTGGCGCAGCACGCGCGTCGCATCGAGTTGGTGCAAGCGCTACGCCGAGAGGGCCGGCCGAGGATGTGCCCCGCTGGGAGGGCGCCGCGCCGAGATGGCAACGCACCGCGGCTAAGTGCGCCCTCGTGGCACCTTCGCAGCATCGTCCTCCCTCTCGGCGCAGCATACACTAGGCCCGCCATCACAGCCCAGCGCGCCCTCTCGGTGCAGCGCACCGTCGGCCCGCCATCACGGCGCAGTGCGCAGAGCGCACGCCCTCTTTGCAAGCGCGCTGGCCTCTCGGTATGGCCGTGAGGGCGCTGCGCCAAGACTGTGCCGCGTCAAGAGGGCGCTGCGCCGACAGGGTGCGCACCCTGCCGCGCCGCACTGAGATGGCATCGCACTGCGACAAGTTGCGCCCTCACGGCGCCTTTGCAGCACCCTCTGCCCTCTCGGCGCAGCGAACACTAGGCCCGCCTTCACAGCCCAGCGCGTCCTCTCGGTGCGGCTCCCTCTCTGCCCGGTGCAGCGCCCTCTCGGCGCAGCACGCAAATCGCCCGCAGCGCCTGCGCCCTCTTGGCCTAGGGCGCGAGCCCACTCGGCGCGGCGTCCTTTCGGCACAGCGCTCACTCGGCGCGGCGCCTTCTCGACGCGGTGCAGAGTCGGTGCTGCACCGAGAGTGCTAGGGTGCTCGCAAAAAGGGCGTGCACTTTGCACCGAGAGGGCGCACGCGCTTCGTGCGTTCCGCGCACTGCGCCGAGAGGGCGGGCCGAGGGTGTGGCGCGGCAAAAAGAACAAACAACAAGCAACCCAGCTTTATCTCTGTGTGGTGCACTATTGCCGCGGTGCCTTATCGGTGCAGCGCAACCTCAGCCTGCCCTCTTGGCAAGCGCGTGCCCTCTTGGTGCGGTGCGCGCACCGCGTCCCGCGATGAAAAGACAGTGCCGCCCCGCGTCGAAAGGGTGCCGCGCCGAGTGGTCGTTGCGCCCGTAGGAGGCCACGCAGAGGAGGCCGCGCCGAGAGGGCAGCGCACCATAGGCCGAGAGGGCACACACGCTGCGCACGATTTGCCTGCTGCACCGACAGGGTGGGCCGAATGTGCGGGGCAACGAGGAAAAAAAAATTACGAAGTTACCCTACATGTTATAGAGCAATTTTTAAAAAATGTGAGCGAGTGAGCGCTGCGCTGCTCCGCGCCGCAATGCACCGCGCCGAAAGGACACCGCACCGCGACGCAAAGCGCCCTAGCGGCAACTTCTTCGCACCCTCCGCTCTCTTGTGGCAGCGAATTCTAGGCCTGCCGTCGCAGAGTGCGCAGCGAGCACAGCGCGCACGTCTTGCGAGTGCGCGTCTCGGCGCGGCGCAGCGCGGCGGCCTCTCGGCGCAGCGCGCACATCTTGCGAACGCAGGTCTCGGCTTGGCACAGCGCGGCTGCTTCTCGGCGAGCGCATGTATCAGTGCGGCGCAGCGTGGTGGTCCCTCGGCACGACGCAGCACACTCTTTGACAACGCAGCGCTTTCTCGGAACGGAGCCTTCTCGACACAGCGTGCACGCCCTGTTGGCGCGGCGCGTGCACCCCATCGCGCCGCGCTGAGAAGGCAACGTGCCGATTGGTGGAAGCGCTGCCCCGAGATTGCCGGCCGACGATGTGGGCACGGCGCCGAGAGGACGCCGCACAGAGAGGGCGCCGCGCCGAGAGGGTGTTGTACGACGAGAGAAAAATAACTCTGAAGTTGCCGTATATGTTATAGAGCAATGGTTAAAAAAAAAAAAAAACTGAGGACGCCGGGCCGATTGAGTGCCGCCCAGCGGCAAAGCGCACCTTCGCGGCAACTTCGAGGCACCCTCCGCCCTCTCTCACGTTTCGCGACGGCACGTCTCGGGCGGCCTCTCGGCGAAATGCGCACGTATTGCGAGCGCACGTCTCGGTGTGGCGCAGCGCGGCGGCCACTCGACACAGCTCGCAGGTCTCAGCGAGTGCACGTATCGGCGCTGTCGACACAGCTCGCCGGTCTCAGCGAGTGCACGTATCGGCGCGGAGCAGCGCGGCGGCCTCTTGGCGCGAGGCAGCATCCTCTCTGCGTGCCGCAGCGCTCTCTCGGCGCGGCGCCCTCTCAGCTTAGCGTGCACGCCTTCTTGGCGCTGAGAGGGCCCCGTGCCGAGTTGGTCCAAGCGCTGCGCCGTTAGGAACGGCCAAGGATGCGCCGCCTCTCGGTGCCCCCTCGTCGTGATGCAGCGGTTCCTATGTGCGGCACCCTCTCGCTGCGGTGCCTTCTCGGTGCGGCGCACCCTCGGCCCGCCATCTCGGCGCAGTGCGCAAAGCGCACACCCTCTTTGCAAGCGCGCCAGCCCTGTCGTGCGGCCGTGAGGCTGGGGCGCCAAGAGGGCGCCGCGCCAAAAGGGTGCTGCGCCAACAGGGTGCACGCCCTAGGCCAAGGGGGCGCACGTGCTGCTATATGTTATAGAGCACTGGTAAAAAAAAAGAAAAAAAAGGACGCCGGGCCGAGTGAAAGCCGCGCGGCACCCACTCGGCACATCACCAATTCGGCGCGGCACAACGCAACCTGCGCGCCGCGCCGTGAGGGCGCGCAAGCTGTGCCGAGATTGAGTGCACAGTGCACGGGGAGGGCGCACCTTATACGCACGCATCGGCGCTGCGCCGAGAGGGCGGGCCGATGGTTCGCCGCTCCGAGAGTGCGCTGCGGAAAGAGGGCGACGCGCTGAGAAAGTGCTTCTTCTTGCGAGAGTTCGCCGAGAGGGCGCCACGCCGGGCCGCAAGGGAGCTGCGCCGAGAGGGCGCCCACAAGCTGCACTCGATGCGCCGTGGTGGCGGGCCTATCGTCCATTGTGTCGCGCCAAGTGCGCCCTCGCGGCGCCGATACGTGCGCTCGTTAAGACGTGCGAGCTGCGTCACGCTGAGAGGTCGCTGGGTCGCGCCGAGAGGCCGCCGCGCTGTGCTGCGCCGATATATGCAATCGCCAAGAGGCCGCCATGCAGCGCCGCGCCCTGACGTGCGCTCGCGAGACGTGCACGCTGCGACGAGAGGCCGCTGCATTGCGCTACTCCGAGACGGACGCTCGCTAAACGTGTGCGCTGCGTCAAGAAGCCGCCGGGCTGTGCGGAGCCGAGACGTGCGTCCGCGACACTTGCGAGAGGGTGGAGGGTGCCTCGAAGTTTCCGCCGCGGTACGGTGCCCTGTCTGCACGGCGCGGCGCGGCGCAGTGCGGTGCTCAATCGGCCCGGCGTCCTCAGTTTTTTATTTCACCTTTGCACTATAACATATAGGGCAACTTTAGAGTTTAGAGTTTAGAGCAACTTCGGCCCGCCGTCTCGGCGAAGCATGCAGATCCCGTGCAGCGCGTGCGCCCTCTCGTCCTTGAGCACGCGTTTTTCGCAGCACGCTGTGCTGTAGTGGCGGGCCTAGTACTCGCTGCACCGAGAGGGCGGAGGATGCCTCGAAATTGCCGCGAGGGTGCGCTGCGCCGCAGTGTTGTGCCCTCTCGGCACGACGCAGCGCAAAGTGGGGTGCAGCGCGACTTTTTCTCGGCCCGGCGTCCCCTTTTTTTTTTTTTTTTTCTTTTTTTTTCTTTTTTTTTTTTACCAGTGCTCAATAACATATTTGTTATTAGGTGCCCTTTTGGCGAAGCGCCCTCACGGCCGCACCGGGAGGGCTAGCGCGCTTGCAAAGAGGGCGTGCACTCTGTGCACTGCGCAGAGATTGCGGGCCGAGGGTGTGCCACACCGAGAAGGCACCACAGCGAGAGGGCGCCGTACAGAGAAACCGCTGCATCGCGACAAGGGGTCGCTGCGTCGCGCCAAGAGGGCGCCGAGAGGCCTTCAAGCTGCGCAGCGCCGAGAGGGTGCCGCACCGGGCGGAGAGGGAGCCGCTTCGAGAGGGCTGTAATGGCGGGCCTAGTGTTTGCTGCGCCAAGAGGGCAGAGGGTGTTGCGAACGTGTCGCGAGGATGCTACCATCTCAGCGCGGCGCCCTCCTGGCGGGGCGCATCCTCGGCCGGCCCTCTCGGCCCAGCGCTTGCACCAACTCGATGCTTGGCGCGCGCCGCGCCAAGAAGGCGTGCATGCTGCGCCGAAAGGGTGCCGGGCCGAGAGAGCGCTCGGCGCGCAGAGAGGGTGCTTCATCGCGCCGAGAGGCTGACGCAATGCTCTTCGCAGATACGTGCGCTTGCCGAGACGTGCAAGCTGCGTCGAGAGGCCGTCGCGCTGCACCGCACCGAGACGTGCGCTCGCCGAGACGTGCAAGCTGCGTCGACAGGCCGTCGCGCTGCACCGCACCGAGACGTGCGCTCGCGAGACGTGAGAGCTGTGCCGAGAGGACGCGGGGCTGCGCTGCGCCGAGATGCTCGCTCGCAAGACGTGTGAGAGGGTGGAGGGGTTCTTCGAAGTTGCCTTGAGGGCGCGCTGTGCCATGGTGCGGCGCCCTCTCTTCGCGGCGTCCTCTCGGCGCACCACCCACATCCTTTGCCGGCAATCTCCGCGCAGCGCTTGCACTAATTGGCACGGCGCTTTCTCAGCACGGCACGATGCGCCGCGTGCACCGTGCGAAGAGGGCGTGCACGCTGCACCGAGAGGGCACCGCACCGAGAGAGAGCTGCGTTGCGCAAAGAGGGCGCTGCGTGGTGCCGAGAAGCCACCGCGCTGCAGATACGTGCGCTCGCCCAGAGGCTGCCGCGCTCTGCCGCGCGCAGACGTTCGCTCGCAAGACGTGCGCGTTGCGCCGAGAGGCTGCCGCGCTGCGCCGAGAGGCCGCCGAGACGTGCGCTCGCGAGACGTTTGAGAGGGCGGAGGGTGCGTCGATGTTGCCGCGAGGGCGTGCTGTTTTGCGGTTCGGTGCCCTCTCCGCACGGCGCAGCGCGGCGGTCAATCGGCCCGGCGTCCTCAAATTTTTTTTTTTTTTTTGCCATTGCTCTATAACATGTAGGGCAGTTTCAGAGTTTTTTTTTTTTTCTCGTTGCGCCGCATCTTCGGACCATCCAATCAGTTCAGCACGCAAATTGCAACTTGCGAGTGCAGCCTCTCGGCCTCTCTGCGCGGTGTCCTCTCGGCGCGGAGCGGCATGGTCTCTGCATCGCGCGTGACACACTGCGCGCGCTGCACCGAGAGGGCACGTGCGCTTGCTGATAGAGCGTGCACGCTGCGCCGAGAGGGCGCAAGTGCTGCACGCACTTCACGCACTGTGCCAAGAGGGCGGACCGAGGGTGCACCGCACGGAGAAGACACCGCGGCGAGAGTGCACCGCACAGAGAAACCGCTGCGTTGCGCCAAGGGGCCGCTGCGTATTGCCAAGAGGGCGCCGAGACGCCTTCAAGCTGCCCCGTGCCGAGAGGGCGCTGCACCTGGTAGAGAGGGAGCCGCGCCGCGAGGTTGCGCTGGGCTGTGTCTGCAGGCCAAGTGGTCGCTGCGCCGCGAGGGTGGAGGGTGCTGCAAAGGCGCCGCGAGGGTGCGCTTAGTCGAAGTGCATTGCCATCTCGGTGCGGCGCTCTTTAGGCCCGGTGTCCTTTCGGCGTGGCGCGGTGCCTTGTCGGTGCAGCACCCTCTCGTTGCAGTGCAGGCGCCCTGTCAGCGCGGTTTTCTTTTTTTTCTCTCGCGGCGCCGCACCCTCGGCCCGCCCTCTCGCCGCAGTGCATAAAGCTCGCCTTCTCCCTACATTGTGGCGCCCACTCGGCACGTTGCACGCACCCTCTCGGCGCGGCGCCCTGGCTCTGCGGCGTCCTCTCGGCGCGGCACCCACTCGGCGCGGCACCCATTCGGCGCAGATTGTGTGCACGGTGCGCCGAGAGGGCGGGCCAATGGTGCGCCACACCTAGAGTGCGCTGCAGCAAGAGGGCGATTCGCCAATGAAGCGCTTCTTCGTGCCGAGAGGTTGCCAAGAGGCCTTACACTGCACCGCACCGAGGGGGCGCCACGCCGTACGGAAAGGGAGCCGCACCGAGAGGGCGCGCGCGCTGCACACGCTGCGCTCGCTGCGCTGTGATGGCGGGCCTAGTCCACTGCGTCGCGCCGAGAGGCCACCGCGCTACGCCGACCGATACGTGCAAGCTGCGTCGAGAGGCCGCTGCGCCGCGCTGCGCCGCGCCGCACCGAGACGTGCGCTCGAGAGACGTGCGCGCTGCGCCGAAACGCCGCTGCGCTGCGCCGCGACGTGCACTGGATAGACGTGCGAGACGACAGAGGGTGCCTCGAAGTTGCCGCTAGGGCGTGCTGCGCCGTGTTGCGGTGCCCTCTCAGCGTGGCGCAGCGCGGCGCTAACTCGGCCCGGCGTCCTCAGTTTTTTTTTTCACCATCGCTCTACAACATGTAGGTCAACATCGAAGTGTTTTTTTTTTCTCGTTGCGCCGCACCTTCGCCCCACCCTCTCGGTGCAGCATGCAAATCGCGCGCAAGGCGTGCACACCCTCGGCGCAGCACGCGCTTGCCCTTTCGGCGCAACGTGCTCCCTCAGCCTGCCCTCTATGCGCAGCGCGCGCACCCTCTCGGCACTTGCATCCTCTCGGCGCTACGAAGCGCTTTCTCGGCGTGGTGCCCTATTGCTGTAGCGCAGTGTTTCCCAACCACTGTGCCGCGGCACACTGGTGTGCCGTGAGAGACGTTCAGCTGTGCCGTGGGATTGTCCAATATTAATTACGGAGCGCATTGTAAACAGGATCGCCAAACCACTGGTCAGTTCGCGCAAACCCTGGTCAGCCACTTGCTAATCGTGCATGTGTGGAGAATCGGAGAATCTTGAGATTTCATATTGTGTCGATCTGATTGTATTGCATCGGCACATATTCAGTTTATGTGTGTTGCCGTGTGCTTTTGCAGTGACAGACACTATGATGGTTGTGGTGCGTTTGTTGTCCAATGGAAATCAGAGCATGCAGTTCAACCGGAGAACCTGGATTGGTTATTTTTCACATACGTAAAATAAGCAGCCACTCAGCTGCTGTCAGAACAGCAGAGCGTCTTTAAAAGTGACTTTTTTCTTATTGTTGCAATATTTATAGACCTAGTCTAAAACAGTAAACAAAATCACGTTGATTCTTTTATTTTAATCACAATCACTTTAAATGGTTTATTTCTTACACCGTCTAAAACCTTTTTTAAAAAACTGTCACTTTTATTTAAAAAAGGAATACAATTTAAAGAATATTTAGTATTTATTTCTATTAAATTATTCGACTCTCCATACATATATAGGAATAGGACTGTACGTGTTTCGTTGTAATATAACTGATTTTAATATAGGAGCTTAACAGATTTTTGTTGGCGGTGTGCCGCGAGATTTTTTCCAATGAAAAGGTGTGCCGTGGTTGAAAAAAGGTTTGGGAAACACTGCTGTAGCGTATGCGCCCGTTCGGCACGCCCCGCACGCAATCTCGGCGCAGCGTGCGCGCCCTCTCGGCGCGGTGCCTTCTCGGCGGGGCGCGGCGCGCAGGCTGCGTTGTTCCGCACCAAGTTGGTGCTGCGGGGAGTGGGCGCCGGGCTGACAGAACGCCGCACAGGGGGCGCTACGCCGAGAGGGCACGTGCAACGTGCCGAGAGGGTGCCGCACCAAGAGGGAGAAGGCGAACGTGTTGTGCTCTTTATGCACCGAGAGGTCGGGCCGAGGGTGCGGCGCGGCTAGAAAAAAAACAAAAAGAACGCGCTGAGAAGGCGCCCGCGCTGCGCCTAGAGGGTGCTGCCCCGAGAGGGCACCGCGCCGGGCCGAAATGACACCGGGCCTAAAGAGCACTGCGCCGAGATGGCAACGCACTGCGACTAAGCGCGCCCTCGCGGGGCCTTTGCAGCACCCTCCGCCCTCTCGGCGCAGCGAACAGTAGGCCCACCAACACAGCCCAGCATGCCCTCTCGGTGCGGCTCCCTCTCTGCCCGGTGCAGTGCCCTCTCAGCGCGGGGCAGCTTGAAGGCCTCTCGGCGCCCTGTTGGCGCGACGCAAAACCCCCTCGGCGCAGCGCAAATGTTTCTCTGTGCGGCACACTCTCGCCGCGGTGTCTTCTCGGTGCGGCGTACCCTCGGTCCGCCCTCTTGGCGCAGTGCGTGAAGTGCGCGCAGCACTTGCACCCTCTCGGCACCGCGGCACGCTCTCTCGGCAAGCGCGCGGGCCCTCTCAGTGCGGCGCGCGCATGTCGCGCGGTGCAGAGACCATGCCGCTCCGTGGCGAGAGGACGCCGCGCAGAGAGGGCGGTGCGCCGAGATGGCGCGCGTCCTAGGCCGAGAGGCTGCACGCGCGGCGTGCAATTTGCGTGCTGCACTGATTCGGTGGTATGAAGGTGCGGCGAAACGAGAAAAAAAAACTCCGAAGTTGCCCTACGTGTTATAGAGCAATGGTGAAAAAAAAAAAAAAAAACTGAGGACGCCGGGCCGAGTGAGCGCCGTGCTGCACCACGCTGAGAGGGCACCGCACCGTGGCGCAGGACGCCCTCGCGGCAACTTCAAGGCACCCTCTGCCGTCTCGCACATCTATCGGCGCAGCCCAGCGGCCTCTCGGCGCAGCTCGCACGTCTCTCGAGTACACGTCTCGGCGTGGCGCAGCGCAGTGCGGCGCAGCGCTGCGCAGCGCGGCGCAGCGTGGTGACCTGTCAACGCTGCTTGCACGTATCGGTTGGTGTAGTGCAGCGGCCTCTCGGCGCGACGCAGTGGACTAGGCCTGCCATCATAGCGCAACGAGCGCAGCGTGTGCAGCGCGCGCACCCTCTCGGCGCGGCTCCCTTTCCGCGCGGCGTGACGCCCTCTCGGTGCGGCGCAGTGTAAGGCCTCTCGGCAACCTCTCGGCGCGAAGAAGCGCTTTATCGGCGCGGCACCCTCTTGCCGCAGCTTACTCTCGGTGCGGCGCACCATTGGCCCCCTCTCACGGCGCACCGTGCATGCAATCTCGGCGCAGCTTGCGCGCCCTCTCGGCGTGGCGCCTTCTCTGCGCGGCGCGCGGGCGGCGTTGTGCCGTGCCGAGTTGGTGCTCCGCTGAATGGGTGCCGTGCCGAATGGCTGCCGCACCGAGAGGACGCCGCAGAGCCTGGGCGCCACAATGTAGGGAGAGGGCGAGCTTTATGCACTGCGGCGAGAGGGCGGGCCGAGGGAGCGGCGCCGCGAAAAAAAAAAAAAAAAAAAAAACGCATTGAGAGGGCGCCTGCACTGCAGCGAGAGGGTGCTGCACCGACAAGGCACCGCGCCATGCCAAAAGGACACCGGGCCTAAAGAGCGCCGGGCCGAGATGAGAATGCACTTCGACTAAGCAGCACCCTCCACCCTCTCGGCGCAGCGACCACTTGGCCCGCCAACACAGCCTAGCACGACCTCTCGGCGCGGCTCCCTCTCTACCAGATGCAGCGCCGTCTTGCTGTGGGGCAGCTTGAAGGCCTCTCGGCACCCTCTTGGCGCGACGCAGAGCCCCCTCGGTGCACCGAAGTGGTTTCTCTGTGCAGCGCACTCTCGCCGAGGTGTCTTCTCCGTGCGGCGCACCCTCGGTCCGCCCTCTTGGCGCAGTGCGTGACGTGTGCGCAGCACTTGCGCCCTATGGGCGCAACATGCACGCTCTCTCGGCAAGCGCGTGTGCCCTCTCAGTGCAGCGCGCTCACTGTGTCGTGCGCAGTGCAGAGACCGCTCCGCTCCGCGCCGAGAGGACGTCGCGCAGAGAGGCCGAGAGGCTGTACGCGCTGCGTGCAATTTGCGTGCTTCACTGATTGGATGGTCCGAAGGTGCGGCGCAACGAGAAAAAAAACCCTCTGAAACTGCCCTACATGTTATAGAGCAATGGTGGAAAAAAAAAACAACTGAGGACGCCGGGCTGATTGAGAGCCGCGCTGCACCGTGCGGAGAGGGCACTGTACCGCGAAACAGCGCGCCCTCGCTGCATCATCGACGCATCCTCCACCCTCTCAAACGTCTTCCGAGTTTGAAGACCGCGGCTCAGTGCGCCCTCGCGGCACCTTCGCAACACCCTCCGCCCTCTTGGCGCAGCAAACACTAGGCCCGCCATAACAGCCCTCCCGAAGCGGCTCCCTCTCCGCCCGGTGCGGCACCCACTCGGCACTGCGCAGCTTGAAGGCCTCTCGGCGCCCTCTTGGCGCGACGCAGCGCCCCTTCGTCGCGATGCAGCGGTTTCTCAGTGCGGCGCCCTCTCGCTGCGGTGCCTTCTCGGTGTGGCACACCCTCGGCCCGCAATCTCTACGCAGTGCGCAGAGCGCACGCCCTCTTTGTGAGTGCGCTAGCCCTGCCGGTGCGGCCGTGAGGGCGCTGCACCTAAAGGGCGCCGCGCCAAGCGGCCAAGGGGGCACACGCGCAGCTATATTTTATTGAATACTGGTAAAAAAAAAAAAAAAAAAGAGGGACGCCGGGCCGAGAGAAAGCAGCTCTGCACCCCACTTTGCGCTGCGTCGCGCCGAGAGGGCAGCGCACCGCGGCGCAGCGCGCCCCCGGGGCAATTTCGAGGCATCTTCCGCCCTCTCGGTGCAGCGAACACTGGACCCGCCATTACAGCACAGCGTGCTGCGAAAAACGCGTGCTCTAGGACGAGAGGGCGCACGCGCTGCGTGGGATCTGCATGCTGCGCCGAGACGGCGGGCCGAAGGTGCGGAGTGACAAGAAAAAAATAACTCTAAAGTTGCCCTATATGTTATAGTGTAAAGGTGAAATAAAAAACTGAGGACGCCGGGCCGATTGAGCACTGCACTGCGCCGCGCCGTGCAGACAGGGCACCGTACTGCAGCACAGCGCGCCGTCGCGGCAACTTCGAGGCACCCTCCACCCTCTCGCAAGTGTCGTGAACGCACGTCTCGGCTCCGCACAGCCCGGCGGCCTCTCGACGCAGCGCACACGTTTAGCGAGCGCACGTCTCGGAGCAGCGCAGTGCAGCGGCCTCTCGGCGCAGCGCGCACGTCAGGCGAGCGCACGTCTAGGTGCGGCGCTGCGTGGCGGCCTCTCGGAGAGCGCATATATCGGCGCAGCACAGCGCGGCGGCCTCTCGGCGCGACTCTGCGCCCTCTCAGCGTGACGCAGCTCGCACATCTTATCGAGCGCCGAGAGGGCAGAGTGTGCTACAAAGGCGCCGCGAGGGCGCACTTAGTCGCAGTGCATTGCCATCTCGGCGCGGAGCAGCGCAGCGCAGCGCTCTTAAGGCCCGGTTTGCTTTCGGCGCGGTTCGGTGCCCTCTCGGTGCCGCACCCTCTCGGTGCAGCACGGGCGCCCTCTCAGCGCGGGTTTCTTACTTCTCGACGCGCCTCTCCCTCGGCCCCCCCTCTCGCGCATAAAGCGAATGCAACGCGTTTGCCGTCTCCCTATCGTTGCGAAGCCCACTCGGCACGTTGCACGCGCCCTCTCAGCGCGTCACTCTGGCTCTGCCGCGTCCTCTCGGCACGGCGCCCACTCGGCGCAGCACCAATTCGGCACGGCACAATGCGGCCCGCGCGCCGCGCTGACAAGGCGCCGCACCGTGAGGGCGGTCAAGCTGCGCCGAGATTGCTTGCACGATGCACTGAGAGGGCGGACCTTCCACGCACAGATCGACGCTGCGCCGAGAGGGCCGGCCGAGGGTTTGCCGCACCGAGAGTGCGCTGCGGAAAGAGGGCGAGGCGCTGAGAAAGCGCTTCATCTTGCGAGAGTTCGCCGAGAGGGCGCCACGCCAGGCCGAAAGGGAGCCGCAACGAGAGGACGCCCGCTCTGCACAAGCTGCGCTCGTTGCGCTGTGATGGCGGGCCTATAGTCCACTGCGTTGCGCCAAGGGAACTGTGCGCTGCCGCTGCGCCGATACGTGCACTCGATTAGACGTGCGAGCTGGGTCACGCTGAGAGGGCGCTGCGTCGGGCCGAGAGGCTGCCGCGCTGTGCTGCGCCGATATATGCGCTCGTCGAGAGGCCGCCACTGTGCGCCGCGCCCAGACGTGCGCTCGCGAGACGTGCGCACTGCGCCGAGAGGCTGCCGCACTGCGCTGCTCCGAGATGTGCGCTCGCGAGACTTGTACGCTGCGTCGAGAGGCCGCAGGCCTGTGCTGCGCCGCGACGTGCGTTCGCGACACTTGCGAGAGGGTGGAGGGTGCCTCTACGGCGCGCTGTGTCGCGGTACGGTGCCCTGTCAGCACGGCGCGGCGAGGCACAGTGCGGTGCTCCTTCGGCCCGGCGTCCTCAGTTTTTTTTTTTCCACCTTTGCACTATAACATATAGGGCAAATTCAGAGTTATTTTTTCTCGTGCTCTGCACCTTCGACCCGCCGTCTCGGCGCAGCATGCAGATCCCGCGCAGCGCGTGCCCCCTCTTGTGCGTTTTTTCGCATTACGCTGTGCTGTGATGGCAGTAGTAGTGTTCGCTGCACCGGGAGGGCGGAGGGTGCCTCGAAGTTTCCGCGAGGGCGCGCTGCGCCGCGGTGCAGTGCCCTCTCGGCGCGACGCAGCGCAACACGGGTTCAGCGCGGCTTTCACTCGGCCCGGCGTCCCCTTTTTTTTTTTTTTTCCCAGTGCTCTATAACATATTGGTCTCGGGTGTGCACCCTGTCGGCGCAGCGCCCTCTTGGCGCGGCGCTGTCTTGGCGCAGCGCCCTCACGGCTGCACCAAGAGGGCTGTGCGCTCGCAAAGAGGGCGTGCGCTCTGCACACTGCGGCAAGATGGCGGGCCGAGGGTGCGCTGCACCAAAAAGGCACCGTAGCGGGAGGGCGCCGCAAAGAGAAACCGCTGCATTGCGACGAAGGGGCGCTGCATCGCGCCAAGAGGGCGCCAAGAGGCCTTCAAGCTGCGCAGCGCCGAGAGGGTGCCGCACCGGGCGGAGAGGGAGCCGTTCCGAGAGGGTGCGCTGGGCTGTAATGGCTGGCCTAATGTTCGCTGCGCCGAGCGTGTGAAGGGTGCTGCGAAGTTGCCGCGAGGGCAAACTGAGCCACGGTGTGTTGCCATCTCAGCGCGGCGCCCTCTCGGCGGGGCGCATCCTCGGCCGGCCCTCTCGGCGCAGCGCTTGCGCCAACTCGATGTGACGCGCGCGCCGCGCCAAGAAGGCGTGCACGCACGCCGAAAGGGCGTCGCGCCGAGAGAGCGCTGGGCGTGCCGAGAGGGTTCTGCGCTTCGCCGAGAGGCCGACGCAGTGCTCCTCGCCGATACATGCGCTCGCCGAGACGTGCGAGCTGCATCGAGAGGCCGCCGCGCTTCACAGAGACGTGCGCTCGCGAGACGTGTGCGCTGCGTCGAGAGGCCGCCGAATTGCGCCGCCCCGAAACGTGCGTTCGCGAGACGTGCGAGAGGGTGGTCCCCACATCCTCTGCCGGCAATCTCCGCGCAGCGCATGCGCTAATCGGCACGGCACTTTCTCAGCGCGGTGCGATGCGGCGTGCACTTGCGCCAAGAGGGCGTGAACGCTGCGCCGAGAGGGCGCCGCACCGAGAGAGCACTGCATTGCGCAAAGAGGGCGCTGCGTTACGCCGAAAAGCCACCACACTGCGCTGCGCCGATACGTGCGCTCGCCAAAAGGCCGCCGCACCGGGCCGAGTTAGTGCCGCACTGCGCCACGCTGAAAGGGCACCGCACCGCGGCGCAGCACGCCCTTGCGGCAACTTCGAGGCACCCTCTGTCGTCTCGCACGTCTATCCAGCGCACGCCTCGGCGCAGCCCAGCGGCCTCTCGGCGCAGCGCGCACCTCTCTCGTGCGCACGTCTCAGTGCGGCGCGGCGCAGCACGGCGCAGCGCGGCGCAGCGGCCTCTCGACGCAGCTCGCACGTATCGGTCGGCGTAGCGCGGTGGCCTCTCGGCGCGACGCAGTGGACTAGGCCCGCCATCACAGCGCAGCGAGCGCAGCGTGTGCAGCGCGCGTCCCCTCTCGGTGCGGCTCCCTTTCCCCACGCCGTTGCGCCCCCTCGGCGCGGCGCAGTGCAAAGCCTCTCGGCAACCTCTCGGCGTGAAGAAGCGCTTTATTGGTGAATCGCCCTCTTGCCGCGGCGCTCTCTAGGTGTGGCGCACCATCAGCCCGCCCTCTCGGTGCACCGTGCACGCAATCTGCGCCGAATGGGTGCCGCGCCGAGTGGGTGCCACGCCGAGAGTTCGTCGCAGAGCCAGGGCGCCGCGCCGAGAGGGTGCGTGCAACGTGCCGAGTGGGCGCCACAATGTAGGGAGAGGGCGAGCTTTATGCACTGCGGTGAAAGGGCGGGCCGAGGGTGCGGCGCCGCGAGAGAGAAAAAACAAAACCGCGCTGACAGGGCGCCTGCACTGCAACGAGAGGGTGCTGCGCCGACAAGGCACCGCGCCACGCCGAAAGGACACCGGGCCTAAAGAGTCCCGCGCCGAGATGACAATGCACTTCGACTAAGCGCGCCCTCGCGGCGCCTTTGCAGCACCCTCCACCCTCTCGGCGCAGCGACCACTTGGCCTGCCAACACAGCCCAGCACGACCTCTCGGTGCGGCTCCCTCTCTACCATGTGCAGCGCCCTCTCGGTGCGGGGCAGCTTGAAGGCCTCTCGGCGCCCTCTTGGCGCAACGCAGCGCCCCCTTGGCACAACGCAGCGGTTTCTTTGTGCGGCGCACTCTCGCCGCTGTGTCTTCTCCGTGCGGTGCACCCTCGGTCCGCCCTCTTGGCACAGTGCGTGAATTGCGCGCAGCAATTGTGCCCTCTCGACGCAGCGTGCACGCTCTCTCAGCAAGCGCACGTGCCCTCTCTGTGCAGCGCACGCAGTGTGTCGCGCGCGGTGCAGAGACCATGCCGCTCCGCGCCGAGAGGACTCCGCGCAGAGAGGCCGAGAGGCTGCACTCGCAACTTGCGATTTGCATGCTGAACTGATTGGATGGTCCGAAGGTGCGGCGCAACGAGAAAAAAAAAACGTTGAAACTGCCCTACATGTTATAGAGCAATGGCAAAAAAAAAAAAAAATTGAGGACGCCGGGCCGATTGACCGCCGCGCTGCGCCGTGCGGAGATGGCACCGCCCCGTGAAACAGCGCGCCCTCGCGGCAACATCGACGCACCCTCCGCCATCTCAAACGTCTCGCGAGCGCACGTCTCGGTGCGGTGCAGCCCGGCGACCTCTCGGTGCAGCGCAGCAGCCTCTCGGCGCAACGCGCACGTCTCGCGAGCAAACGTCTGCGCGCGGCAGAGCGCGGCAGCCTCTGGACGAGCGCACGTATCCGTAGCGCGGTGGCTTCTCGGCACGACGCAGCGCCCTCTTTGCGCAACGCAGCTCTCTCTCGGTGCGGAACCCTCTCGGTGCAGCGTGCACGCCCTCTTCGCGCGGTGCACGCGTCGCATCGTGCCGTGCTGAGAAAGCGCCGTGCCAATTAGTGCAAGCGCTGCGCGGAGATTGCCGGCAGAGGATGTGGGCGGCGCACCGAGAGGACGCCGCGAAGAGAGGCCGCCGCACCATGGTACAGCACGCCCTCAAGGCAACTTCGAAGCACCCTCCACCCTCTCACACGTCTTGCGAGCGAGCATCTCGGCGCGGGACAGCCCGGCCTCCTCTTGCCACAGCTCTCACGTCTCGCGAGCGCACGTCTCGGTGCGGTGCAGCCCGGCGGCCTCTCGGCGCAGCGCGGCAGCCTCTCGGCGCAACGCGCACGTCTCGCGAGCAAACGTCTGCGCGCGGCAGAGCGCGGCTGCCTCTGGACGAGCGCATGTATCCGCAGCGCGGTGGCTTCTCGGCACGACGCAGCGCCCTCTTTGCGCAACGCAGCTCTCTCTCGGTGCGGTACCCTCTCGGTGCAGCGTGCACGCCCTCTTCGCGCGGTGCACGCGTCGCATCGTGCCGTGCTGAGAAAGCGCCGTGCCAATTAGTGCAAGCGTGCGCGGAGATTGCCGGCAGAGGATGTGGGCGGCGCGCCGAGAGGACGCCGCGAAGAGAGGCCGCCGCACCATGGCACAGCACGCCCTCAAGGCAACTTCGAAGCACCCTCCACCCTCTCACACGTCTTGCGAGCGAGCATCTCGGCGCGGGGCAGCCCGGCCTCCTCTTGCCACAGCTCTCACGTCTCGCGAGCGCACGTCTCGGTGCGGTGCAGCGCGACAGCCTGTCGACGCAGCTTGCACGTCTCGGCGAGCGCACGTATCTGCGAAGAGCAGTCCATCAGACTCTCGGCGTGATGCAGCACCCTCTCTGCGCGCCGAGCGCTCTCTCGGCCTGGCGCCCTTTCGGCGCAGCGTGCACGCCTTCTTGGCGTGGCGCGCGCGTAGCATCGAGTTGGTCAAGCGCTGGGCCGAGAGGGCCGGCCGAGGATGCGCCCCGCCGGGAGGGAGCCGCGCCGAGATGGCAATGCACCGTGGTTCAGTGCACCCTCGCGGCACCTTCGCAGCACCCTCCGCCCTCTCGGCGCAGCAAACACTAGGCCCGCCATCACAGCCCAGCGCACCCTCTCGGCGCTGCGCAGCTTAAAGGCCTCTCGGCGCCCCCATGTCGCGATGCAGCGGTTTCTCTGTACGGCGCCCTCTCGCTGCGGCGCCTTCTCGGTGTGGCACACCCTCGGCCCGCAATCTCAGCGCAGTGCGCAGAGTGCACGCCATCTTTGCGAGCGCACTAGCCCTACCGTTGCGGCCGTGAGGGCGCTTCGCCAAAAGGGCGCCGCGCCAAGAGGTCAAGGGGGCGCACGCGCTGCCATATGTTATTGAGCACTGGTAAAAAAAAAAAAGGGGACGCCGGGCCGAGAGAAAACCGCGCTGCACCCCACTTTGCGCTGCGTCGCGCCGAGAGGGCACAACACCGCGGCGCAGCACACCCTCGCGGCAATTTGGAGGCATCCTCCGCCCTCTCGGTGCAGCGAACACTAGGCCCGCCATTACAGCACAGCGTGCTGCGAAAAACGCGTGCTCTCGGCACGCGCTGCGTGGGATCTGCATGCTGCGCCGAGACGGCGGGCCGAAGGTGCGGAGTGACGAGAAAAAATAACTCTAAAGTTGCGCTATATGTTATAGTGCAAAGGTGAAATAAAAAACTGAGGACGCCGGGCCGACTGAGCACCGCACTGCGCCCCGCCGCGCCGTGCAGTGAGGGCACCGTACCGCGGCACAACGCGCCGTCGCGGAAACTTCGAGGCACCCTCCACCCTCTCGCAAGTGTCGTGAACGCACGTCTCGGCTCCGCACAGCCCGACGGTCTCTCGACGCAGCGCACACGTTTAGCGAGCGCAGGTCTCGGCACAGCGTGCACGTCTCGCGAGCGCACGTCTGGGCGCGGTGCTGCGTGGCGGCCTCTCGGCGATTGCACATATCGGCGCAGCACAGCACGGCGGCCTCTCGGCGCAACGTAGCGCCCTCTCAGCGTGAAGCAGCTCGCACGTCTTATCGAGCGCACGTATCAGCGCGGCGCAGCGTTCACTTGGCACGACACAATGGACGATAGGCCCGACATCACAGCGCATCGAGTGCAACTTGTGCAGAGCGGGCGCCCTCTCGGCGCAGCTCCCTTGCGGCCCGGCGTGGCGCCCTCTCGGCGAACTCTCGCAAGAAGAAGCACTTTCTCAGCGCGTCGCCCTCTTTCCGCAGCGCACTCTCGGAACGGCGAGCCCTTGGCCCGCCCTCTCGGCGCAGCGCCGATGCGTGCGTATAAGGTGCACCCTCTCGGTGCACTGTGCACGCAATCTCGGCACAGTTTGCGCGCCCTCACGGCCCGACGCCTTGTCAGTGCGGCACGCAGGTTGCGTTGTGCCGCGCCGAATTGGTGATGCGCCGAGTGGGTGCCATGCCGAGAGGACGCGGCAGAGCCAGGGTTACGCACCAAGAGAGCGCGTGCAACGTGCCGAGTGGGCTTCGCAACGATAGGGAGACGCTTTATGCGCTGCACCGAGAGGGCGGGCCGAGGGAGAAGCGCGTTGAGAAGAAAGAAACCCGCGCTGAGAGGGTGCCCGTGCTGCGCCGAGAGGGTGCTGTACCGAGAGGGCACCGCGCCGCGCCGAAAGGACACCGGGCCTTAAGAGCGCTGCACTGCGCCGTGCCGCGCCGATATGGCAATGCACTGCGACTAAGTGCGCCCTCGCAGCGCCTTTGAAGCACCCTCTGTCCTCTCGGCGCAGCGAATACTAGGCCCACCTTTACAGTCCAGTGGGCCCTTTCGTCGCGGCTCCCTCTTTGCCCGTTGCAGCGCCCTCTCGGCGCGGCGAAGCTTGAAGGCCTCTCGGTGTCCTCTTGGCGCGACGCAGCCCTCCTTCGGTGCACCGCAGCTTTTTCTCTGTGTGGTGCACTCCCGCCGCGGTGCCTTCTCGGTGCAGCGCACCCTCGGCCCGCTCTCTTGGCGCAGTGCGCGATGCGCGTATCAGCGCGGCGCTTTGCAGCACTCACTCGGCAAGCGAGCATGCCCTCTCGGTGCGGCGTGCGCACCGCATCGCGTCGTGAAGAGATCGTGCCGCCCCGCCTCGAGTGGGCGCCGCGCCAATATGACACCGCGCAGAGAGTGCCGGGCCGAGAGGGCGCGCGCCATAGGCCGAGAGGGCACACGCGCTGCGCGCGATTTGCTGCTGCACCGACAGGGTGGGACAAATGTGAGGCAAAGCTCTGAAGTTGCCCTACATGTTATAGAGCAATGGTGGAAAAAAAAAAAAAAAACTGCGGACTTCGGCCCGAGTGAGCTGCGCGCCGCGCCGAGCCGCGCCGCAATGCGCCGCGCCATGAGGGCACCGCCCCGCGGCGCAAAGTGCACTAACGGAAAATTCGTGGCACCCTACGCTCTCTCCTGGCAGCGAACTCTCGGCCCGCCATCGCAGAGCGCGCAGCGCGCGCAGCGAGAATAGCACGCACGTCATGCAAGTGCACGACTCGGTGCGGCGCAGCGTGGCGGCCTCTCGGTGCAGAGCCTTCTCGGCACAGCATGCATGCCCTCTTCGCGTGGTGCGCGCGCTGAGAAGGCGCCTAGCCGATTGGCGCAAGCGCTGCGCCGAGATTGATGGCCGAGGGTGTGAGCACCGCAACGAGAGGACGCCGCGCAGAGAGGGCGTCGCGCCGAGAGGGTGCTGCGCCGAGAGAACGCACACTCCATGCCGAGAGGGCGAATGTGCGCGATTTGCGTGCTTCGCTGAGAGGGCGGGCCGAACGTGTTTTGCGACGAGAAAAAATAACTCTGAAGTTGCCCTATATGTTATAGAGCAATGCCAAAAAAAAAAAACTGAGGACGGCGGGCCGAAGATAAGCCGTGCCGGGAGGGCGCCGCGCCGAGATGGCAAAACACCGCGGCTCAGTGCGCCTTCGCGGCACCTTTGCAGCACTCTCCGCCCTCTCGGCGCAGCGAACACTAGGCCCGCTATCACAGTCCAGCGCACCCTCTTGGTGCGGCTCACTCTCCGCCAGGTGCGGCACCCTCTCGGCGCTGCGCAGCTTGAAGGCCTCTCGGCGCCCTCTTGGCGCGATGCAGAGCCCACTCGTTGCGACGCAGCAGTTTCTCTATGCGGCACCCTCTCGCCGCGGTGCCTTCTCGATGAAGCGCGCCCTTTGCCCGCCATCTCCGCGCAGTTCGTGGAGCACGAGAAGCGCGTGCGCCCTCTCGGCCCAAAGGGCACGCCCTTTTTGCAAGCGCGCTAGCACTCTCGGTGAGGCGCGCACACCGCGTCGCGCGGTGCAGAGTCAGTGCTGCACCGGGTCGAGAGGGTACCGCGCCGATTGGGCGCCACGCTGAGAGGACGCCGCGCCGAGAGGGGGCGCGCCCTAGGCCAAGAGGGCGCACGCGCTGCGGGTGAGTTGCGTGCTGCGCCGAAAGGGTGGGCCAAAGGTGCGGCGCGAGGAGAAAAGTTGCTGCACTGCGTCGCGCCAACAGGGCACCACATCGCGGAGCAGCGCACCCTCGCGGCAACTTTGAGTTACTTTCCGCCCTCTGGGTGCAGCGAACACGAGGCCCGCCATCACAGCGCAGTGCATACGTCTCGCGAGCGCTCATCTCGGCGCAGTGCAGCGCGGCAGACTTTTGGCGTAGCGCGCACGTCTCGGCGAGCCTATCGATGCGGCTCAGCAGGGCGGCCTCTCGGCGCGACGCAGCGGCCTTTTTGCGCGACGCAGCGCTCTCTCGGCTCGGCACCCTCTCGGCGCAGCATGCACGCCCTCTTGGCGCTGCGCGAGCGCCTCATCGCGCCGCGCTTAGAGGGCGCCGCGTCAAATGCACGCAAGTGCTGCGCCGAGAGAGCGACGAGAGGGCGCACGCGTTGCGCGCGCTTTGCGCGCTGCGCCGAGAGGGCGGGCCGAGGGTGTGTCTTGTCGAGAAAAAAAACATCAACCCGTAGTTGCCCTATATATTATAAAGCAAAGGTAAAAAAAAAACAGAATATTATTTATAAAAATAATGGCCAAGTTGAAGAAAAAAGCATGTTACTGTGCTGTTTAAGTGTTCAAACACTGTGGTCGAATCTATTTTTCCCATTACAAATAATAGAAACATTTTTAGTCTATTCCGAGACTAAAAAAAAAAGCGCCTTTTTTTTTAAAAAAAAAAAACATTTTTCTTATTTGCGCATTTTAGTCTGATCACGCAATTGCAGCGCACCGCCGAACGCGCGACCGTAGCGCATCGCCCACCGCGCAACTGCACTGCGCTGGTGGCATTATTGTGACAGAGCCGTCGCTGAAATTTAGAAAATATTTTCAAAATCCTGATGTACTTTCCAAAATTTAAGTGGACCTCAGTGCGCAGGGAGCTTTATTTGGTCCGATCGCGCGCTGGGCGCTCAGCGCTCAGCGTGGCATTGCTTTCAGAGCGTCTTTGTGTTTTAGGATGCCTTTACTGTTTACTGCTTTTAGGGTTTAATACAATCCTCAAAGTAACGAAAATACAATAACTACGGATTCAGTCGGCATCCGGGCCGCGCGGTCGGGTTTTCTCGGGTCCTCCCGGCTCATCTCGCGAGGTTCGACCTCCGAATTTTGTTCAACAACCGAAGCAAAAAAATGTCGAATTTTTTGTTCAAATTCCGATTTGTTGGAGAACCGGGACGTTCGGAAAACGAGGTTTGACTGTAAAATAAATAGATGCAGCTCACTGACAAGTGCCGCTATTTGAGCTCATTTTAGAACAGTCCTGCGGTCGACTCATGCGGTCCTCACAGGCTACCTGGTGCCCGCGGGCACCGTGTTGGTGACCCCTGTTATAGAGCAATGGTGAAAAAAAAAAACAGGACATTTTGTATATAAAAATAATTGCCAATTGTAAGAAAAAAACATGTTACTGTGCTGTTTAAATGCTCAAACATTGTGGCTATATTAACTAATTTCGTTAAGATGATGTATCTAGTGTTTTTTGTCATCAGTCTGTAACGTCGTGTTTCATATTAGTGTGAAGGCACTTTCTTATTATACTTATATTTTATTCTCCTCACTTTTTTGTTCTTGTACTTGTTGAGGATAACTACCTCTAATGCAGGACTTTAAGGGGATTGACCAGGGCTTGTGTCAAAAAGCACGCTGGACATCAGGGAAGATTTTCTTGGTTTAATCCGACATGATGCACTCCAGTCCAATGCCGTGTCGTTATGCAGTGGAGTTAAACAAGTATTTAGGCCAGCAAACAAGCCTTCCAGTTAGCAAGTAAGCAGCCAGCAACAAGCACAAATACAAGCATAAGCAGTTTGTCGTCAATGAAAGTTTTTCCACTGTGAGAGAACGAACGCACCGTGCCGAGAGGGAGCCACGCCGAGCGGGTGCCCCCGCTGCACCGAGAGGGCGCACTCACTGCAGGCACTTTGCGCGCTGCGCCAAGAGGGCGGGCTGTGTGCGACGCGCCGAGAAAAAGTGACTTATTGATCATCCCGGTCAAAACCATGTGGTCTGCATATCAAACGAACTATAAGATATGAAAAGGCATCAAACAGCAAATGTGTAACTTTTTCAGCTGGTAAGCGCATCGAGAGCTCGCCGCACCGAGAGGGCGCACGCGCTATGCCGAGAGGGCGCCGCACCGAGAGAACGCTGGGCCGAGTGAGCACTGCACCGCACCTTGTCGCGCGGAGAGTTCACTGCACCGCGGCGCAGCACGCCCTCGCGACGCCTCCACGGCACCCTCCACCTTCTCCGTGTAGCGAGCACCTGCCATCACAGCGCAATGCGCGCAGCGAGCGCAAAGAGTGGGCGCACAACCTGCGCCGAGAGGGCCGGCCGAGGATGTGCAGCGCCAAGAGAGCGCTGCGTCGCACCAAGAGGGTGCCTTGGTCAGACGGCGCGCGTGTTGCGCATAGAGGGCGGGCTGAGGGTGTGCGCTGCGCCGAAAGGGCGAGCGGTGCAGCTCGGCGGCCTCTCGGCGCGGTGCGCACGTCTCGGTGCGACGCAGCGGTCTCTCGGCGTTGCGCCCTATCGTCGCAGTGCCCCCCGGTTCGGCGTACCTCCAGCCCCCCCTCTCGGTGCGGCGCGCGCCTCATTGCTACGCCGAGAGGGTGCGCACAATGGGTAAGAGGGCGCTCCGAGAGGTTGCGCGCACCATGCCGAGAGGGCGCCACGGCAAGAAAAAAAAAAAACGCGTTGACAGGGCGCCGAGAGGCTGCCGAGCTGCGCCGCGCAGAGATGTGCGCACGCTGTGCTGTGATGGCGGGCCTACTGTTCGCTGCACCGAGAGAACGGAGGGTGCCTCGAAGTTGCCGCGAGGGCGCGCTGCGCCGCGGCGCGATGCCCTCTCAACGCGACGCAGCAACGCGTCGTGCAGCGCGGCTTTCACTCGGCCCGGCGTCCTTTTTTTTTCTTTTTTTTACCAGTGCTCTATAACATATTGGCCTAGGGCGCGCACCCTGTTGGCGCAGCGCCCTCTTGACGCGGCACAGTCTTGGCGCAGCGCCCTCACGGCCATACCGAGAGACCAGCGCGCTTGCAAAGAGGGCGTGCGCTCTGCGCACTGCGCCGTGATGGCGGGCCGACGGTGCGCTGCACCGAGAGGGCGCGCTGGGCTGTGATGGCGGGCCTAGTGTTTGCTGCGCCGAGAGGTTGGACGATGCTGCGAAAGTGCCACGAGGGCGCACTTAGCCGCGGTGCGTTGCCATCTCGGCGCGGCGCCCTCCCAGCGGGGCACATCCTCGGCCGGCCCTCTCGGCGCAGCGCTTGCACCAACTCGATGCGACGCGCGTGCTGCGCCAAGAAGGCGTGCACGCTGCGCCGAAAGGGTGCTTGGCCGAGAGAGCGCTGGGTGCGCAGAGAGGGTGATGTGTCACGCCGAGAGGCTGACGCTCTGCTCCTCGCAGATACGTGCGCTCGCCGAGACGTGCGAGCTGTGTCGGGAGTCCGTCGCGCTGCGCCGCACCGAGACGTGTGCTCGCGAGACGTGCGCGCAACGCCGAGAGAACGCCCGGCTGCGCTGCGCCGAGACGCTCGCTCGCGAGACGGTGGAGGATGCTTCGAAGTTGCCTTGAGGGCGCGCTGTGCCGCGGTGCGGCGCCCTCTCTGCGCGGCGTCCTCTCGGCGCAGCACCCACATCCTCTGCCGGCATTATCCGCGCAGCGCTTGCGCTAATCGGCACGGCGCTTTCTCAGCGCGGCACGATGCGACGCGGTTGCCGCGCCAAGAGAACGTGCACGCTGCGCCGTGAGGGCGCCGCACGGAGAGATAGCTGTGTAGCGCAAAGAGGGCGCTGCGTCGCGCCGAGAAGCCACCGCGCTGCGCTGTGCCGATACGTGCACTTGCCCAGAGGCTGTTGTGCTGTGTCGCGTGCAGACGTTCACTCGCGAGACGTGCGCGTAGCGCCGAGAGGCGGCCGCGCTGCGCCGCGCTGCGCCGCGCCGAGACGTGCTCTCGCGAGACGTGCGCTCGCGAGACGTTCGCGCTGTGCCGAGAGGCTACCGGGCTGCGCCGCACCGAGACTTGCGCTCGCGAGACGTTTGAGAGGGCGGAGGGTGCGTCGAAGTTGCCGTGAGGGCGCGCTGTGCCGCGGTGCGTTGCCCTCTCGGCACGGCACAGCACGGCGCTCAATCGGCCCGGCGACCTCAGTTTTTTTTTTTCACCATTGCTCTATAACATGTAGGGCAGTTTCAGAGTTTTTTTTCCTCGTTGCGCCGGACCTTCGGACAATCCAATCAGTGCAGCACGCAAATTGCACGCAGCGCGTGCAGCCTCTCGGCCTCTCTGCGCGGCGTCCTCTCGGCGCGGAGTTGCATGGTCTCTGCACCGCGCGCGACACAGAAAAACCGCTGCGTTGCGCCGAGGTGGCGCTGCGTCGCGCCAAGAGGGCGCCGAGAGGCCTTCAAGCTGCCCTGCGCCGAGAAGGCGCTGCACCTGGTAGAGAGGGAGCCGCGCCGAGAGGTTGCGCTGGGCTGTGTTGGCGGGCCAGGTGTTCGCTGCGCCAAGAGGGTGGAGGGTGTTGCAATGGCCCGGTGTCCTTTCGGCGTGGTGCGGTGCCTTGTCGGTGCAGCACCCTCTCGTTGCAGTGCAGGCGCCCTCTCAGCGCGGTTTTGTTTTGGTTTTTTGTCGTGGCGTCGCACCCTCGCCGGGAGGGCGCGCAAGCTGCGCCAAGATTGCGTGCACGGTGCTCCGAGAGGGTGGGCCGATGGTGCGCCGCACCGAGAGTGCGCTGCGGCAAAAGGGCGCCGCGCCGATAAAGCGCTTCTTTGTGCCGAGAGGTTGCCGAGAGGCCTTGCACTGCCCCGCGCCGAGAGGGCGCCACGCCGTGCCGAAAGGGAGCCGTGCTGCGCGGGCTCGAGACGTGCGCTCGAGAAACGTGTGCTCTTCGCCGAGAAACCGCTGGGCTGCGCCGAGACGTGATCGTGAATCTTGCGAGAGGGCGGAGGGTGCCTCGAAGTTGCAGCGAGGGCGTGCTGTGCTGCGGTACGGTGCCCTTTCGGCACGGCGCGATGCGGAGCAGTGCGGTGCTCACTCGGCCCGGCGTCCTCAGTTTTTTCATCACCATTGCTCTACAACATATACGGCAACTTTTGAGTTATTTTTTCTCGTTGCGCCGCACATTTGGCCCGCCCTCTCGGTGCATGCGCTTTGCCAAGATGGCGTTGCACCGAGAGGGCCCTGCGCGGCGCTGAGATGACGCCGGGACAAGAGAGCCCCGCGGTGAGGTGCCCTCACAGCACGCCCTCGCGGCGCCTTCGCGGGACCCTCCACCCTCTCGGTGTAGCAAACACTAGTCCCGCCATCAAAGCGCAGCCAGTGCAGCGCAGATGTCTCGGCGAGCGCATATCTCGGTGCCGCGCATCGAGGCGGCCTCTCGGCAGAGTGCGCACGTCTCGGCGAGAGGACGCTGGCCGAGAGAGCGCCGTGTCGCGCTGCGAAGGAGGGCATCGCACCACGGTGCAGCGCACCCTCGCGGCGCATTCGCGGCTCCCTCCGCCTTCTCGGTGCAGTGAAGACTATGCCCGCCACCGCGCGCAGCGTTTGCAGCTAACCTAGCGTGTGCAGCGCCCGCACCCTCTCGGCGTGGCTCTCTTTTGGCCCGGCGTGGCGCCTTCTCGGCGCAGCTCAGCGCAAAGACCTCTCGGCGACCTCCTGGCACGACGAAGCGCTATCTCGGCGCGGTGTCCTCTGGCCGCAACTGACTCTCGTTGCAGCGCACCCTCGGCCCACCCTCTCGGCGCAACGGAAGAAGCATGCGAAGCACGTGCGCCCTCTCGGCGCACTGCGCACGCAATCTTGGCGCAGTGCGCGTGTTTTCTCAGCTCGGCGCCTTCTCGACGTGACGCGAGGGCCACGTTTTGCCGCACCGAGTTGGTGCTGCACCGATTGGGCGCCGCACAGCGAGGGCGCGGCGGCAAGAGGGCTCGTGCAACATGCCGAGAGGGCGCTGCACCAAGAGGGAGACCGCGTTGTGCGCATTTTGTGCGCTGCGCTGAAAGCGCGGGCCCGGGGTGTGGCGCGGCGAGGGGAAAAACAATCGCGCTGAGAGGGCACCCGCGCTTCGCCGAGAGGGTGCTTCACAGAGAGGGCACAGGACTGACAGGACACCGGGCCTAGAGATTGCCTCGCCGCGCCGAGATGTTAAAGCACCGCGGCTCAGCGCGCCCTCGCGGTGCCTTCGCAGCACCCTCCGTCCTCTCGGCGCAGCGAACATTTAGGCCCGCCATCACAGCCCAGCGTGCCCTCTCGGCGCGGCTCCCTCTCCGCCAGGTGCGGCGCCCTCTCGGCGCCCTCTATTTGCGACGCAGTGCCCCTGCGGCGCGACGCAGCGATTTTTCTGTACGGCGCCCTCTCGCCAAGGTCTCCTCTCGGTGCGGTGCACCCTTGGCCTGCCCTCTCAGCGCAGTGCGCGAAGCGCGCGCAGCGCGTGCGCACTCTCGGTGCAGCACGCACGCACTCTTTGCGAGCGCGCACGCGCCCTCTCAGTGCTGTGCGCGCACAACGTCGTGCGGTGCAGAGACAGTGCTGCGTAGCGTAGAGAGGGCGCCGGGCCGAGTGGGCGCCGAGCCGGGAGAACGCCGACCCGAGAGGACGCAGCGCCGAGAGGGCGCCGCGCCGTGAGGGTGCACGCGCTATGCCGAGAGGGCGCACGTTCTGCGTGCGATTTGCAATTTTCGCCGAGAGGGTGGGCCGAAGGTGCGGCGCGACGAGAAAAAAAGGACTCCAAACTTGCCTTATATGTTGTAGGGCAATGGTAAAAAAACAAAAAAAGCTGAAAATTGCCGGGCCGAGTGAGGACCGTGCTCCGCTGCGCCGCGCTGCGCTGCCCCGGCGGCCCCGTGAGGCAATGTCCCCCCCTCATTTTGAGAACGGTGAGTCCTGGACTCCAACTGGCTTTTTTCTGTCTTCCTGGGGGTCTGTTCAGGTAGTGTAGCAAATTTGAACAGGTTCCATCATTCCTATAGGCCCGCCATCACAGTCCGGCGCGCCCTCTCGTCGCGGCTCCCACTCCGCCCGGTGTGGCGCCCTCTCGGCGCGGCGCAGCTTGAAGGCCTCTCGGCGACCTTTTGGCGTAACGCAGCGACCCCTCGGCACGACTCAGCGGTTTCTCTGTGCGGCGCCCTCTCACCGCGGTGCCTTCTCGGTGTTCTCTCGCCGAGAGGGCGCTGCACCGAGAGGGCGCACACGCTACGCCGAGAGTGCACGCGCTGCTTGCGATTTGTGAGCTGCGCCCAAGTTGCCTTATATGTTATCGAGCAATCGTTAAAAAAATAAATTAAAAAAAGCTGAGGACGCCGGGTCGAGTGAGCGCCGCGCCGCGCCGGCGGCCCCATGAGGAATTGTTCCACCCCCTCATTTTGAGAACGGTGAGTCCTGGACTCCAACTTGCTTTTTTTTCTGTCTTCCTGGGGGTCTGTTCAGGTATAGGTGACACTGCCAGGACAATCGAGGGCACCTCCTGTTAGAGATTTGCTCACTCCAACTTATTTTGCAAGAACCACACAGGAGACAAGTAAGTCCTTTTAGACACCTGCAGGTGGAGAGTCCATTCGTCGCTGTGCGTGCAGCGATGTTCGAACTCTCCTTCCTGCAAGAGGATATTTATTAAGAGAAACAGAGTGGGGGTATGAGTGGGCTGAATAGAAAGCCCTTGTCCTCTAGTCTAAACATCTCAGGGGATGTTTTACGACCTTGTGATAAGGAGGACAAGGTAAGGTATTTATTACCTGTTGCATTCCAACATAATCCTGTGATAAAGATAACCTGGAAAACCCTAACACCTCCGGCAGCTTTTCGCTTTGACTTGGACATCCACTTTTTCATTGATTTTTATATTACGTATTATTTGTGCCCTCTCTGCATCCATTGCAACCTGGTGATCCTGAAAGGGGGATTCTTCCATCTGTGGTCCTTTCTCAAGGTTTCTCACTTTCCCCTGGTAGGTTTTTTCTTGAGTTTTTCCTTGCCCTTTTGGGAGCTTAAGATCAGAGGATGCTTTGAGAAAAATTGTCTGTTTTTTTCTATCTGAAGCCCTTTGAGACTGCTTGTGATTTAGGGCTATCCAAATAAACTTGACTTGACTTGACTTGTATAGTGTGGCAAATTCCTATAGGCCAAATTACAGGGGAGCGGGACATATCCTCATGGCGGCCCCGTGAGGATATGTGTGTTTAATAAATGAGGTGCACTTTGATTTACATGTTTGAAAAGCTAAACCAATACATATTTTAGGAGAGGGTTACAAATGTTCCTTTTAACTGTTGTATGACTGAGAACTCATAGTGAAGAAATTATTGTGCAGTTCGAACTTAATAACGGAGAAGAAAAAATAAATAAATGATTTGTGCAGTGATACCTTTATTACTGCACTTTATCAATTTCGTTGTCCTTATTTTGGTCAAACAACTTTGTTTCTTAATCATATAATGTACATAAAAAATAATAACGTTAAACTTTATTAAGAAATTTAAAAAAGCAAAATGTTCTTCAAGCAAGCTTCAAATATTTACCATTTAATCTCTGTACATGTACACAAAAAAGAGCCTTCGGTTGGAGGCTCCCCGACACATACAAGATGGAACCACCGGCAACACTTGTCACACTGAATCTGGTGAACAAAGAAAAAAGCAAGATTATACAATGCAGCACATACATTTTGAAATATTACACGTTAAAAAAAACATCAAAATGCGCACTGTTGAAAACCTACAACAACAGACAATAATTTACAATGAATGTGTAATTCAATATATTTCTTAATCATCACATGCATTAGTTAACAAGACCTGACATAATTACCCATCTGTTGTCTGTCATGTGTAGCTTACCCACAAAAAAAGCAGATAAATCATCTGTGAAAACAAAGACAGAAGGATTGCTATAGTACTTCCCTGTGTAAAACTTAACTGAGTTGTATATAGCATTGATAGCACAGTCAGGACCATTCTTTGGGTGGCAACATCTCTTGGGTGCATATCCCTTACCAGTCTCTAATAGAAGCGTTGCGGCAATTTGCAGCCTGTTCCTATTTATATCATGTGTCTCTGCTGAGAAATCTATTTCTTCATTTGAAAGAAGATGTTCTGCAAACTGAAAAAGACAATGTCAGATGTTTACATTGCATAAAGAATGCTTTAAATATTTGCCATCTCTAGCCTGTATATCATTCAAAAAAATCTGCTGTCAGACAATTATTTGTTTTAGCCTTTTTTGTATAAACTCTAAATTTGTTTTTTTTGTTTTGAGTAATGTTTGATTAAGTTTTTGCATACTTGAGTGATATGAGTTTGGTAAATCTAGTCTGTAAATCAAATACATACTTTCAAAGCAAAGACACCACAAGAGGTTGAATCTTGTTGCCTGGGATGGGGGACAGTGCCACAAGTCCACCTGGAAACATTGCACCCTTTCTTGCGCATGAACGCCCTGAAATATAATAGCCAGTACATATCAATACAAATTTCAAGTTTTATCCGTCAATTACATAATTTGTATTGGTAAAAACAAAAACCTAGTCCACTTTCAAAAGAAAGTGCACATCTTCAGTTAAATGTTGATATCACAATAGTACTCTGACTTTTAGAAGCTGTGCTTAGCGGGTTGATACCAGGCATTTTTTAATGTCGATTTGAGACTCACCAAGAGGATCAAGTAGTAAGGATCTTTTTTTCTCCTGGCATGATTGCCTATATTTTAAACACAAAATATGAGGTCTTATTACTCATATGCATGAATTATTAAACATTTTGCACATAACTATATGGTTTTGCTGTAATGCTACTCCCTCTTGTGGCATTAACACATTTCTTTATCGCCAGCTTCCAGTGATTATGCTCATCGACAATGCCAACAATAAGCTTGTATTCCACCGGGCTGATCTAAAAATGAACAGATGAAAAAAATACGTCTGTCAAGAATTTCAATAAAATGTGTAAAAAACAAAATTAATGCCAATTGAGTTTTTTAATACAATTGTAATAATGTCTTAATAATGTTGTTGGGCCACTAATTGGCCCAACAACATTATTAAGATATTTAATTTCTTAAGTTCATTGATAATTTTGCAAGATATAATTAAAAAGACTGTACTAATACAGACAGACCTTGAGTCTCTGGCTCTTTCCATTCCATAAATTAGTCAATAATTTGTTGGTAAATTGTTGGGTCCATTGTGCGGCAGCGTATTGTTGTCAGGAGAGAAATGGCGAAATGACTTTAAGTGCGCGCTTACATGGTGGGGTAAAATGGGTGCTTCGGTGACAAGTTTGAATTCAAGATAATATTGTTTGACCAAAAGAAGGAAAACAAAATTATCTGTTATTTGTTATATTTATTATTTATTATTTATGTATTATTTGTTCATTTATTTACTTAGTATCCAATATTGTAAAGTTATCAGTGCACAAATCATTTATTTACATTTACACCGTTTTAAATGGGGGGGGGGGCATATTCTCACGGGGCACCCGTGAGGAAGTGTTCCCGCCCTGTAAATTGGGCTGGAAATGAGGCAACCTGTTATAGTTTGCCACATCACCTGAAGAGACCCTCAGGAAGACAGAAAAAAAGTCAGTGTAGGTCTAGGTCTCACCTTTCTCAAAATGGGGGGGGGGGGTCATATCCTCACGGGGCACCCGTGAGTATTCTGTCTGTACGACTGGTCTGTGAATGCACCCCGCTTCAACGGCAGAACGCGGATGAATTTAAAGACATCAAATGAGAATAATCCTTTATAAAAATTAAAATTGACTGACGCAAACTTGAGTTCTTCTTGTTTTTATTGAAAACAACATAGTGCTGACGCCGTACGGCATCGGTTTTTCGCTTTCCAAACAAGGCGTGCGCGCTCCCGCGGCAGGGGGAAAAAAATCTCACGGGGGAACCAAATCGAGCACACCTGTTGAGGATGCGACGCGCCGAGAGGGCGCCGTGCCTGGGAGCGCTGCCTCGCGCCGAGAGTTCGCGCGCGCTGCGCCGAGAGGGCGCGGGTGTTTAGCGCGCAAAGCGCCGAGTGCGGGCCGAGGGTGTCCCGCGTCGAGAAAAAAAAAAAAAACTGAAGTTGCCCAATATATTTTAGAGCAATGTTGAAAAAAAAAAACTGGACATTTTTTATAAAAATGTATGCCAAGCTGAAGAAACAAGCATGTTACTGTGCTTGTTAAGTGTTCAAACACTGTGGCTATATTAACTAATTTCCGTAGTTAAGCTGATGTGTATAATATCTCGTGGTTTTTTTTCAGCTGTCTGTAACGTCGTGTTTCATTCACTGTATTAGTGTGAAGGCGAAGATTCAACCCATTCCAACTTTAAACTGTTAACCTTATGCTTACCATAGTCACGCCCTTCAACCCCACTTCCACTATGCTTACCCAATTCACTCCTTCACCCCAGAAGTGTCCCAGAATTAACAGGAAGTGCCCCAAAATGAACAGGAAGTGCCCCACTATGAACAGGAAGTGAACCAGAAGTGCCCCAATTTAAATAGGAAGTGAACCGGAAGTGCCTCAAATCAAACTGGAAGTGACCTAAATCGAACCAGAAGTGCCCAAAATAAACCGGAAGTGATTTAAATAAAACTGGAAGTGCCCCAAATAAACCTGAAGTGACCTCACTAAAACGGAAGTGGCCCCAAACAAACTAGAAGTGCCCCAAATAAACCGGTAGTGACCTCATTTCAACCAGAATTGCCCTAAATAAAACCAGAAGTGACCTAAATTAAACATTTGCTCTAACTTTTACAATTTTTGTCCGATTCAACCCGTTTCAAATTTAGAATTCAAAAGTGATGGTGAAGGTGTTGTCCATGATAGATTTCAGCTTAATTAACGTCATCCGCTCATCCACAACCTCAATGGAGTCCAGGGGACAGCCCAGGACAGAGCTCGCTCTCCTGACCATCTTATTCAGTCTCCCCCTGTCCCGGTCCATACTGCCCCCACCCAAGCAGACCACAGCGTAGAGGATGGCTGAGGCCACCACAGAGTCATAGAAGGTCCTGAGGAGAGCCCTGCACACACCGAAGGACCTCAGTCTCCTCAGCAGGTGGAGGCGACTCTGGCCCTTTTTGTACAGGGCGTGAGTGTGATCAGTCCAGTCCAATTTGTTGTTAAGGCAAACACCCAGGAATTTGTAGTCCTCCACTACCTCAATGTCCGATTCCTGGATGTTCACCGGAGTGAAGTAGGGTGCTGTCCTCCTGAAGCTCACAATCATCTCCTCCGTCTTGCTGGTGTTCAGCTGAAGCTGGTTGAGCTCGCACCAGCAGACAAAGTCCTTGATGACCATCCTGTATTCCAGATCGTTCCCCTCCAAAACTTTTCCAACAATGGCCGCGTCGTCGGAGAACTTCTGGATGTGGCAGTGTGCGGTGTCGTGGGTAAAGTCCGAAGTGTACAGGGTGAAAAGGAAAGGAGAGAGCACTGTACCCTGGGGGATACCTGTGCTGCAGCGCACCACGTCAGACTCACAGCGATGTAACCTCACATACTGCGTCCTGTTGGCGAGGAAGTCTGTTGTCCATGCAGCCAGGCACTGGTCCACATCCGCCTTCTCCATCTTCACCCTGAGCAGTGACAGTGTTAAAAGCGCTGGAGAAATCGAAGAACATGATCCTCCCAGTGCTCCTGATGTCCTCCAGGTGAAGCAGTGATCTGTGCAGTAAATAAATCACTGCATCGTCCACCCCAACACCAGGCCGGTAAGCAAACTGCAGGGGGTCCAGCTGCGCTCCCACCAGTGAATGCAGGTGACCCAGGATGATCGTCTCCATAGTCTTCATCAAATGGGAAGTCAAGTCTATAAGTGTTTAGTGAAGCGCGTAGCGACGCATGTATCATTATGGCACGGTGACGTAATCGATGACAGACGAGGGTGCCGTGATTGGCTGACACACAGACGAGGGTTCGTCTGCTTGACGGGTGCCATGATTGGCTGACACTTAAAAGCTGCAACGCGTCCCTTGTCTTCCCCGCAAAATTCGAGTTTCTGTCCGACAGTACGAGATTCTTTGCAAACGAACCGTTTTCATGGAGCCTGCGAGAAAAAGGAAACATTCCCCAGTGTGGGAACATTTAGATCTCATTTTTCCAAATAAGGTGCTTTTCTGATGCCCTGTTTCATCGAAATTTGCATTTATGTATTTCATTGTTGTCCAAGATGTTCCTGGTGGTCCATCGGGGCTATGCACTATTGTAATTTGGCAAAGAATATTGTTTTTGAATAAAAACCAATAACCATCCCCCTCAATTGCACAAGCACTCCTCTTTACTGTTCACAAGCACAATCACAAGTACAAGTCGTCTTCATCCATATCGTAAGCACATCCGTCTTTCCTTGTTAAAACACAGCAGCCCTTCAAAACAAAATGTGTTCCATCAACTTTTAGTGTCTTAATTGACATTGATGGTATTCATTTACATATTGAAACACAATATTCCACCTCCTTCAATGTTACACGTGAATGCACATACAGAGAGAAGTTTTATTCTTTTTGATCAGGCTACATGAAGCAAAATATAAAGGTGAATGTATTTCTACTTAATGGAATAAATTACTCCTTTTTACCAGCAGGGGGGGTTGTGTGCACATGAAGTCTCGAGAAATTAACCTATTTGCAAACAGTTTGGTGGGAAAGGCTCAAATCCCAAGGAAGCCTCACGTGCCCATCTGTACTTATTTGGTGAATAGACTGAAATGCTTGAAAGCATTTCTAAAAAACAAGGAATCTGACATTTTGGTTGTTGACTGTTACCTCGATCGGTATTAGGGAATTGGGAAAGTCTGAGTGAGATAATTCTATTTTCGCCACTTTCTTCCAATGCAGCATAAGACTCGTGAAGTCGATGTTAATCAACCGTTAACATTTCAATGAGACCCAGCTTTGAGTTTAGCATCAGCTATAGCTATCGTTTAAAAACAAAGCATGTTTTGTATACAAAATTTTAGTAATTTAAGAATTTGGGCTAGGAAGGAGGCAACCTGTTCAATTTGCCACACCACCTGAACAGACCCCGAGAAGACAGAAAAGAAGCCAGTCGATGTCCGGGACTCAACGTTCTCAAAATGGGAGGGGGGCTAAAAATTCTCACGGGTTGACATTTTTTATGGAGTTCCTGTTACAATTGTTATCCCCCCTCCCCACCACCTATCACTTTGCTTGGAACAAAAGGAGCCTTCAGAACTGAAATTTCTTCTCAATCTTTCATTCAAATAAATTCACTCAAATCTTTCTTGTTATGAAAGATTTCATTGCAAAACGTGTGTGTCTTTTTCTTAAATGAACACTTTTGACATTGCTATAGTGTCATCATTTAATTATAATGCACTGTCGTTTTAATGCAAATTAATAAATGCAACAATATTAAGTTGCTTTGAAAACACCTGAATAATAAAAATGGATGAATGATGATCACAATTAAATATAAAGTCTCCTTTGTAATATATACTCCTTGTAGCATGTAATGCTCCCCAAAAAGTGGAGCTCCTTTGCATCGTGGTTTATGTAAAGAGCTCACGTAATTATAGCGATACTTTTTGGTGAAGTGAATGAGTGTCCGTCTGTACGATTGGTCTTTGAACGCACCTCGCTTCAACCGCAGAACTTGAATGAACTTAAAGAAATAAAATGAAATAAACGAATGAAATAAAATTGACTGACGCAAACGTGTGTCCTTTATGTTTTTATTGAAAACAACATAGTGCTGCTGACGCCGTAGGGCATTGGTTTTTCGCTTTCCAAACAAGGCGCGCTCGCTCCCGCGGCAGGGGAAACAAATCTTCACGGGGGAACCAAATCTGGCACAACACCTGTACAGTCGGAGGTGGTCTACACCAAAGAGTTGAAATCAGCCAATAAACAAAACCGAGTGTTTTCAAGGGCAGCAAATGTTGCAATCTCTTCAGGGTTCGTTTAATGTCGCTAATGTTCACAAAACGCTCGCCAGATGTTTTTGCCATCTGTTTCAAGGATTTTTCCTGTCGCAAGGAAATTTTGAATTGGTTCAGAATTCCCTTGCTACAAGAAAAGTGCAAGCAAACATCTCGCAACCATTTGGCAAACAGTTGCAACCTTGAACAAACCCTAAAGAGGATGCAACATTCGCTAAAAACACACCCAATTGTTCACTGCTCAGTCGGATAAGGGCTTAAGAGAAGAAGATGCAGAAGGACAAGAAAGAGAATGCCTGTGTTCGGTCTGACAGGAGCATTGTAAATCATGGATAGATTTACTAGAGACAGGAGTGCAATGTTCCCCCTAAGCTGCGCAGCTGCGCAATTGCGCACTGGTCGCGCAGTCTTTGCGCACAAGAAACTCCATGCTGCGCACAAAATAGAATTCTGCATGAACTGATTGATGAATATCTAATGATAGTCGTAATCTGATCTAATTAAGTGGACGAGTGATTTTCTTTCTGTGCCTTTTTGTACTGTAAATCAGTAATTGACAGGTGTCCAGCCAATGATATGATATGGTTCACTTACGCTACATATATGTATGACACATATGAGTCCTGCACATCCGTGCCGCGCAGGTTAGCTAGCTAACGACAGTGCGGCGGAGACAAGCGATGCAAATGCTAAATTAGCTAATCATGGCGAAACGAATGCTGTGGTGGAGAGGGTGAGCTGCACCAAGTTCCTGGGGGTGCACATCAGTGAGGACCTCTCCTGGTACGCAAACACCGCGTCACTGGCAAAGAAAGCTCAGTGCCGCCTGTACTTCCTGCGGAAGCTCAGGCGTGCATGTGCTCCTCAAGCAGTCCTGTCTACATTCTACCGTGGCACCATTGAGAGCGTCCTCACCAGTTGCATCGCTGTCTGGGGTGGAAACTGCACTGAACAGAGCTTGAAGGCCCTGCAGCGCATAGTGAATACGGCTGGTAAGATTATTGGTGCTTCGCTCCCCTCCCTGAAAGACATTTACACCTCCCATCTCGCCCGCAAGGCAACCTCGATTGCGGGTGATGTGAGTCACCCGGCTCACTCTTTGTTTGACCTTCTGCCCTCTGGGAAGAGGTACGGGAGCCTGCGCTCCCACACCACCAGACTCGCCAACAGCTTCTTTTTCCAGGCTGTTAGGACCCTGAACTTGCTACCCCCTTCTGCGTAGCGTGCGGCACTGTTGCACTATTTTCTGGACTGTCTGCTGTACGTTAACTTGCTCCTTTTTGCTCCTCTTATTTATTTATTTGTTGTGTTATTTATTCATTATTTATTCAGCACGCTGTTGTTGACTTGTTTACTTGATTGTCTATTGTGGGCCATGTCTTGTCACCGTGGGATAGGGGGGAACGAAATTTCGGTTTCTTTGTGTGTCTTTGGCATGTGGAGAAATTGACAATAAAGCTGACTTTGACTTTGACTTTGACTTTGACTTTGAGCAGCGACACATCCACTTGCCAAGACAAAATAATTAAGAGATGCGGCAGTTCTTTTAAGTTTGGATGGCTGTCGGAGTGTGTGCAACTACAAGAGGAAACAGTGAAACTAGGTGAGATTTTCTCTTTTTTCAATGAGAAAGGTCTCCTCTGCGAAACATGCAGTGAAGACAAAGTGGCGGGCGAGTTTACTGAGGGAAAAAATATGGAAGTTGGACAATCCTCAAGCGTTACATTCAGCAGAAATGTTATTTAAAAGCTGTTCAAATTGTACAAAGACTCAAGATGGGACAGGGGATAGGTGCATTATTGCGAGACAGCGCAAAAGATCGACAGAAAAGGAACGAGCTGTCACACAAAACAAAATCAGGCCCCGAGCAAGTTAAAGTTCTCATTGACAATATTTATTTATTTATTTATTTATTTATGTGTTTATTTATTTATTTATTTATTTATTTATTTATTTATTTATTTATTTATTTATTTATTTATTTACTTACTTATTTACTTACTTATTTGTTTATTAGTTTATTTATTTAATCTAGTGTTGCACACAGTGGTCCACAGTGTGCACAGGAAGCTTGTGTGTTTGCACAGACACTTGAAAAATTAGAGGGAACATTGCAGGAGTGGTCCAATTGCAAATAGAAATGTCTGTTCAGGGTCACTATTTCTTTATTATACCTTTAACAATGTATTATGAACATACATTTCATCTTGTCCACAAAGGGCAACAATTCTAAATACCCGTATTTTCCGGACTATAAGTCGCTCCGGAGTATAAGTCGCACCAGCCATAAAATGCCCCAAAAAGTGAAAAAAACATATATAAGTCGCTCCGGAGTATAAGTCGCATTTTGGGGGCAATTTATTCGACAAAATCCCACACCAAAAACAGTCATGAACGAGCAACAACAGGCTAAACGATAGCAACAACAGGCTAAACGATAGGTATGCTAACGTGACAAACACAAACAAAGAGCTGAGAACGGGCCTGACGTAACATATAGAGTGATTAAGGGCAACTATTACATGAATAACATGTTTATAAAACCATCAGTGTCACTCCAATTCATTAAATAGCAACAACAGTCTAAACGATAGGTATGCTAACGTGACAAACTCAAACAAAGAGCTGAGAACGGGCCTGACGTAACATATAGAGTGATTAAGGACAACTATTACATGAATAACATGTTTATAAAACCATCGGTGTCACTCCAATTCATTAAATAGCAACAACAGGCTAAACGATAGGTATGGTTAACGGGACAAACACAAACAAAGAGCTGAGAACGGGCCTGACGTAACATATAGAGTGATTAAGGACAACTATTACATGAATAACATGTTTATAAAACCATCGGTGTCACTCCAATTCATTAAATCCATCGATCGTTCTTTGTCAACAATAGGTGCGCACGGCTGAGGGCGCTTGCACTTCAAAATATTCCACAGGCTCATATAACGATAGATAAACTATATTTCAAATAACTATAATACAAGCCGATAATATTATCAAACCATCCGTGCACTTTAATTCCATTAAATCCATCGATCAAATTCCTCGTCCTTTGTCAACATCGCTGCGCGTGCGCCCTGACGTCAGCCTCGTCTTTATTCCACACATCTACTATATAACTATATTGTAGCGTTAACAAAGTACAAGGATAGACGCGGGTTTGGTAAACGGCTCTTTATTAAACAAAACAAACTTCCAAGCGTGTGGCGGCGTGGACTTCCAGACAGACCGGGCGTGCGTAATGGCCATGTCCGAGCCCCGCGCACCGTTCGCGGACAGCCACTCGGCCCAGCGCCGGCCCCCGACTCAGTAGAGTAGGACCGGGCGTGCGTAAAAGCCATAATAGTTTTTCAAGCCTTCTCTGTCACTCCAAATCCTTAATTCCTTCAAACTCTTTGTCCTCCGTGTCACTTAGAAATGATCACCGCTAATGATGCCGGTAGTCCTTATGTGGGCACGTTTGTATGTAACCAACCGCCGCGCCGTGCTACTGACGTCACTTGAAATAGTAATCCATTGGTACATCACGGTTCTCCAAACTTTCTGCTGCTCAATTACTGTTTTCAGCTGCATATTTTACAACTTGAAGTTTGTAACCTGCAAAATATGAGTTTCTTTTTGGTGCCATTTTTCTTAAGCCCACCCAGTTGATGAGTCACGGCCAACGGTGAAATTTAGAGCGCCCTCATCCAGTTTCGTCTGAAAATATAATTTTTTTGGGTTGTTTTATCAAAGTCAAAGTCTGCTTTATCGTCGATTTTTTTTTTTTTATATACTAAGGCACACAAAGAGATTGAAATTACGTTTCCACTATCCCTCGGTGAGATAGTACACATATGCATACAAGCAACACAAAAAAAAAACAAGAAGGCACAAACAATGAATAAATAAGAGTGTTGAATAAATGATAAATAAACAAATAATAATAAATAATGATAATAATAAATATAATAGGAGCAAAAATGGAGCAAGTGTACATACAGCAGACAGTGGACTTGGATATGGTGCTTTAAAGTGTTAATTGCTTTATTTGATGTTTTCTCTATTTTTTATGTTTTGAATATGTTCAAGATAAAGATATAAAAGCATGTGAAGTGATCAACTATACTAAAAATAACATGGGAAGTGGTCAACTATACTTGTAAGTGATGTCTTAATGATCAAGTAAAAATTTGTGAAAAAAAACATATATAAGTCGCTCCTGAGTATAAGTCTCCCCCCCACCCAAACTATGAAAAAAACCGCGACTTATAGTCCGGAAATTACGGTATACATACGTGATGTGGAACCATCCATTTTTGGGACTGACCATTTCTGGTGGACCAGTAGCTTTCTGATATGTTAAGCTAGACACTTTTTTAAATTTTAAATCTAAATGAAAGCATTAGTAGAAACATTGTGATTAGTTTTACAAATTTACACATTACATTAATATGATGTCGAATTTTGCAATTACCAATACAAATGGAACACCATAACAACGTAATACTTTGGAGTAGCACTTTTAATTTTGAACTGTAATATACATTATGCAACATTGAGAAGACAATTCCAGTGTGAAATCACTACCATATTGTACATAAATGACTTAATTACAGTTTCTTGTATTTTGTAGAACAGTGTTTGACCGTTTAATACCATAATAAACTTAAAATTGCTGTGGAATGTGTCAGATGTAATTTGTTGAGGCGAACAGAAATAAATACTACGCACAAAGAAAAAACAAAAAATTATCGGATCTTTGAAAACAAAAAGGCACAATTTGCATCTCATCATACACAAGACAGATCTACGCAGTCCCTTTTGGCATTTCACAAGGGCTCTAAGTAATCACAGTACCTTCATAGAGAGAAATTCATTAAGTCAACAGGCATAAGTACATAAGTTACTGTGTGGTAGAAAAACCAGTACAATGGATGTCTGCATGCAGTGGAAAGGTTTTTAATTGCATTGAAAATTCTTTATTATTGTGGGATAAGCCCCTCCAGATGCAACATCATGTTTGTGAGGTGGTAGATGAGGATGGCTAACAAGGAAAATATTCAAGACAAACATAATGAAAATGAAAAAAAGTTCTACGTAGTATTTGAATTTAAAAAATGAAATTGTACATCTTAAGGAACTTGTAGGAATTTCCTCCCATAGCCTGTGCTTGTTTTATGAAAAGAATCCAGTATAGAAAAACACAAACGATACACACTTGGGGGGTTATAATGATTAAAAAGGACATTTTAATTGTGGGGTGTATGCATTCTGTGGAACTAAGGGGTCTAGTTTGGCCTCTGGTGGATTAATGAACTGCTTAATTTTATTGGTTAGATGTGCATAAGTAGATTTCATACCAGTTAAATTAGTACACTAATGTGTTCAATGAGCTCGATGTTTCATGAGGCCAAAAGACTAACAATCACACGATTTAATTAAATTTCTTTTTCTTATTTGAATTAACATATTTTTAGAAGAAAACAAAACAATATATAGTACATTTTGTCTCAGATTTTTTTTCTGAAGTATTTGCCTTAGTATGGAATAAATAACTGACTCCAGAGCAGTATTCCCTCTAAACTGCGCACAAGAAACTCTATGCTGCACACAAAATAAAATTCTGCATAAACTGATTGATTAATATCTAATGTTAGACGTAATCTAATCTAATTAAGTGGACGAATGATTTTCTTTCTGTGCCTTTTTAGAGTGTAAATCAGTAATTGACAGGTGTCCAGCCAATGATATGATATGGTTCACTTACGCTACATATATGCAAGTTTAAGGTCAGTGGATGTTTGAGAATAATTGGCAATCTTTACTCATGTTGTCCTGAAAGTTGTACAGAGGCCTAGATCTACCGGAGTCAAATTCCTTGTCTGTCATGCTCAAACTTGGCAAATAAAGATTGATTCTGATTCTGATTCTGATTCTGACACAAATGTGTTCTGCCCATCCATGCCGCGCAGGTTAGCTAGCTAATGACAGTGCGGCGGAGTCAAACGATGCAAATATTAAATTAGCTAATCATGGCGAACCGAATGAGCAGCGACACATCCACTCGCCAAGCCAAAATAAATAGGATATGCGGCAGTTCTTTTAAGATTAGATGGCTGTCGGAGTGTGTGCAACTACAAGAGGAAACGGTGAAACTGGGTGAGATTTTCTCTTTTTCGAATAAGAAAGGTCTCCACTCCAAAACATGCAGTGAAGCCAAAATGGCGGGCGAGATAGGGTTAGGATTAATAGGTTAGGGGAAAATGTGGAAGGAATAGAAATTGAACTACCTCCAGCGTCACATTCAGGAGAAATGTTATTGCTGTTGAAATTGTACAAAGACTCAAGATGGGACAGGGATCGGTACATTATTGCGCAAAAGATCGACAGAAAAGGAACGAGCTGTCACACAAAATAAAATCCGAACCCGAGCAAGTTAAAGTTCTCATAGACAATATTTATTTATTTATTTATTTATTTATTTATTTATTTATTTAATCTGGTTTTGCACAAAGTGGTCCACAGTGTGTGCAGGGAGCTTGTGTGTTTGCACAGACACTTGAAAATTCGAGGGAACACTGCTCCAGAGTGATTTGCTAAAATGTATAAATAAACCAGCCGAGGATTAACCTATGTTCAGTATGTCTGTAAGACAAAGTCTATCCTTCCAATTTTTAGACCTTCAGAAAACAGTCTCTGAAGAAAACACAATGTATTTTTTATTCTTTCTCAAAAATGAAAGTGTGGCGGTGAGATATGACTAAGTTAGATTTCTGTAAAGTGTTTCTATCAAATACCATCTACTATGTATATGTTACAAAAAATCAGAAATGCTGAATATTACACACAACAGCAAAAAACACAAATCATTCACATCGTATGTACATACATTAATGGTGACCACATTCCTCTTGAGTCATCTTACAGCAGTTCTTTACATGTTGTTATGTTAGGTCAGTGTGTGTATTCAAAACAGATGTTCACTAATTTTACAATTTCCAGTTTTAAGACACATTAGAAGATTAAAACCTGCTGAATGTGTTCTGAGGAATCATTTAGAGCACATATGTCAGAGTCAAGGCCCGCGGGCCACATCCGGCCCGCGAGAAGGTTTTTTACGGCCCCTGGGATGATCTTGATTTATTATTAGAACCGGCCCGCAGACCGCAGCAAGCCGGCAACCCGCAGATCTTTTACAAGCACCATTACTACATTTCCCACAATGCAACGGTGACGCACCGAGCAGTACGCTGCTTCATTTCAGTGTTTATTATTAGCACAGCAGTCGTCAGCATAAGTGTAAAATTAACTTTCAGATACCCATCAAAAATGGCAAAAAGGAAGGTGGACACTGAGAACCGGGGGTTTCAAACAAGGTGGGAGTCGGAGTATATGTTCACGGAGGTAGCAGGAAAACCTGTGTCTTCTGTGTGGAGAAAGTGTGGCGGTACTGAAAGAGTATAATCTGAGACGACATTATGAAACGAAAGACGCGGATTATTTTTTTCTTTGAAGTAAATTTAGCCCACTTTTGCTAAAATAGAAAGTTTAAAAGTTAAAGTTTAATATTTGTTTTCACTGCATGTTACTTTTGATTAATAGATTTTTGCACTTTATTTTATTGTATTTCAATCCAATTACATTTTAAAAATATTTCAGTTGCGTGGATGATAGAAAATTGCTATTATTTTTTTCTTTGAAGTAAATTTAGCCCACTTTTGCTAAAATATAAAATATAGGTTACTGATGGTGCCTTAAACAATAAAGGTTTCTTTCATTTAATGTTCATGTTATGGGGATTTTTATATAAAGGAAATTTGTCGTTTGTGTCTGTTGAAAATTAAAGATTATTGACACAGCCATAAGAAAATATTGCTTTATTTATCTGATCATATTGGAATATATTTGTTAAGTTTTCAGTAGGTTCAATTAGGTTCACTAGACTATATGCGTCATTTAAAAAAATTTCAATGAACATTCGATCAGTCCGGCCCTCGGCTTGTAGCTAATTTTTTTATTTGGCCCTCCGTCCATTTGACTTTGACACTCCTGATTTAGAGGTTTAAGTCAAGCATGAGTGAATTTTCAGACAATATGCAGTTCTCTATGTCATTCAGAGGTTAAGTTCCCACCAGGTTTTCTTTTGTTTGACAGTCAAAACATCCTTTCTCTTGCATGTGGCACATTTGAACATTAAACAATGAGTAGCAGAAGAACCTGTAATCTGCATTCAACAAAATCAAATGTGTGTTCACAGTGAGCATATTGTATAACAAACTAAGTGACATTGAAGGTTCCAAGTAAACAATAAACCCTCCATCAAATTGGGCCTGCAGGATATAGTGCTGTGTTAGCAGTGGTGAATTTGCATGAAACAGGCACGTTTTGACTCACACATCACATACCTGTTATCATGGCACCCGTGAACTGTTTTAAACTGTAAAAAGAAATGCATATCATGTCTTCTTATGTTGGTAAATGTGGCAATGTTGAGGTGGGCATGTACGTATATGACCAGCCACAACATTATGACTACATGCAAATTAAATTCAAGAGCTGTGTTAAATATTCATTTTTAACAAAGTTAATTATGCTCAGCTTTGATTAATTCATTTGTAGTTTCTGTTATAGTGGCCTGACTGTTTGATACAGATCATATATTGAAATATCATAATTAAAATGGTCATGCTTGGTTGGCGCAGACAAATATCATTTGCCTTATGCAAAGTCTTCTCATATTCTCACATCATCATGTAAAAAGGGACCACCATGACACACTAGTTGGAACAATGAAATAAATTCCTTTTTTCTGTGTGACAATCTCTAAACCTACTCATCATTAAATTTGATTTTGTTCATGCTACTCAGTGGTCATACAGATTTAAAAAAAAAATCACAAAGTGGACAAAGACAAACAAAAATCCAGTGTCACTAAATTCAGAGTTCAAATAATGGCCCTGTTCACACCTGGTATAATTGCGCATCCTGAGTCATCGGATCTCAATTGGAATATTCCAACTTGTCGTAAAAATAGTGATATTGGCTTCTTTTATGGTCGCATACTTGGTAAATGTAGAAAAGTCAAAGGGCCCGTTTTTCCTAAACAGGAGCTAGTGCGCTTGCCACAAAAACTGTCACATCTTCACTTTCGTGCGAGGTGGGTCTAATTTACTGTGTTTCGGAATTTGACAGACCGGGTTTTGGCTTGCTGGATGCACGATCAGGGGTAGAAGGCGATCTCTGAGTGCCCACTCCACAATGACCAACTTTACATCTGTCCTTTTAAATGTACTCTGTGTGCGCTAATCCCCTGTATTTTCATGCATTTCATGCATTTTTATATAGAACATGTACCTCTTTTTTTTTTATTATTATTAAATTTAAGGGAATGAAGGTTGTCACTTCTACTGGATGGCAAATCAGCTACGTTCCCCCCACAAAGGCGCAAACGCCCCCCTTTGACCTGCACACGTCTAACAAAATATTAAAAGAAACAAACCTCTGCCCACGAGCACAGTTAGACTGCACTTTACACTACACTTATACTAGGCATGGAAATAGGGCCCAGAAATCCACCAAATGATCTGAAAATGCATTTCTCTGTGCATATTTACAGAGTAGTGTTTCTGTGCCTCAGAAGAAATAATGTGTAAATTCAGTGCTTACTAGAAAAAAGACATTCATTACACCATTCAACCTTCATCAAATAGGATCAAACTTCTGATATTAGTAATTAAATCTATATTAAATTATACTAATCTTTAACCTCTGACTTGCCCGTCTCGTTACTTACTTTAATGTGACATATGTATAAATTAAGGCCAAACAGTTTGAACTATGTTGCCAGATGTACTTATTACAGTTCAAACCAGTATAACATCAAAATAATATTAAATATGCTTCAGATAATTTTTTCAGTGTATATATGTGTATATATATATATATATATATATATATATATATATATATATATATATATATATATATATATATATATATATATATATATATAGTATATATATATTAATATCTGGTGGTTAATTATATAATGCATTGGGATACGTACAAAAGCATTACAACAATTCATATAAAAATTAACACCGTGAACGTCATTGATGCTTTTTTGTTCCAAGAGAGAGAATTTACATTAGAGTCGACCGGGCCAGATTTAATCATTTAAACTCTAGTGACAAAAAACAGTCTACAAACTCAATTAAGATCTATTAGTTTGAAAGTCATAGCTTTCAGTTTACCACTAAACATGATCGACCATATTAACTGTAATGTATGTATTATACAGTATTAAAAAATATGTAAAACATAACATCAACTTTTTCTGATATTGTGTAATAAATAAGCAACAACTAAAGATAGCTGTCTGACTGGTTAGGACACATTTTTCGAACCAGATTAAGGGAAACAAGGGATGTTAAAAAAACAGATGAAAAAAATACAGAATATTTGCAAGCAATTCATTCACTTTTGCTGACAGCAGGGCATTTTCTTTCTCGCCGATGAAACCATGCATCATCCTTTTTTTTGGTTGTTTTACCAGTGCACTCTCACGCATACTGACTTTATCGTTAATACCACTACTGAATATCTCTTTATCTTTTTGCAATACACCAGAGGGGTCTGTGAGGTGAAGTACCACCTGGCAGTCATTTTGTATTTACACATCAGCAAACAGCAAAATACATTATTTATGAGGTATATGAATTTGTGAAAGTGTTGGAACTTTAGCATGGCTTTACTACTATTATGAGTGCACTGTTTAAATACCAGAGTGTGATGGTTTTAATATCTTTTTAAGATCATGTATGCACTTGTATCTGCCAAGTTGAAAGACCATGTGCCACTCATAGGATTTCTATGAAGCTGTTTACATCTGTACAATTATGCAAGAAGACTTCAAGACTTCCTTATGCAATGAGGCTTCAAGATGCTTCGTGAACCAGTTGTTGAGTTTATTAAACCTGGTAGACAGCACACTCTCTGTTTAACATAGGGCTGAAAGCACACAGACATGTCATTTATTAAACCTCCTTTAAATCACCAGTGGTATCTAGAGGAGTTAAAAATACAAATGGTTCATGAAGCAGATTGTAACCTTCACTTTCCCATCACTACAAGAGGTGTATGTATACACGTACCACCATTTGTCACCACCATTTGATCTGTCAGTTAAGATTGCCTGTACTATGAATGCCTATTTTTTTTTTATTATCAGTAACGTTTTGAAAATAGGACTTCAATTGTGGCTGTATCATCATGGGAGATATTTTTTATAAAAAAATATCTAGATTAGAAAAAAAACACAAGTGTCTTTTCTGTTACTGATGACATCTGAAAATGACCCATGTAAAAAGTGGTTTCGTCGAGTGTTGAATAAATGAAATGTGTTGAGTCCAAATCTTTCAAACACTGAGCTTGTCTTTTTACATTTTTTATCATGTCCTCTCCTCTGATCAGATTTTACCATAGAGTTTCAACATCAGTAGTTTTTCCAAGGTGGAGCATCAATCATTTAGTTCATTCAGACGCACATTATTTTTTTCTTCTTTTTTTTTGAGTGGATGGGTCACAACAGAGCCTTGGAATTCTCTCTTCACACATCCACTGATATGATGCTGCAGGTCTCAGATTAGTCTCTCCTCAGGAGGCACTTTGAGGACGCTGCCCATCTCCAACCTGGCTCCAGCTACCTCCTGTGAGCTGGGGCTGTAGGTACCCTCTGACTGACGCTTCTTCCGGGCCGTCATGATGAGGAAAAAGATAACTACGATGGCTACTAATACACATAACGTGGTGATGGGGATAGTCACTACCAGCCAAGGGATCCGCTCCAATTGTGCCTTTTTCTGCAAGACAACATGAGGGCACCTATTTTTATACACTCCTCTCAAATTTAAAAGGACCATATATCAAGTTGTAACTACAAGTCAATCACATTTCCCGGATATCAACCTGTAAATGCAGTGCTGTGATTTTGATTTTAATCCTCAATGGGATTATTGATTCGGATTAAAATTATCTTTTTTGTTATTTTGAGAATTTCAGCTACGTAATAGACCTAGAGGAGGACTGCAAATTGTTATTCATCAAGGCAATGTGCCATTTGAGCGGAGAGAATAATATCACTAAGATTTGGTAGCAATTTTAAACCTCCATCCATCCATTTTTTCTCACTTATCCAAGGGTTGAGTGGCTGGGGCAGTAGCTACAGCAGGGAAGCCCAAACTAGCCTCTACCTAGCCACTCTGTCCGACTCTTTTGGGTAAATCCCAAGGTGTTCTCAGGCTATCTTGGAGACAGTCTCACCAACATGGTTATCTCCAGTGCCTCCTCCCGGTTGGATGTGCCACGAACAACTCACTAAGGAAGCGTCAAAGTGGCAACCGAACCAGATGCCCGAGCCACCTTATCTGACACCTCTTGAGGTGCATGAGTAGCGGTTTGACTCTCCCTCCTGGATGACCGACCTTCTCAACCTAACATCCTGCAAAGTAACCTCACTCGACTCTTTTCTGACTGAGGACCATGGTCAATGATTTAGAGGTGCTGATTTTCATTCCAGCTGCTGCAAAGTACTTCAGTGAGAGTTGAACCTTGCGGCTTGATGAAGCCAAAAGTACCACATTATCTGCAAAAAACAGAGATGCAATACTGAGACCAACAAAGCAACTTGCCTCAACCCCTTGGCTGAGTAACGAAACAATCAGCAACAAGACAATGTGACTGGGACACTTATCAAACCAACAAGGACTGAAAGAAAGCAGCGAACTGAATACAAACAAACTGACAAGACAATGAGGAACACAGAGACAAGGGAAAATTAGCACAGGTGCACACAATAACTAAATCATAAACCAGATCAACGACAACCATAACAATTTCCACTGAACACAGCATTAATGGGGCCGGCTTGGTGGAGCGCTGGTTAGCATGTCCGCCTCACAGTTAGGAAGGTGCTGATTCGATTCCACCTCCGACCCTCCCTGTGTGGAGTGCCGGTCCGAATCAACCTCCTGCTTTTCTTATTGTGATGAGGCTCTGGAAACATTCCGAGCAGACCCTCTCAGAATTTAGTAGAACCGGGACTAACATTTCCAATTCTTGTGGTACCACTTGGATTTTAAACTGTAGGTGGTATATTTTTATGCTTAGTCCGTCGCACGGAAGACACTGCTGAACAGGAGCGAAGACATACCAATAGTGTGCAGTGCAAAACAAACTCTTGCCACTTGAGCTGCGGCACAGGCGCCAGGCAGCTCCGTTGTGCTTTGGTCCAAATAGACTTCTTGACTCTTCTTGACAAGGTGACGCAACAAAAACTACATGGTGAATTATATGGTATTAATTTTTACCCAGGACAATGATGTTATTCCCCAAATGCAAACATCATGTAATCTTAGTATCCATTACCTACTGCAATTTCCCGATACACTCGTATGCAGGGCTCTGAATTTTTGTCCCGTTACAAGACTTTCTAAATAATGTGCTTTTGGGGATAATGGGATTCCCAAATTCTGGACCCCAAACTCTGCTAAAAATTGAGGCTTAGCTGTGTGTGTGTGTGTGTGTGTGTGTGTGTGTGTGTGTGTGTGTGTGTGTGTGTGTATGTGTGTGTGTGTGTGTGTGTGTGTGTGCGCGCGTGCGTGCGTGCGTGCGTCTCAGGAAATAATCAATGAATTGTAATTGTAATGATAATTAATGAATTGATGTAAATATTTAATTATTACTTACGTTGCTTTCACACAGTGTGCCACTATAGCCTGGCACACAAACACACTGAAAGTGGTTGAGTCTGTCTAGACAGGTGGCACCATTAAGACAAGGACTGGACGTACATTCGTCTATTTCTGTCTCGCACCTGAAAGACATCAGCAGAGCTTTAATACAACACAAAGTGACACACACCTTCACCAGCAGCTCTCACAAACACTCTCCTGACCTGACATGGTGAGAAGTCTAAGCCTCTGTCAACAGCATTTTTCGAGAGATTTAATCGTGCGAAGAAAAAAAATGTAGATTTTAACCTCATATGCATATGCAAACTCAAAAGAATGTGACTACACATTATATCCGTGCAACTCCACTGATTAAAGAAAATACACAATGTTGAGATAAATTATAAAAAAAATACAAATAATTATAAAGATATTATATCTATAGTATTTTTGACCACCATCAGATTTCCACCACTTTTTTTGTTTGTTTTTAAGATGAAATACCTTCTGGGAAGCATTACTATATAATATCCAGCTTAGCATGAATAGGAACTGTAATTGGATGAGTGACTTTCTACAAGAATACTAGAACAGATCAATTAAGCAAGTGTATGGTAAGGAATGTGAGATGCTCACCTGGCTCCAATGTACCCTGGCTTGCAGGTGCAGTTGCCACCAGTGTCCCCCCCTATGCAAACTCCTCCATTAAGGCACTCCGTTTTGGCATCACAGGCCGCTGGAGGAAATCGCCACCTTTTGGCCACAGAAAGAGAAGGGGGGTGTTATAGTTTAATTCTTTGTATTTTTTTTCTAATGCAATTCCCTGGGCATCAATTGTACGCATTTTGGATATCCGTATTGCGGGCCTGTCCTAATACCTCGGGATTGACTGTGCAGTAAAAAAGTTGTTCAAATGGATTGGATGGATCATTCCACCGTCAGATCGGATCGGAGTTCAGTAATCTTTTCTTTTAACTTAGTGATCATGTATCCAAATCGAGTAAAGCCTGAGTAAAAAATACACGTCACAACTTCCAAAATAAAACAGTTTGGATTTTTGTGCCCCACAGTGTACCAGTGAAGGCAAAGGGGTATAAAGATATTAAGCTATAATGAAGAAAATCAAACTATTTCTAGCGTAGTGCTAACAAGTGAAGTAACAGTATCGAATGACCAAGTATAAGGCAATAATGATCAAAATCAATACATGCCTAGTAATAAGTCAGTTATTACTGGAATAGCTACTTAAACAATAAAGATTATTTAAAAGTCTGTAATGCTATCAAAGTTTAACATGTTCTAAAACTATATATATAAGGCAAAGATGAGTCACTTACTGACAGCGTTTGCCCAAGTATTCAGGAGGGCATAAACAGGTATGAGTTACTGTTGTTTCCACACAAGTCCCCTCGTTCAAGCAGATAAACTCCAAACAGTTATCCACTTCTTCCTGACAGTTTCTTCCTATATATCCAGGCTCACAGTCACACTGGTAGTCTGCCAGAAGGTCTTTACATGTGCCATAGAAACAGGGCCCAGAAGAACACTCATTTATCTCAGCCTCACATAGTTCTCCCGACCACCCTGGGTTGCAGCTGCAGTTAAACTCATTAAAATGGTCCTGGCACACACCCTCATTGAAACAAGGCTGAGAGTCACAAACTGGGGCACCCTGGCATCCCAGGTTTGGCTCACGACCACTCAGTCTGGAGAAATGACTTGTCTGAGGGGCATCTGGCACGCTGAAAATTGGAAGGTAGACTCCACCAACTCGGACTTCCCCCAAACATCCAGAATATTTCTCTGCCAGCCAAATTTGGGTATCATTAAGGAAGTTGAGGACGGCACCAACTCCAAGACTACATCCCGCTGTCTGCCCATCTACAGTGAGACACCATCGGGACACTGATTGTGCAGGGTCGATCATGGTCAAGCGGATGCGATGCCACGCTCCATCTGCAATGGTCCTGTCGCTGGTAAAAGCCAGGAGATCTCCACTTGTCCCAGTGTCCATTTTGACAAGAAGTGTGGAATTAAGGAGACCCAGACAAAATACCTCATCTCCGTTCTCTGCCCTCAACAAGATACCGTTGTCGTCGCGTGTTCTAAACTCCATCATGATGTTTGTTACTGGGCTCAACAGGGATCTGTTGGCAAAATACTCAAGAGCATTGTCCTGGAAAATGGCTTGAGTTAAACCTGTGGGAGGCAAAGATAATGAGGTTGACGTGCTGTGAAATGACAAAAACATTCACCATCTTTTACAGACTTCCTTCAGTTTGGCCTTTATGGCAGAGTCAGGGGTCCACACTAACATTTTTACTCGTAGCACCAACTTAAAATTTTTGGAGTGCTGGAAGGAAATTCAGGTGTGCACACAGTAAATTGACTCGCAAAGTAATTTTTTACAATTTGCCTCATTTTCACCCTGTTACTGCTAAATATTTGCAGGAATTACAATGTTTTTAGTTCACATTTTATTGTGTTTCAACACAACATAAACCCAAAATATAAATTAAAATAATATTGTAAAATGAGTTATACATATTAATAATGAAAAAAGTCAAATTAATGTTTGTACCGGCAGTGCAAGCATGATCCACATTCAAAGTGGGTGCTTGTAGGTATGGACAGGAATGTTTGTAGTTGAATAGAATTTTTTTGCCCGACTCGGTTCCCACTCACACAGTGTTAAAGTGAGCATTAATGTTTGTCTATCGATGTGCATGCTCTTGACTGGCTGGTGACTAGTCCAGGAATTTTCCACTTTGGCACATGAGGTTTGTTGGGGAGAAAATAGTCTGATTAAGACTTTTTGGGTGGTGGCCCTGAAAGGGGCAGCACTGGCCCCTTACAGAGGAAAATATAACTTCGAATCTTGGTTAATATTTCATATTTAGTTCTCACAATTGCGTTTATGGTTTTGATTTTTTACAAACCTCACTAAAATGAAAGCATGTCATTTACACACACATTATTAATATTACTACTTCCCAGAATAATGTCCGTGCTGACATTTCAATGATGTACTTAATTTGTTAACTCAATGGCAGTGGTCTTCAAATGGTGCCGCTGCTCATGTGAAGATAGTTTGCTGTGCCGGCATAGAAACAGATTGAAAACAAATATCACTCACGATTAGCGTTGCTTCGACATGACCAGCCTAATGTTGGCAAAGGGGAGGAGCGGCTGACATTGGTGACTGCAACCACCAATTTTTCGAGTATGAAGGGAACCACACAGCTAGTGCTCTAAAGTGTGTTGATGTTGGTGGAATCCTAAAACATCTACGATGAATAAGTCTTTAGTCTTTAGCACGCAGCGTTGTTGGGTTGTAATGTGGCGACGACGTTAGTGAATTTTTCATCCACTCGCACTGTCTCATTTTAGGGGCAGTCTGGAGCCCTGAGAGCTGTTTTCTACTGTATTTTTCCTTATTCTGGTGTCATTGACTAGTAATTATATTTCCTATTGAAAGCAATTACATTTAGACTCCTGACATTGTAGAATGTCTTTCACATAAAATGTTAAAGAAACTCAACTTGAATTTCTTTCCTGGATGTACCGTATTTTCCGGACTATAAGGCGCACCTAAAAACCTCAAATTTTCTCAAAAGCCAACAGTGCGCCTTATAGTCCGGTGCGCCTTATATATGGACCAAATGCGGCCCGCGTCTAAATTTAAACTGGCCCGAAGCATTGTGTCATAAAATCAATCATAAGGGGCCCGCTGAAGACTATGAATCATGAATCAAAAAGACTATGGATCATTATTTTGTGATTATAAAGTAATTTGTTGCGTCTGAAGTTGAAGTAAAAAAGATAAAATGGAGAATGATTTGATTTGGATTAAAAATCTGACATGATGCAACCTGGCCTGTTTACTGCAGTCACAAAGACCAATCGCACCTTTCTTATTCATACAACAATAACAACAATAAAACAAACTTAATACATCTAATAAAAATTAATCCAACTTTCATAAAATTGATAATTTGTTATTATTTTAATCTTTAACTTTTCTGGTAGTGCAATTGACAACAGATTCTCAGTTGCAATATCAACCTATCTGCAAAGGATATAGTAAAGGATATAGTTACATATTTACAAATTCATTCACAATGGTAATGGTTCGTGGAATGTCAGTGCGAATGGTCGGCCCCTATACAGGACTGTCTCAGAAAATTAATGCATTAATGGTGCGTCTTATAGTCAAGTGTGCCTTATATATGTACAAAGTTTTCAAATGGGCCATTTATTGAAGGTACGCCTTATAGTCCGGTGCGCCTTATAGTCCGGAAAATACGGTATATGGTCTCTGAATGGTTGGTTGTCCGAACCATTGAATGTTAAGTGACACTTTTTAAATGTTGTCCTCGGGTGACTTTAAGTATGAATGAAGCTAATGACAAAATACTACTCACATTCATAACCATCCCATAGGTCAACACACTGCCCTCCTTCAAAGCAAGGGTTCTCGACACACCACAAACGTCTCTCGCACAGTCGTCCAGAGAAGTTAATGGAACAGTCACATTTGAAATCATTCCAGGTAATCTGACACTTTCCATCATAGAGACAGGGCTCATTCTGTGTACAAACACAAAGAGAGGTGCGTGGATTAGATGCTGCTCACTTGCAAAATCTCTAACCCAAGATGACTGCAGAGGTTCAGAACAAGCTGCAGAGCAGATTAGGACGTAACAAACAGATCAAAGGGATTCACAACCAGATCAATGTCAGGTTGAGGCAGTACAGCACAGTTCAACTGTCAGAGTGCACGGAAACATTGCAACATGCTTGAAACTAAAAGCATCAGTAAAACTGTCGTAAAAGTGAGTTAATCTAATACTTTGTGCACAGTACCTTGCATGAATTGTCACTTTGACATCCAGGCAGAACATTCTTCTCTGCAGTGGCATGATAACTCTCCACCTCTTCTTTATAATGCACAAAAGACAAGTGCTTGTTATCCAGTCGAATGTCTTGTAGACAGCCCTTAAATTTTTCACCCCAGGAAGTCACATTTTCACCTACAGGGAGTCCTCCTACATACACAACATCCCCTGCCTCGATGCTCACATTCCCTATGGCGCGATGGTTCCCCGCTATGGGGAAGAACACGTGGCCATAGTTTACTTTTATCGTCACCAAATTATCTTTTCCATCTGTGACGAACTTGGCCTCCGACAAGAGTGTGGTGTAAGCGCTGTAGATAGCGACAGTAGCTTCCTTCAGGTAAAGCGTCAGGTAGGACCTTTCCCCTCGACGAAATTGCAGAAGAAGGCCATTTTTTTTAAGAGAGCGCATTATAAAGGAGATGGTGAAATTTTCTCCATGGGTTTCTTTGATGTTGAAGGCTGCATAGCTTGTAGTGTTCTCATGACCAAAGGTCCAGGATGGGTACTCTACAAAGACAATGTTTAAAATTATTATACAGTAATGTACATGTACATGCAGTGTCTGAATGACTTTTAAATGGCTGGAGTAAAACTCTAGCTTGTCTGTTTTAGGAAATAAACAGGAACTAACCTGCCTGAAGCTGCATTACCACAGCTATTGATAGTTACAGTGACAGTTACAGATAGTTTATCAGACATCTTAAAAGGCAGTATAAGACCACAGCTCTAAGAAATCTCACCTCTTTCGCATCTTTCGCCAAAGTATGGCCGGTGACACTGACATTTGGCCACAACCCACATGTCCACGCAAAACCCAGATTGTTTGCAAGGGTCGTCATGGCACACATCTTCTTTGACACATCCCAATTCCAAACCCATGTTATCCTCTCTCATGAGGTCCTGAGGCATCAGCAGTTTGTAGTCGACTTGAAGGTCTTCCATGCAGCCAATGAAATTCCTCCCACTTAACGTGAGTGCCAAATATTCCTTTGGTGCTCCTCCTACAAACAGCTGTTGAAAGGAATTTGACTGGAAGAAGATAAGATGGTTGTACACTAGATTTTTCACTTGACATCCTTCCTCACAGCCAGGTCCCTCTACAAACATAATGAGTCTCTCATCCATCGTCACGGTGACTCTGTACCATTCTCCGTCATTGACTGGACCTGGATAAATAACCTGTAGCAATCTCCCAAATTTTAACCTGGCCTGAAGGGAACCCCGCACTAACTCCAGGGAGATGAAGTGTTCCAGGGTACCACGATGGTACAACAACATGTCCGGCAAAGTGCTCCTGAATCTTAGTTGTACACTGAGTCCATAGTTGTAGTCATCAGTACCTTGCCTTCCTCTGTTTTTAGAAACAGGCAGCTGCATGTGGACATAGCCCTCTGAGTTGAAGGAAAAGGTGGTAGAGGTGTTGCAGAGTTCTCCCGTCCAGCCTGGCCCACAGAGGCACGTGTAGCTATGATCGCCATACGCTGTCAGCAATGGCATGCAAATGCCATCATGCTGACAATTGTGCTGCTGACAACCAACCAGAACAACATCGCAGTTGCGCCCACCCAATGGCTCTCGGCCAGTTTCTGGTTCGGGACAGTGACATATATAAGAGTTGGCAGCATCTTCACATGTGGCACCATTCTGACAGGGATTGCTGTCACACTCGTCAATGTCCACGTCACAATGCACACCTGCATTGAAAGAACCAACATTTTAGTCATTAATATTCAAACAATATACTCAGATCCATTTATAATGCACACAGTTAATTTATTCATATAAACCCTAATCAAACATTGGCTGTGTGGGAAACTGGCTCAGCCTACTTCTTTATTTAGATGCAGAGACAAGCTTGCCTGTATGTTGCCTTTTAAGCAGATTTGATTGAGGCAATGTGTTGTTTTGTTATTGGCAAATGAGGAAGCTGAGAGAGCAAATTATAACTGGGTAAATTAAATTTACAATAATGAAAGGTCATTGACTTTACTGTCATACAATTATTGTAGTATGGGCTGGTTGCTTAATTTTTGAACATCACAGCTTGAGAAACTTGAGATAGAGCAAGAGAAAGGTTTTGACAAATTTGAAAACATTGGAAACCCAGTGAGCACTATTTGTAATACTGTATGACAAAGTTATGTCTTCTAATACAAACACGTCATTTTCTAGCTCCAGTACATGAAGTGCTGTACCATGCTGTACCTGTCAGCCGCCATGGCCCACAGCAAAAACAGAGCAGCAGCAACAGTAACCTCCTTCCTCTCATGTTCCAATGAGTTTACAGCCAAGACACTCACACTCTTACACTGCAAGATGACACAAGTGGCACAACCACGTCCTTCGTGTCTATTTACTCCATAAGATTAAAAAAAGCAAACGTGTCTTTACTCCTCCACTATACTCCATGCAGGCAGACAGAAGTGATTACAAGGCAGCCCTGCCCACCTTTTCTTTTTTACCCCTCCTCCATCCCTCTGTCCCTCCCTCACACCCTGCGCTCCTGACCGTCTGCAGCCCATCCCAAGCTAAGTCATAAGCCGCCAGCTTCCAGCTGGCTCCTGTCAGTATTTGACAAGGGGAATGCATTCCTGATCCCTGCACTGGCCAGGGGGTGCCGCGTAGTTGCAGGTGATCCTGAAAAAGACCAGTAGGGGACACTACAGGCCTATGGTGATATGCAACAATGGCCATCTAGTTAAGCCAACAGAAACAAAAAATTAAAATAAATAAACAAAGTACACACACATACATAAACACACACACATTTATTCAGTTGTATTGAAATAGAGGTTAATATCGGTGCCAAATGTCGATCGGGATCGACAAAATAAAAAAATGGTGTTAGTAGATTGCATCCTGGTAAAATAATAATAATAATAATAATAAATAATACTTTGTATCCACGAAATTTGCCATAAGTGAGTGACAATTAAGTTACATTATTGGCAAGCATTGCAGTACAGCGAGTGTATATGTCATGTTCACAACAGACACAAACTCTTAAGGCAAGTATGCATCAATTTGTGCTGGGCCAAACACGCAACAGTTTGCTTCTTTGTCGATTCAAGTTCAAGTTTTGCAACTCAAGCCACATATTTGCGTGTTTCGTCAACCACGAAAGTTTCATCACGACAGCCAGTTAGTGTCAAGAATTTACTGCATAGATATAATGCGTTCCACACAACATAATTTGATACTGTGCAATACAGTATATTCATGTTGGTTGTACTGTGAGCCAAACTGGCATTAGCATTAGTCAAAGATAGTTTAACTTTGTTTCTTTCAGTAAGAGGAGATAGTATTCTGCAGAAAGTTAAAGGGCCTTAGAGACCCATATTTAAGGGACGGAAAGAGGACTATGAGTAGTAAAGGCCGCTGAGGAGATGGAATTACTCAAATACACCTGATTCAAATGAACAGGATATCAAGATATCAAGTTTCTACAGAGATTGTTGATGAGCTGTGTTAAATCAGGGGTGTTGCAGCAGGAAGACATTGAAAACAGGCAGGATATCGATCTCAAGAGGCCAGGATTCTCAACCCCCAGGTTTAGACACAAACACCTACACGTAACACAAGATATTTACAAACTTTACAATATTGCTTTTTCTCCCGCCACTACCTTGAAATGGCCAGTCCACTTTAACTTGCTACTTTGGCACAGACAGCTGCTTAGTGGTGCATGTTATAGTAGAAGCACAAGACGATACACAATTTAACATTCAAATACGGGGTAGCCATGGCTCAGGAGGTAGAGCGGGTATTGCAGTAACCAAAAACACCTGCTGTCCGACTCCTGCTCGAGCTGAATCATTTGTCATTGTGGCTACATATGGAGTTTACTGCTACCTGAATGTGCATAATTAATGTGTCCATTGTGAGCGCTTTAGTGTGTTACAGAAAAGTACCATATTTTTTTTATTTTTTATTTTTTTTGCTCCTCTTATTTATTTATTTGTTGTTGTGTTATTTATTCATTATTTATTCAGCACGCTTTGTTATACTTGTTTACTTGTTTGTCTGTTGTGAGCCATGTCTTGTCACCGTGGGATAGGGGGGAACGAAATTTCGGTTTCTTTGTGTGTCTTTGGCATGTGGAGAAATTGACAATAAAGCTGACTTTGACTTTGACTTTGATATTAATCAGATACATTATTGTTAACAGCAGATTTAAACAGTAAACTGGTGTGCAGTGTACACATAATATAATTATCCTACTGTCATGTTTGTAAGCCAAAATACAGTAGTATCCTATTCTAATAATAATAAATGCAGTGAAAATCACCACAGCACCCACTGTTATTCTATGCAAATATATTGTAATTCAAAAGTCAGGCCGCAGTTGTAAATAAGAACTTGTTCTTAATTGTTTGCCTGGGTAAATAAAGGTTAAAAAAAATACAGTAGATGATGAGGGATCTGAGGCGGATCACCACCCTCGCAGACACTGCCATGACAATTGAGGGCACCTTCCCGCAGCTCTTCACTTTGAATATGGACATCTACTTTTTCTTTTCCATTGCAGCCTGGTCATCCTGGAAGGAGGATTCTCCCATCTGAGATCTCTTCTCAAGGTTTTTTTATTTTTCCCCAGGAGGGGTACTTTGAGTTTTTCCTTGCCCTCCCAGGAGTTAAGATCAGGGGACGTTGAGAATAATTGTCAATTTTGCACATGTGAAGCCCTTTGAGGCTTGTCTGTGATTAAGGGCTATATAAATAAACTTAACTTAAACTTGACTTGATTCGTAACTAAAATTGAAAAAAACATTTTAGTTGATGAAATAAAATAAAGTACAAACATGTATTTTCAATTAAAAACCAAAACTAACTGAAACTACATTTTACGTTTACAAAACCAACTAAAATTAAGTAGAATTGGCGTGAAAACGTCCTTCTTTTTCTTCTTTGAGAATTGATTTAATACGTGAGCCTTTGGTATTACTGTGCAGCCACTAGGCAGAAAAAAAGGTTGAACAGTTGCCCAAGTTGTAGTCCTCTTAATGTGCGTCGCACAGAAGCAACATCATCAAGCAGCCACCAGACGACATCGCTCTTAGGAGTGGTTTATGCTCGAATGGCTCCCCTGCTTTTGTTATTTAAGTCAGCCCGAAACACATCCCAAAGATAAAAAGTGGTTTAACTTTTTTGGTTCAGATGTGAACAAAACATATCACACAGTATATAAAGAAAGTTGTGAACCATACACCTGGGTTTAATACTTCTCAACTGGAAGTCCACTTAAGAAGTTGGCAACTTGGCAAACAAGGTAGCCTATCTTTATTTGATTTATTCAATTGGGGCGCATACATGCATGCATCTAACTTTGGATTTTTTTTTTTTATTATTATTTATAATGCATTGTGATTACTGTAATTCTGTTACTCTTGCAAGTCTGTCGACTGTGCCTTGTAATGCCAACATCTTCTAACGTTATGTTTTTGCTGAAATGTTACTACACACAACACAACAACCTACGGTAAACATTTTTTGTAAAAATGAAAACTAATACTAAAACAAAGTAAAACTAAACTAAAACTGTTTTGGAAATAACAAAACTAATAGAAATGAACAAAACCATCCTGAAAACTAATTAAAACCAACTAAATGTAAAAAAACGAACTCATAACAAACTAAAAACTAACTGTACTTAAGGTTTCCAGACTATAATAAGCTTGGTACGTGCCTCAACAGTCCTGAGCTTCGCCACACGTCACTAGGGATAATGAACCTTGCACTTTTTATAGCCTAAGTCAAGTAGGTGAGAGGATAGTTTGGGGATGGCTGTGCATACAGGCAGGAGCAGACAATGTGGTGACTACTTCTTGCATTTGAGAAGTCAGTCTAGCACACAAATTTATGAGATTTAATGGGATTATGTTCAGTTCCACATGGAGTGTTCCATTTTTTTTATAGCAAATGCATGAATGATGCATTCATTGAAAATCATCATTTGAAAAATGTTATTGAAAAACAAATATAAATACAAGATTTGCACATACACATATACTTGACATCGTCCTTGTTTTTCAGCAGATTTGAAACAGTCTCCTAAGAAGCTTTATCATAATCTCCTCTCCCCTCCAACAATTGCTTTGTGGTCCTTGTTTAATACCCAAGATGAACATATGGGACCATTTATTGGCTTTGTTGTTTTGCTGCTTGTCCTACTGTAAACCATATGCATCCCCTTCTGTTTGCTGTGGCCCCAGTGTCAAGCTTGTACAAATGTCTTGTTATACAGGACTGTCTCAGAAAATTAGAATACTATTGTGATAAAGTTTTTTTATTTTCTGTAATGCAATTAAAAAAAAAAAGTCATACATTCTGGATTTAATTACAAATCAACTGAAATATTGCAAGCCTTTTATTAATTTAATTTTGGTTTTTAATTGCATTACAGAAAATAAAGAACTTTATCACAATATTTTCTGACACAGTCCTGTATGTTGGTATATTTATTGTGTCATATTTTGTTGGTGCTTGATTTTCTCTTTTTTTCCCTTTCTTTGAGATGTGAGGTTTGTATGGAGGTTACATCATCAGAAAAAATCCATGATCAGAAAAAATGGCCTGTCCTGTTTGAATTAACAATAGAGGGAACAACAGGGTACAACCATTGCAAATCGTTAGTCAATCACTGGCTTGACACATGCTGGTAGACAACGCTACAAGAATTTAGAAAATCAGATCATATTGTGGAAAAAAAATAGCCTTATGTGTTGAAAAAATAACAGCTCATATAAAGGCTATACATTACATTTTAAATTCATTCATAAAGAAAATAACAAAGTTAAGTGATTCAAATTTGGACATATTTTTAAAAATGTTTTAAATATGGAAAATTAGAAAATATCTGCCCAGGAGCTTTGTAGTAGAATATGTGGTTTCACTCATTTGGCTGAAACTTGTTACGCATCTTCTCATTCTTATACAGATACGTATCATGTCCAAAGGTTTGGTATAGTATGGTTGATTTTAGTTGATGCTATATATGATATAGTATTAGATGTAAGGAGAGGATCCGATCTGCCCCCAGTGTGCTGCCCCTGCAATGACCAGCTTTGCTCAAGGTAAATACAATGACAATCATGTGTCACAAAAAAATGCTGAAGTGCATGACCATACTTGAGAGCAAAAGGGTCGATAGATGATATGATTTCAACACTTTGCACCATTACCATTGTTCATGTGGGAAGGGTACAAACACACTAACAAACTCATGTGCACTGAATGTTGGTAGCCACCGATACTGCATTTGAAAGTACAAGGCTGTGGTTATGCCACCTAGCAAACTAAACAAGCAAGCCACACTGGCTGGAATGTAACGGGACATCTAGTGGAAGTGGGCTGCAGAGGCTTTGAAGCCATTCCAAGGCCACGTAAGTAGGTGGGAATCAGAGGGCAGGCCCAAAGGAAGACCACTAAAAGCATGCCAGTGGTGCCAAATAAAGCAGTCAGTTGGCTAGGGCTGAAAAAGCAGGTGAAATTATGGGCTGCCAAATACACAAAAGGTCTGATCAGCCAGTGGTGAGCCAGCCTCAGGTGAGGTTGCCGTTTGAGAAAAGCCCAAAATCCTCAATCAAACCTGGCTGCAAAAGTGATGATGTCATCGAATAGGAGGCACACGATAGGGTGGAAGAGAGGCCTGAAGTACCCTTAAACAGCCATCAACTTTTAACCATTTTTCCCTTGGCATCCTTGAACACTCACCTCAGCAACGTGAAAGTAGCCCTACAATGCAAACACTAGTACAATTCTCCAATCTGAAAAACTAATGATTGATAAGGACTCTTGTTGGTCGAATGATTTCAATACATGTACTACTATAACAGCGAGAAAGGGATTTACAATAGGTCCTACCTGTAAAGCCATCAGAGCACAAACATTGATATGAGTTGACCAAATCCTGGCAGCTTCCTCCATGTTGACATGGAGCAGATACACACTCGTCCACATTCAGAGAACAATTTTCTCCTGTAACAGCAACAGATTTATTCATCTCACTTTGCTGTCAAAACAATGTTAAAGGAAGTGAGGGCTTACCTGTGAATCCGGGTTGACAGTGACAGATGAATCCAGCTGCTTCTTCAAAGGAAAAATTGGCTGCGCTGAGTTCAGGGAGTACCCCATAGTTTTCAATTTCTGAACGTTGGAAGCATTCACCATCATTTTCACACGGGTACTGCTCACACTCATCTTCATCGACCTGGCAGTTCTCTCCCTCGTAACCTAAAAACAGATGAATTAGTTTACAAAACCACGCCATGCTGACTTCCTGTGTGGTAAGCATTATTTGTATGTACTCATCTATAATATTTAAATTAATGTCCAAATAAGACTCGTAGATTGCAAGACGCAATTAAGCAAAAGCAAAACCTTGGTTGAAAGTAAAACCTTGTTTACACATAGTTTGAAAGCCCAACAATGAGTAGGAAGCAACACTTACTACATTTGCATTCATTTCTAGGTGACTTATGTTAATAATCTTGCATTGCCATTTCCACATAATCACACAACCCTTCTCTTTTGACCCATTCTGACCCCTAAGTATTTAATTCTATTGTTGAATTTGATGTATGCGTGAGAAAGAGCCAATCTGTGGAGGTATTAAGCCACATTAACTAGAATCCTTTAATTCGCATGCCATATTGTGTTTTTGTGCCATAAAACTGTGGTGGAATTTCGAGTCACAACTTGATATAAGTTGAATCTATCTATAATGGAAAATGTGGAGAAGAACATGTTAGTATATTTGAGATTTTGCTTTATTAAAAAATCCAAGTTAATGGAAAGTTGTATACCTGGCCAACAGAGACATGTGTACTGGTTAGTCCCCTCCATGCAAGTGCCTCCATGCTGGCATGGATCAGAAGCGCATTCAGGAACATCCTCCTCACAGTTGTGACCTTCAAAGCCTGTGCCCTCACAGTCACAAATGTAACTAAGGAAGAACAAGACACGTGTGTAGAAATTGCTGGTGGCATCAACCTAACCTATGTATACATGTGATCTGTTGTGTCCAAATACTCAGGCCTACTCAGTTTTGCTCAGGTCGAGCAGATGACCATTAAATAAACTACGCAAAGTATTCAACACATTTTTCAGATCAAATATATTGAGGAAAACCCTTTACATGTTTTATTGTATTAAAGTAATGACTGTGCATATCATTTTTGACATTAAATAAAACTTATCAAAGTATACGTTTATGGACCTTCTTTTATACACTAATCATATTTAATCAAATCATATTTAATCAAAAAGTATCTTTGAAGAAATGTTCCCACAGACATGGAAGCACAGAATTGCACAAAATGGCTCAGTAAAACAGAGGAGCAAAGAAGGTGTCTCGCCCACCCCCTGATGTATTACACTGTAATACACTGTAATACTGACAGTAGTTATTAAATAATTACAGTATTTAACTAATTGATTCACGTGTGTTCCTACGGGACACACTTTGTATGACACTTATCTTTCTCACTCACTCAGTCAATCTGTGTTAGGTATTCCCAGCATCGCTAGTCAGTCTAGTCTAGATTCATTAAAATGGCGGAGACAAATTAGGTTAATTCTTATCCCCGGTGAACTCTACAATGTGGCCTAGCAGTGTCGGGGCTGGCACAAAAATTTGATTAGCCTGACAAGGGGTGTATGTAAAACAAATATGACTGATCATCAAATTGTGTTGGTAAAATTAATATTACCATTTCAATGTTGTCCAGTTATACAAACACTACATACGGTAAGTACTTCCATCCATCCAACCATTTTCTGTACCGCTTTGGCCCCTCGGGGGTCACAGGCATGCTGGAGCCTATCCCAGCGGTCATCGGGCAGTAGGCGGTGGACACCCTGAACCGGTTGCCAGCCAATCGCAGGGCACACAGAGACGAACAACCATCTGCACTCGCACTCACACTTAAGGGTAATTTGGGGTGCTCAATCGGCCTACCAAGCATGTTTTTGGGATGTGGGAGGAAACCGGAGTGCCCGGAGAAAACCCACGCAGGCACGTGGAGAACTTGCAAACTCTACATAGGGAGGGTCGGCGATGGAATCGAACCGACACCCTCCTGACTGTGAGGCGGATGTGCTAACCAGGCGGACATGCTAACCAGTGCACGACCGAGCTGCCCGTAAGTAGTTCCATATATGAAAAATGCTTCGAATTATTCCATTAATCCAGTTTAGGACTAATGTTAGGTCAGTTTCGTGATCAATGTGAATATGGTGCTGAGTGGCCCTTGACCCCATATCAACTACAAAAATAAGAAAGTCAGTCATGTGAACCACTACAACACCAATAACATCCATCCATCCATTTTCCGAACCGCTTAGTCCCCACGGGGGTCACGGGCGTGCTGGAGCCTATCCCAGCCGTCATCGGGCAGTAGGCGGGGGACACCATGAACTGGTTGCCAGCCAATTGCAGGGCACACAGAGACAGACAACCATTCGCACTCACACTCACACCTAGGGACGATTCGGAGTCTTCAATCGGCCTACCAAGCATGTTTTTGGAATGTGGGAGGAAACCGGAGTGCCCGGAGAAATCCCACCCGGGCCCGGGAAGAACATGCAAACTCCACACAGGGAGGGCCGGAGGTGGAATCGAACCCGCACCCTCCTAACTGTGAGGCGGACCTGCTACCCAGTGCTCCACCAAGCCGCCGTACACCAACAACACCAATCAATTATTGTAAGAACAGTATATGAACCCTTTTGAATTATCTGGATTTCAACATAATGATAGTCATGAAATAACTATACATTGCATATCTATATTCCACACATTGCTGAGAAATAAAACAGACTCTATAGACCCCTGCAATTTCATTTGAATAAAGTAAAGCCAACATTTTTTTGTACTGAATGAAACTGTATATTTTTTGTGTGTGTTTGAATCCTACCTGTTGACACCATCAATGCACCTGCCATCATTCAGACATGGCATGCTGACACATTCATCAATGTTGACCTCACAGTCTTGACCCTGGAAACCGTCCATACACTCACATGTGTACATGGCAATATAGTCGTGGCAGGTAGCGCCGTTCTGGCAGGGTTGTACTTCACACTCGTCGATATCTACTTCACAGTTAATCCCTAAAGAGATGGAAGTGGGCCAAGATATGAGATTGACAACATAATTCATATATCTTAATACACAGACATTAAAAACCAAACAGGAGTACATTAGATAGAGATCAGCACCACAATACATAAAGATAGTCAGAGTGTGTGTGTGTGTGTGTGTGCGCGTGTGTGCGCGCGTGTGTGTGTGTGTGTGTGTGTGTGTGTGTGTGTGTGTGTGTGTGTGTGCGTGTGTGTGTGTGTGTGTGTGTGTGTGTGTGTGTGTGTGTGTGTGTGTGTGTGTGTGTGTGTGTGTGTGTGTGTGTGTGTGTGTGTGTGTGTGTGTGTATGCATACGTGCGTGCGTGTGTGTGTGTGTGTCCTATTGTCCGATTGACCTACCTTTGAAGCCTTCAGTACAATCACAACTGTAATTGTCCACTTCATCCGAACATGTACCGTTATTTTGACATGGTTGAGAGGCACACTCATTTATGTCCAAGTCGCAGTGGAAGCCCTGAAATCCAGGCACGCAGAAACACTGGTAGGCATTGATGCCATCTTTACAGATGGCACCATTTTGACAGGGAGCAGATTCACATTCATTGATGTCTTCTTCGCAGTTGTCCCCTTGGTATCCAGCATCACACTGACAATGATGTCCAATGTCAGGAATGTCTATACAGATTCCACTATTGTGGCAGGTTTCCTCTGAGCAAGTGGTGACATTAAACTCACAGTATTTTCCTCCAAATCCACGGGGACAGTGGCATGAATAGGCATCAATTCTGTTGACACAGTGCGACCTGACACCTTTGCAGGGGTTGCTTTCACACTCGTCTACATCCTCGGTGCAGTTGACGCCAGTGAAGCCATCCGGGCAGTGGCATGTGAAATTGCCAGTTCCCGGACTGCTGGTGCAGTTAGTGCAAGGTGCCAAGATACAAGCGTCATACAACTCATCGCAGTTTTTGCCCATGTACCACACTGGCTCTTTAGGACAAAGGCACACATAGTCACCCAGATGCTCAAGACACGTGGCGCCATTGTTACAAGGTGATGAGAGACACTTGTCTGCTGCCGCTGTACACAGAAGACCTGTGAATGAAATGACAAAATTACTGAAGATTTAACAATTCAACTTTGGATGCAATGCAACATGAAAGAGATTGATGCACTACGGAGAATAGGTTCTATGCAAAAGCAGAACTAAACACTTTTAGTTGGCATGGCAAATTCCATTCTTCTAAAAGAGAAATTTGATGACTTACTATATTAAATCGGCAAAAACAGACAGGAATAAGTGGTAGCATTCAATACTAGGGTGTGGATGAGAAGTTGTATTCGTGTAAGCTTGCTCATTAACAGTTTTACAAGCTACACCGTCCAATAAAACCATTGTGTGGAGTTTCTCCACTGCACACAAAGATGCACAAAACAGCCATTTTTGTACTGTACACTACTTGAACGTTGACGCATGTTTGTCCCATTTCAGAACTTCAGTGTATTTTGTCCACATGGCATCAACTTTGAAACATCCAACAGTTATTCCACTTTACCAAAGTGCTAATATCCCTAAAATCCATCCAGCCATTTTCTATATCGGGGTTGCGGGTGCGCTGGAGCCCATCCCAGCAGTCATCGGGCAGTAGGCGGGGGACACCCTGAACCAGTTGCCAGCCGATCACAGGACACACAGAGACGAACAACCATCCGCACACCCAGGGGCAATTTGGAGTGCTCAAATGGCCTACCAAGCAATTTTTTAGGGGGGATGTGGGAGGAAACCGGAGTGCCCGGAGAAAACCCACGCGGGTACTGGGAGAACATACAAACTCCACACAGGGAGGGTCGGAGGTGGAATCGAACCGGTACTCTCCTTACTGTGAGGCGGACGTGCTAACCAGTCCCACCGAGTCGCCTATCCCTAAAATGACTGGTAATTTAATTTCAGGAGCACATTCCGATTTCAGCATGTTTAATCAGATAACTACAAGTCCACATTAACAGTTTTACAAACTAGTGACTAATGTCATAAATCTATCTGTTTGCAGGGTTGTTGAAAAAAAACAAGTTGCCCATTAAAGCACAAAACAACAAGCCTTCTACGGTCGTACCATCGGAATGAAGAACCTACTACATTCATCTCCACGACTCTCAATGAGCAGTTTGAGAGCTAGGCATTTTACTGTAAGTGAATGTCTTAACTTTTGGTCAACTTATAGACATCCTCCTCTCATAAGCTGCATTACCATGTGGCTTATATAGGGGGCTACCTGTACCTCTGACCTTTTGAGGTGCTTAGGAACCAATCTGGTAATGAAAGGAAAAAAGCCTATCTTTGGTCAGGATTTAAAGTCTAGGCAGATGGTGTCAAAAGTAAACATATTAGAAGCTTGGTTAAAGTTAGCAGCTGTCTGTGTTGTCTATGAAAGTTACACACATAGTATAACATTTTGTTTCCGACTGTTGGGGTGAGGACCTCACTGATCTCACTGTTGTGGGCATTGGTGACTTTAAATACTGATTAAAAAAACATCATGTCTACCTTTGTAGTGTTTGGTCCAAGAGAATAAATGCATGCTAATATCCTGCTCCAACAGGTGCATGTTTCTGCAGGAACCTGTGCATATTTGATGGAAACACAGGCACTTTGCTGGACTGTTTTAAATTCCCTTGTGAACACTGTTACTATATTCTGATCAAAACTATGCCCATTTATGTCATGTACAGTTTCACAATTTCGCAAAACATCCTTTTGAATTAACACACTGGTAAAATCATTTTGGCACTTGTTGTGAGGAAACATGTCAAAGTGGTGTAGTCTCGAGCCTATCTTTATCCTTTCATCCCTTCATCCGTTTTGTATACTGCTTGTCCTTACAGGGTCACAACTGAGCTGGGCTCTATCCCAGCTGACAAGGGGTGAAGGACTGGACTGCTAGTCAGTCAATTGTAGCAGACACGTACTATACAGTATGAACAAAAGATAATTCAGTCACACCAATGGACAAGTTAGAGCCTTTGATTCAACTAATATGATTGTTTTTGGAATTTGGGAGGAAACCAGAGTATCTGGAGAAATCCTACGCCTGCACATGGACACCCCATGCACACCCCACACAAGAGGGCCTGAGCTGAGATTCCAACCTGCAAAGTTATAATCATTTAAAAAAAACAGGCTTTGCAACTTGTGAAATAACAAATCACATAATCTCATTTTTCAGAAAAAAAGCAAATACAAATTTGAAATCGGATAAACGAATCAGGAACCTCTGCCAAGAACCATTTCACCCTTTCAAGAGCCTTTTCCAATTTGATCAGATTTTACATTTGATAGCAAAAACAACTACAAAAACTCACACAAACCTTTTTTCACCCTGAGATTGGATCAAAAATGCACAAATAATACTTTGACATATTTTTAACACAGATTTGTACACTGAGGTTGTTACTTCAGTAAATAGGTTACTATGAATACGTGGTCATTGACATAACCACAAGCCTTTCATCAAAAGACAGGAAAAGATGAGTTCTTACTCTATCGTCTGATAAAAACACACTTTGATGAGTTTCCACTACATCGACTCAAAATCCCCTCTCTATTACTTTCTTTATCTGCCGCGCCACTTCCCATCAGATGGTCCTCCCCTGCACTTCTCATGCAGGATACACAACGAGACGTAGGGCTACTAAAATTAAGTTTTAATTTGGGAGCTGTGAAGGAATGTGTGGGGCCGCGGTATTTCACAAGTGAACTGAATGCCACCTTGTGTGTTAATTATCTTTTGGTGAGGGTGTCGAATTGTTTATTTTTTTTTCCCTCTTATCTCAGCTTGAAGCTTTAAAGTTGTGTCATTTCCTTCGCCTTGCATCATTTCTTCACATCCTCCTGATATTCCACTTTACTGCCGGGAGATACTCATCTTTAAATGATGCTAAAGACCACCCTGTGCACCTGTACAAAGGCAATATGTCATAGTGACATATACTTTATACTCCTCCACTTGTAATGTCATTGATCTCGAGATAGAGGAGAGCTGACAGTGGCTGCAAGGATCTCCTCACTCTACACCCTTCTATCCAGACCCCACTAACCCCTCACACATTCCAAGGAGATGATAACATCACCCTCCTAAACATAGCCCAACCCCCTGAATCACAAAACACGCAGTAGATCATGGTTATAGTGAGACAAGCTTGATCCGTGGCACTGACTGGTACCACTATATCAGCACAGTGATAACACTCAGCAGAGCTGGTCCCTGCTAGCAGGTACAACTTGTTTGGCGACTGACACAGTCCAGACTACACTGTGTCCTTCCTAGAGATTTAAATTGACCGGGGATTACCTCGCACTGCTGTGCAGAACGGAACATGTTCTCCTATTTGGGTGTATGTTCAAAAATTGGGCAGCTGGCTTCTCCTTTGAAACTAAAATTTATCTTTCGATTAGATTTCTTTTAAGAATATTGGGTTCGTAGTATTATTCATTCATCCAGATGAATCCATCACTGCCACATACAGCACAACTGCATCAGTGGTGGTGTTATAGCCATGGCGTGTGCATCTATGGCTACCAATAAAGCTGGTTCCCATGTTTTTATTATGTGACTGCTAACAAAAAGATGATGGATGAATTATTTTATCTCTTATCTTTATGATTTGCTCATATTCAGCCAAATACTTTAGAACTCATTGGATGGCAATGTCCAGAAGCATACTGTGAAAACAACCAGAGTTTTTTAGGTGAAAATGCAGAATTTTATCCAATGGCCAAGTGAATCAACTGACTTAGACCAATAGAGCATGCATTTCACAATCTGTAGACAAAAATGGAGGGAAAATACCCAAGAACAAGCAAAAACTGAAGCTAGTTGAAAAGTTGGACCTGAAGACAGTACAGGCAGGGATGAAAGGCATCATCTGATGATGTCTATGAGTTCCATACTTCAGGTTATAATTGAATGTAAAAGATTTGGAACAAGTACTAACGAGTTTAATTTGTAAATTTGTCCCATTACTTTTGATTTCTTAAAAAGTGGGAAGCATATAATACAAACTATGTTCACTTGATTTGGATGCGAAGCTGTAAAGCTTAATGTTTGTAGTTGGAATGCACCGCTTGTCTATTTCATTTCAACTGCATTGTGGTGACGGGAATTGTGTTGATATCCCCATTTTACTGGGCTTGACTGTAGCGCTACACATCCATACGTATTCTCAGTTTTAACTAAGCACTTGTCAAACTAAAGATAGTGCATAGCGTACTCTACATTGTAGGTATAATTGCAATACATTGTTAAATATATCTATATTGGTGAATCATAACAACCGAAGAATTCCTGGCAGGTACCCAGTCACAGCAATGGAATCAGAGCCATGATGCATAGACAGAGAAAGCATTTGTGCAATGGGTCACAGAGAGGGGGAAGCCCCCCAGCCAACAAGTTGAGCTCTGAGCCTTTTTATTTACCATCAGACACTGGCAGAACTTCTGGGTTCAGCTTTGTGCGGCTCCAAAGTCTCCCCAGCAGGTGGCTGCTTTGCTTTATCCAAAAATGTGCAAATACTCTGTATCGGTCATGCTTGCACATTGAGTCAGACAGTGGCATGCATGCTTTTGTTCTTTGTGTAAATTGCACGGTCTATGTAATTCCATATCAATTCATACAACACACATGTGGCAACGTGCAGTTAATTCACCTTCAACAATTTCAGATTTACATAACTTGGAAAAATATCAACAATTTTTTACATTAGCTGTTTCTGCTATTTTTTAGCATAGTATAGATGTTTATGGACATTCACCTTGGATCCACCAGTATGTCATTTATTTATCTTTTTTCTTCAGAACACATTCAACTTGGATTAGTCAGAATTGTATGCTGAAAGGATCTAATGCACCTGTGCTTGACTGAGTCATCTGCAGATGGTAGCCATAAGGAGGTTTGTGTTTAGCAGGCTCTTTCCTCAAGGCTTTTGTTCAATGTGATGCATGTTTTTCGTATGGGTATCCAGGCAAACTTTTTCTGCTGTTTTTTTTTTCTATGCAGTACTCTTGTGCACTTAAAATAATCAGACATTTCTAGGATTTATTCATCCTTAATTCCTTCATAGCTGAAGGTGCCAGGTCATTAGCCATGCGACTTAATTCCCATCACCACCCCCATTTAACACTGAGACAAAAAAAATGTGCAGCAGTACAGCCGGACGCTCGGCTCGTTACCATGGTGATCTTTAACAATGCCACCCAGCTCCCTGCCTTCGGTTGGCCACCGTTTAAATGAGCTTCAGACACTGCACACAAATGAGGGTCATGGGGAAAATGGGTCAGCGTGGTATTCAAAAGGTGGAGGGGTCGCCCAGCAAAGTCCCACCGCCAACCCCCGCACACATGCACCATGGGACTAATTTAGGTATTCCAGGGCAAAATTTTACTAATTAGAAGTCTTATTACTAAACTAGTTAAGCCTGCATGCAGACTTTATTTTGCCTTTTACAGTGCCAAAAAGGCCTAGAATTATTATAGTAATGTGATGCTGCAGTGTCTGGAGATGGTGCATCAAAGACATCATTGATGCTTAAAGATATTGGGATTTACGATTTTGAAACCAATTTTAGATGAAAAATCACTAAGAGACCTAAAATGACTTCAACCAAGGAGTTTTTCTTCATAATACAGCCTATGTCGTAGCATGAAAATGACTAATTCTACTTTTGCTAAAGTACATAAATGCGCAGCCTTACCTAGTTTGAACATCATCATGGTGATCAGCAGCGTCCTCTGATGTCTGGACCAAACTTTTCCTAACTCCATGGCAAAGCAGGCTGCCCAAGTTTCCAGTCAGTGTCACACCACGCTGTCACTCCTCAGGTTCTCCATTCAGCACACTGCAGTGCTCCATCCATGCTGTTCAAAGTTAGCTGAGAATGAGGACCAGTTCTTCCATGTCTGAACACTTTAGACACTATTGTTTGTTGTATGTTGTATGTGTTTGAGCAAGTGGCATGTGTGCACGAGTAGTCTCTCTGGGGAGCAAACTGGGACAGAGTAAATCAGAATAATCACCCCAGCAGAGAGTGGCTGTGGGAAAACATGGAATGCACTCAGGACTGAACTCCATCCGCGCGCTCTGAGGAATCAATAAACACAACTCCCCCTCCACTCTTACTCTGACATGTCGTAGCCTGACATTTTCAGATTTCGTTTAATTTTTTACTGCTTTGCAATGCAGAACAATAAATGTATGGAACAAATCAAATATACATGTTATACAAGAATATGTGTCTAAAAAGAGGTCTATTTTCTTGCAGATACAAATTAGTTATCAAGGTGTGCCAACCACAAACACTCACCAAATACAACCTAATAAAATGAGTAATTGTTGTAAATTGAGGCATGAGAATATAGTCATTGTTGGTGAATATAAAGGATGTATGAAATATTGTATTTTCAAAACCATCACTTTTCACTTTGATACACACTTGTGAAATAAGGTGTTTTGCTCAAATTACCTATTAATATTACTCATAATTATTGATAGGCGATAGGTCACAAAGTCAATGCTTTTTCACAATAATTAGGAAACATTCCTTGAAAATCACAATGTCGCATCACTATTAAAACATTTCTAGAACCGATCCTGGGGCTACTCATGCGGTCCTTGGGGGCTTCGGGCGCAAAGTTGCTGAGCCCTGGCATAGAGTAAAGCCAGTTTCAACACTTTATATTGATCAGTAATTTGAAAAAACAACATACCCATGGCCGATAGTATTGATTTGAGCAACAACGCACAATCGACCAGATTTTGACCCACAAGGGTCCAGGCCAACACCATCAATGTACACTATGCTACTTTAATACAAAGTAAGCCTTTCTATACCTGCTTATTCTGTTCTGAATCGAAGGAATACTTTCAAAGAGTTCCAATAACCATTTAAATAATATATAATGTTTTCTCAGGATCAAGCTGTTTTCCTCACGGATGTCAGTATGCACTCCTGGCAGCTTTTGGAGGTGATGTGTGCTCACTAATGTCCACTGACATGTTTTTTCTGGTGCGGCAGCTCCCACAGGACCTGGGCCGAGAGCCCAGTTCAATATTATCACTGTTGGAGTGTGAATCTTGGATCAATGGATCGTTGCTCCATAGTCCACATCAACACCGCCCCCTCCTCGCTTTAGAAGAGGGTGGAGGGATTTATTTGGTGGAGCCGACTACAGCACCCACCTACTCCGACCCCCAACCCCAGATCTTAAGCCCAGCATTAGACTTAACTCCACCCTGCCGCGTTCACGACAACAAAAAAAGTTAATTAAACATTGAGAGAGCAGCAGCCGTTTGGGAGAGACAGGCATCCCCACTTCAACGTCTTCAGCGTGACATGTTAGATAGTGAGGTCACAGCAGTTCCACAGTCCTGAGAGAAAGGCTGTTGCATTTATGAAGCTAATACACAATAGAGAAATAGGCTGGCGGACATGTTGTCTCAGCCAGATTGGTTTTCCACACAGCAGGCCTGAGGAGCTTGATTGGGACAATGCAGACAGAAATGTGTTAAACCTGCACAATGTATTTAATTACATTTTAAATGTAAGCAATAGTGCCACGGGTTTTCAGGCTTCTTCAGAATGAGCAATTGTTTTATTTCAAAGATAAGAAAATACATGTCGGATGATTAAGATCAGCTGAGGTCAGAGTGTGTGCTATTATTATTTTATCTAATAATATAATAATATATGATATAATAATATATTATTATTATTATTATTATTATTATTATTATTATTATTATTATTATTATTATTATTATTATTATTATGAAGCACTAAAGGGTTGCGGACAAACTTTTGACAATCCCTGGTCTAAAGTATTATATTCTTTTTATTTAGTAACTGTACATAACATTGTTATGCTCACTATTTGAGTACTGGAAGCATTTTATACGTTCCCAAATGCTTGATATTTTCTTGCTTATGTAGTTTTTATTCATTTCATTCATTAATAATACTACCAAATGAAGTGTCATGTCTGTCAAGGAATTAGTCTATATTCAATCTATCTATATAATACAATGTGTGCATTTTCATTTTCATTTATTGTGTATTGTAATTTTTACCTTTGTGTGACTTTTGCCCCCTGCATTCTTTGGTCTATAAATACAAAGTCCCCACCATCACATTTTCTTATACATTTTGTGGACAATTAACAGGCTTACTGTGAGTACAGCATGACAACGTTGTTCATGTGAATTGATGTCCTATTCTTCTAGGTGTACTTGTAGTCATTAATCGTGCATCACAAAAGGGTAAGTTTGTTTTGCTAAGAAAGCTGACGCAGTCCTAAACCATGACTCAAACTGACTGCCAACAAAGGATGGCTGGTCCATTTTTTCTTGCGCTGGACAAAAAGTTGACTTCAGAGCAGATCTGTGATTTTGTGTACCTAGTAACTATAATGTTGCCAAAATAACGAAGCAAACTGGGTTATTTGTTGTGATTAAAGGGTGTTTGCCAATGTCTTTGGGAAGTCATTCAAAAGACTGTAGATTAAGGGTTTATATGGGTGCAACCATTCAAACTCAAAATACTCCTGCTACTGGAGTATGGATGTTCTGCTCCAAAGGAAATGAAATATTTTCAATCCCTTTTGATCTGTATTGGTTAATATTTTCAATGAACCTTCAAACCTTGAGAGATAATAGCTGCCAGTACAGTACAGTATGTCAGATTCGAGCTTAAAATGAATTAACCTCTTAAATTCCATTTTGATTTATGTCAGAAACACACAACCATTGGGTTGTGCATGTCCTCGTCTATGTCAGTATTTACACTTTACCCGGGGCAGGGAAAATGTCTGCATCATAATTGTTTGGTAAGTAAATAACAATCCAATGGACAATGCAATTAAATTATATAGAAATTCAGTCATGTCTTAACAATTGACATTTTTAGCATCTTCTTAGAGCTTTTAACATGGGCCACAATTTTTCATCAATGCTAGCATGGGTCCACATACTGTAGGGTTGCTTTCTAACTATATGTATAATAAAAATGCCATTTTACAATGGGACAAAATGCATGTCTGTTGAATATTATGAAGCACAATTCACCAAGCGTTGGATTGTTCACCACCCACTAATAGGGAAGCTGGGATTAGACCGTCGTGATACAGGTTATTTTTACCCCACTCATAATGTGTCGCCGAAATTAGCTGTGATTAGCATCTCATATTTATCATCTGGTATCAGAATAGCTTTGAATTATTTTTTTTTCAGTGTCCAGACATGTAGTGCACTTCGTTGGAGGTCTTTTACAAGTTGATGAAGCGTAGTAACTGGCTGCTAATGGACAACCAACGCTTTTCCATCTATTGAATGGTAATTGCGTTTTATGGCAGTCTGTTATTGCCCATTGAATTGTGTCTGTTCGCAACTGTTAGAGAGGTTTGATTATTCTGATCTATTTAAATGTTTACTTTTAAACGTTTACACGTTTACAGTAGCCTAATGGGATGACTATCAAATTCTGTCTAGTCTTTAGGAAACATCATAGCCAGCATTCCCTACCTTGCACTTTAAATTTATGACTTTCCTTTTTTAAAGTTTTGGAAAGGAGAGTTGCTGTGGGTGCTCAATCCCAACAGTTCCTTTCATTTACTAATCTCTCCCCCACTTTCACACAAACACATGCACACATTCTCCTCCCTCCCTTCCACATCTTCACATTCATTCCTGTCTGGCCCTTTAACAACAATGACTTTTCAAAAGAACTCCAAATGCCTTGTGACCCCTTAAGTTCTCCACGCCTCCTCTGTAAAAAAAAAAAAAAACATATAAAATGCTTCCAGTACTCAGATAGTGAGCATAACAATGTTATGCACAGTTACTAAATAAAATAATATAATACTTTAGACCAGGGATTGTCAAAAGTTTGTCTGTGCCCCTTTATTGGTTCACAACAATAATAATAATAATTATTATTATTGTTATTGTTATTATTATTATTATTATTATTATTATATAATATATATATTATATAATAATAATATTATTATTATATAATACATATATTATTTAATATTATATAATATTATTATATATGTAAATATATTATACATATATAATAATAATAATTATTATTATTATTATTATTATTATTATTATTATTATTATTATCACTGCTTCAGACCACAGACAAATCATAAAACACTTGTGTGAGATGAAATTCCACTTGTTCGAATACTCATCACACGATTACTTTATTTTTCCAGACTATAAGTCGCTCTCGAGTACAAGTCGAACCAGCATAATAAGGAAGAAAAAAATGTATATAAGTCGCACCGGAGTACAAGTCGCACCGGAGTACAAGTCGCATTTTTGGGAGAACTTCATTTGACAAAATCCAACACCAAGAACAGGCATGAACAGGCAACAACAGGCTACATGATACAATATGCTAACGTTACATAAACACAAACGAGGAACTGAGAACGTGCCTGACGTAACCTATTAACAGTTATTCAAATAACTATAACATACATAAATAACACGTTTATCAAACCATCCGTGTCACTCCAAATCATTGCTGAATCCATCGAAATCTTCGTTCTTTGTGTCACTTATAAACAACGTCGCTGCTGACTCCAGAAGTTGTTAGTTGCGGTTCCAGTTATTCCACAGGCCTATATAACTATATATAAACAAAATATCAAATAACTATAACATAGATAACAATTTTATCGAACCATCCGTGTCACTCCAAATCATAAAATCCATCAAAATCTTCGTCCTCGGTGTCACTTAAAAAAGGGACCCTTTTAACTTTCATCTTCACCCTCTTCATTCCCTCCCAATTCAGGCTTTCTTTTCTTTGCTTCACTTTCCTCCTCACCATCACCCGACTACCTTGTAGATTTTTCAAAGAAAGGTGTTTCATCTCTTCCAGGGTACTGCTGCAACATTTTGAGATGATGGTGATCCCCTTGGATGGCTTGACCCTTTTGAGGGCTTCCTTCTGCTTAATGATCATCGAAATTGTTGACACGTTTTTACGGCCATATTGTTTTGCAAGATCCCTCACGCGCACTCCGCGCTCATGTTTTCTTATGATTTATTGTTTTAATTGTAGGGAAATCATCACTTTCTTGCTTTTTGTCACCACTACTATCATTTTACGCCTTCTTGGGTATGACAACATGATGCTGACAATATCCCGACGTGTCACCATCTTGCGGGGTAACCATGATGACGTCGTATGTTGGAAATTACTTCGGATGTTGAGTGAAATATTTGATCAAATTTCTCATCGTATGTTGAAGAATTTGTATGTTGAAGCAATCATATGTAGAGGTTTGACTGTATATGTTAAAAATACACAAAGCATTTGTCATCAATAGTGCAAGCCACTCCAGACGCTACAACAAGACACTCATTAAGTCATGGAGCAATGTGAGTATACCAGATTTGCAGCTATAGCAATACATCACAATTACCCTTACTCATTACAATATTAAAAAGACATTTCGACTGTAAGATGAGAAATTAATTAATATTAGCTATCCCTGCATAGGATGCAACCTAACCTTTGGAGGTTATTAGTCATATAGTTTACTGAACAGATTTATGCCTACCTCTTACACACAATTACATCCTGCTAGTTTGACTCGATTATATAAGCTTAAACCAGCATTAACTTTTCCAAAATGTTGTGTGGAACTGCTTGACATAAAAGGAAAATGATTGTGTTGTTTCTGATGATGCTATGACAATATTGGAATGCCACTGCAATATTTTACAAATAATTTTAATTTCACTCACCATTTTTTGTAATGGATGGTATGTGCGAGTCAAGTAGTTAAAAACAGAGGCAAGGGAGAGCTAGCCAGGCAGAAATAATCAACAACTAAATAAACTAAGTAAATTGTTAAGACCAAACTTGTCAGACAGACAAGAACTGAGGTAAGACAACACAGACGCAGGTACACCATGATGGCTCAGACGGAAGAAAGAGGGTCAGAAATTATCACAGGACAAGACTATCACTGAAATAATGTCAGACACCAAACTGTAAACTTAATCATATCATGACAAACGGAAGCTGAAAATAAACAGCCCGAAACCAGACTGAGACATCCTGCGCAAATCTGTGTTAAAGCGCTCACTTGACAGCTGAAGCCATGACAAGAGAATGTGATGACTTACAGTACTGCAGTTCAACTTCCTCCATGGGTGAATTAGTGTGGATAGTAGGCGTCCCAGTAAGAGGATTCTGGCCTGTTCAAGCATCTTAAAGAGAAGCAACACAAGATCCCTGATCCCTGAGATTCTTCATTCAAAATGACGTTGCCTTGCTGTGGTTCTCCTGAACAAATCTCTTTTGTGACTTGACTAATTGCCCTGGCTGTCTCTAATACGTGATTAGCACAATAAAGTGATTTAGATGTCAACTGGGCCGTGTCACAATAATTGTCTGTCTGTCTGTCTGTCTGTCTGTCTGTCTGTCTGTCTGTCTGTCTGTCTGTCTGCCTGTCTGTCTGCCTGTCTGTCTCTCTGTCTGTCTGTCTGTCTGTCTCTCTCTGCCTGTCTGTCCGTTTCTCTCTCTGCCTGCCTGTCTGTCCCTCTCTCTGCCTGCCTGCCTGCCTGCCTGCCTGTCTACATGAGGGTCTTTGCTTTCTTCTGCCTCTGAATACGATGGTGAACTGATGTCAGACACAAAGTGAACAACACACTTTGTCGTTCATGTTTACATCACAGGAAGGACATGTACAGCTCAAGATCATCCCGAGACCGTCTGTACTTGGGACGAGCAGCTGCCTTCTTATCCAGTCATAGTTTCTCTCTGTATGTGTAAAGAGATTGGCAGACCTCAATCTGTCGTCCTACGCCCTAGCCCTCTGTTTAATGTAATCTTGATGAAGGGTTAGTAAAACAGAGAGACAGAAAGTCCCAGCAGTGCCCCCAAGAGGACCCCCAAGACCTTCAAAAACATCCTCTGTTAACCCTTCATCGCCACCATCAAAACACTTCAAATCTGGCCTGGAGGATGCCCACTCAAATGCTCAAGTAATGAAAGGGATTTGAACCGAGCTATAAGGGATCAAAGCGAACTTCCCCAAGTAATATTTTGAAAGTAAATCTCATAGTAAAACAATGCATTCCACTGAGCCTTTTAGATTGTGTCTGTCTGTTAGATTAACTCTGCCATTACTACAGAGAATTCACAGCAGGGGACAGAAGACAGACCAGACAGGGAAATATTTAGCTGTTCTGGTGGAGCAATCTGAACATATTACACAGTTGCATGCCTTTTTATTTCTTACATATACAGCACTATTGTATTTGGAAACTTGTGTGCGTTTGCAAAATAGTGTGTGAACCAAAGAGTATTATAGATAGATAGATAGATAGATAGATAGATAGATAGATAGATAGATAGATAGATAGATAGATAGATAGATAGATAGATAGATAGATAGATAGATAGATAGATAGATAGATAGATAGATAGATAGATAGATAGATAGATAGATAGATAGATAGATAGATAGATAGATAGATAGATAGATGGGTAGGGAGGGAGGGAGGGAGGGAGGGAGGGAGGGCGGGAGGGAGGGCGGGAGAGCGAGAGAGAGAGAGAGCAGTCCCACTAGTTTGATTAAACATTATTTCATTTTAATTGAGTTTGTCATACTTTAAATGTTTTAAGCAGCAATTCAGGAGCCAGCAGTTAGATACAGAAAAAAATATTCAAAAGGTGCACGTTAACATTACCTGTAGCTGTCCTTACAACACATGGACATTCACTACAAACAGCAGTGACCTCACCGCATCAAACCATGTCAGTTTCATTTCATTTCATTACATATTTGCCAGTTCAGCAGCTATGGCTATATCATGGCCAATACAGACAGAAAAAGACAACCAAACCATGTCAGCAACACAGGGGTTCAAGAATTGAATTAGTATAGGTACAGTAAATGTGTTGACTTTAATTCACTTATGATTCACACGCACATTTTACAAACAAACGTTCCAGATGACTGATCCTTTGAGGAAATGGGTTCATCTGTCCTCAGACCAAATGTCTCAAGAGTACTTGGCTGGAAGCCTCTCTTGGCACTGATTTAAATAATCCAATACTAGGGCACCGTGGATGAGACCTTTACTCTAATGCTGTAACTCATCCAAGTCACCAACAGGTGGCAACATTGCCTGAACAATATTTGTAAACTGTAATCTACATCTTTGATATTCCTAGACGCACACAAGCAGAATGGATTTCAAATAAGACGTGCCTTTTGTGACAGCAGTGATCTGGTCCAAAACCTCACAGCAAGGTTTAACTAAACTATAATTTGGGGTGATTATTATTATTTTTAGTAGTAGTAGTAATAGTAGTAGTAGTAGTAGTAGTAGTAGTAGTAGTAGTAGTAGTAGTAGTAGTAGTAGTAGTAGTAGTAGTAGTAGTAGTAGTAGTATTGTAAACCAGAGACTGCATTTCTGGCTATCATGCAGTAACTGGTCATCAAATCACATGAACAGTATTGGGTAATTCACTTTGGCCTTCTGAACTAAACTACATTTTGAAACCACTATAATGCTTTTATCTCCTTTTGATGGAGCACTTTAATCAATGAGATGCTGATAGGACTTTTAAGGGCTTTTAGCTTGAGTGGTTGACCAAATTTGGCTGAAGCTCAAGGGAACAAAAGACAACCTACTAGTCTAGTCGACTACATTCAAACCAAGTAGCAACTGAATGACAATTGCTGCAGACTGTGATTATTACTCCACATAATACAGTAGTAAAGCCTTCCTGTTTACTGGGGTTAGGGACCAATTAACTTCGACAGGAATGTCAATAGTGAGTGAGTATTAGTAGTCAACCTGACAAATGTTTAAAACTGCCAACATTAAGCCTCAAACAATGAGCAAAGGGGATCTGGTATAATATGAGTAATAGAATGTCAACCATCCAGCAGTGAACTAAGAGTCGTAAAAAATATGTGTGACTCTACATTCATGTTAGTAATAGTATGTTCATGAAATTGTTGACAACATTAAGTTGTCATACACAAGTATGAGAAATTGTTTGGTTAGAGATTTTTTAGTGTGAGCATGAATCAAAATTGTTTTGCAAATCTAATAAATGGGAGTACAAGCAGCTCGGTGCGGCACTGGTTAGCACGTCCGCCTCACAGATTAGAGGGTGCGGGTTCAATTCCACCTCCGGCTCTCCCTGTGTGGAATTTGCATGTTCTCCCCGTAACTGCGTGGGTCTTCTACGGGTGCTCTGGTTTCTTCCCACATGAATTGTAGGATGATTGAGCACTCGAAGGTGTGAGTGCGAGTGCGGATAATTATTTGTCTCTGTGTGCCCTGCAATTGGCTGGCAACAAGTTCAGGGTGTCCTCCGCGTACTTCCCAATGACAGCTGGGATAGTCTCCAGGATGCCCGCGACCCCCGTGGGGACAAGTGGTAGAGAAAATGGATGGGATTGATAAATGTGAGTGCAAAGTCATGTGAAAAGTTATAAAGCTGAACGGGAGGGCATATGCAAGCCTGTGGGATGCCTTGCTGAACATACAGTGTGTTACGTAGATTCTTTTAAAGCTCTAAAAGAAAACAAACAATAGCTAAATTACATGGTAGGCATATGGTGTAAATAGCAGGCCATTTTACTGCTTACCGTCAAAAGAATGCTTTTGAAAATGTTCTTTTCATTCTTCAGATGTTAATGTCGCACAATATTTTGAAGTCAGGAGACCTCTGCTTCACATGCACAGCAGGTAACATTCAACAAGTCAGACAGTGCCTTAGAGCCAATGAAATATTAATCTTATGAGAAGTATCATATTATTATCATTCAGAAAGGAAAGGTACAATTTCCAGAGATTTGAACACACATTTGCAGTGAAACATCCAGTCAAGCAAGAATATTTTTGCCTCAGGACAATAACAGAGCAAAGTAGTGTATTCATACTAGCTAGACTCTAGCTAGTAAACTTAGTTTACTAGCTAGAGTCTAGTTATGGGCAAACTACGGCCCGCGGGCCACATCCGGCCCACGAGGCCGTTTAATCCGGCCCGCCAACCCTGAATAAATTGTATTATTAATTTTTTGGGGGTCATTTTCCCTGCAATTTCATAAATCTGACCTGCAGTGATGGAAAATGTTATTCATCATAACAGTGTCATATTTAATAAGAATCACTGATAGTGTTTTTTGGGTGAAATATTTTTTTGATGCTGTTAATAAATGCATTTGTTTTAAAAAAAAAAAATTAATATCCATGCTTTAGTATCTACTAAAAGTAAAAATCTTTTATGCCGTGACCTTTACATGTCATTTATATTACTTCACACAAACACTACATTCATCTGCTCCTGGTTCGGCCCCCCGGTCAAAATTTAGAACCCAATTCGGCCCGCAAGTCAAAAAGTTATCTCACCCCTGAGCTAGAGTCTGCAGACTGGCAGAAACTTGCAAGAAATAAGTTTACACTGCCTGAATATGTAGAGAGAGCCTCTGTAGAAGGAAAATTATTTGTCCAACATGTTATATTACAAAAGAACTGAAGTGTATCCTTCAATGTAGAGTTTATTTGAACCATACTATAAACACTTTGCATAATTCGTGATTAGTTGTTTGCAAGTCTGGTTCACAGTTCTGAAGTTCAGGTTTGAAACCTCAGTTTCGGTCTTCCTGGCTTCTCCCTATCCTTGCAAGGGTTTTCCCTGGTTACTCTGGTTTCCTTTCACATTCCAGGAGCATGCATGTTTGATTAAATGAATATGAGGTTGTACAATGGTTAATTTGCTTTTGTTTGCTGCCAGGAACAAATGATATGACATGTAGCGTTGCCTTTTGAGCTTACCACAAAAAAACTGATGACTATTCTAAAAATGTTTGATTGGGAAATGTGCTAAAAATTCCTCCGCAACTTAACCCACTTAATGTAAATACTCTTTAAGGGGAGGTCAAGTCAAAAGCAGTCTTTACAATATCTTCTATGCTCCGCTGCTTTTTCAAATACATCATTCTAATTACTAATATTGTGTTTGTTGAATAAGAATTAAGCAGCAACATCCCCCGTTTTCATCCATTGCAAGGTCAGCTACTTGCTCTCGATGTAAAATTACATCACAATACCAAAGAGCCACTCTACAGCCGACCATCCACGCAAATGTGTTTTAACTTCCAATATAAAATTAATCTTTATTCTCTGGTTTTAAACCTAGGATGAGTGGTTGGGTTCTATTTCCTGGTATGTATATCCTTGTGTCAATTGGTTTTATATTCTTACTCACTTTTACTTATTTTATTCCATTGACAGAAGCTTTGTATTATTTCATCAATAGAAGAGATTATTTATGACTGTGATTATTGTTTACAGACAGGATGTCTGCATAGAGCACAATGAGTTTGTCATCTTTGGTTGTTTTGCAAGTTAGCTGCTGCTGAACTTGTATGATGTCACACTGTGAACAAAGCATGTACTATTATTGCTTGCTATTCCGTCTATTTCCATCAGTGTTTGCTGTGCCAAACTCATCCATCCATTGTCTGTATATTGCTGTTCAGTGTCACTGAGAGTTGAAGCCGCTATCCCAGCCAACTTCCTACAAAAGGCTGGACTGACTGAGCACTGAACCCATGCTGATTTCATGCGCCAAAGCCAGTTAAGTGTATCACTACACCATCAATGGCACCACAAATCAATCCAGGGTAAATCAATTTAATTGCAATGATTTACAAATGTCGCTATATAGTACATTTGAAAGTTGTTGAATGGGTGTTTGTAAGATTTGTTTTTGTCTGGATTTGAGTCCTAAAGCCCATCCCATTGACAAATTATGAAACAACTGACTTATCTCATTACCATGCACTAACTGTGGCCCAATTTTCACCCTGTATTGTCTGTCTGAATCTGCCTCCTGTTTGCTACCCAGTGATGGAACAACTGAAGACAGCATTAGTTCTACTTTGCATTGATAAAGTACTCTGCGTGTGACTATTCTCATTCATCCAGGTCCTATTATTCTTAGAACACCAAATTGATAGCAAATTGACTATTGCAGTTGTCTTACAAGACTTTTCACCTCTCATGCACAATTCATCAGTGAATTTAATTTAAATCAAAGTTTACATGTAGAAAGCAATTATTAAAAGCAATCACATTTGTAATCATCGTTAAATAAACAATTCAATGTTTGCAAATTTTGTCAAATGTTTCAGCAGAAAGGTCTCTTGTGTTAAATACAACAAAAAACAAACAAACAGCAGAGGTTACTAATTGGGCATTCCAGTTTAATTATGTTGAAATGCTAAATTTAGCTTGTAATTTCAAGTAGTAAAGAGGATATGTTATCATAAGAAGTTATGGAACATTGAGAACATAAAGCAGCACATGCCCTGTATTATACTTTTTTTTAAATTACAGAGATAGAGTTATGGCACAAGCCCTCACATACTGCTAGAGCCTCACTTCAGCCTAGGCTTCTGACTGTGTTTATTGCTCTTCAACATTAAAAAAGAAAAAAAATGTTTTGCATCGTATGATTACACTGTGGTTACAACCCACATTTCAAAAACATGCATGTTGGACACTAAATCAGTGGTCTCAAAATCATGACCCGGGAGCCATTTCCAGTCTGTAGGATGATATTTTGCTGCCCCCAAATTGCCATTGAAGTTTAAATGTTAGTACTGGACTTTTAGTGTTTGAGCGCGTGTGTTTTTCGATCACTTATGGGCTATGATAGCTCAGGCAATGGATGTACAAGGATCCAAAATTCAACCTGGAAATATTCAGGGGGTGGCTGACGGTAGCCGTCATGCAACGCAAAGTAAGCATGCGTGCATCATGCAACGCAACGTAAGCATGCGTGCGTGCGTGCCATTGTCGTCAGGCAGTTCAACTTTTCTAGAAATGCACCGGCCGTTCAAGAAAATACAGACAAGGAAAAGGTATCTTATCACCAAGTCCCAGCTTTTGTCTTTTTCGAAACCTACCAGAAGGGAAAGTTCGGCAATGACAACAACCAACTTAAAAAAAAAAAAAAGGCAACGGAATGTTTTTTTGTTGAGCATGTCTTGAATGTACAAAGAATGTTGCAGTGCTCAAGAAATCAAGCATCATTACACAAATAGACTTGCTGAGGAGTATGCAAAGATTTGAGAGTGGTGAGAGAGGACTAGCTCTCCCTCCAATCGTGTTCACATTCTGAAGAACTGTTATTGTTCTGACCTGATGGAATTTTTGACGTTGCTCAGACACACCCTGACTGTATCTCCAGTAGCCCACACGTAAATTGAGTTTGAGACCCCTGCTCTAAATTGTCCTTGGGTGTGAATATGAGTGTGAATGGTTGTTTGTTTATATGGGTCCTGCGATTGCTTGGCATTCAGTCAAGTGTACCTTGCCTCTCTCCCAAAGGCAGCTGGGATAGGCTCCAGCCCACCCATAGCATCGAATGGGACTTTTTATGCAAGAGAGCCCAAAGTACAGCGTGGGAGGAATCACAGTATTGAAAAATATTAATATAGTCACGCCTCCCTCCCTCCATGACGTGGAGGGCGTCACGGAAGGGACTGGAAACTATTTGTCTATTCACAATCGCTGTAAATACTTTACTAATAATGTCAAAATAACGTGGATCAAAATAATGTGTTCTGAGAGACTTTTTGATATCTCAATTGTTCATCCTGTAACTCAAAGTCCGGCCTGCGGGCCGAATCCGGCCCCCGGTCAGATTTCATACGGCCCGCAGCTTCGGTCTTATAATGTATTATTTATGGCCCGCCTGCACTGTCAAACTGGATAAAAAAAAAATCATGAAACTTGAAACTATAATTCCTCCTATTACCAAAAGGTGGTAACTCATTTCTGCCATGGCAACTGCAAAGAAAACACGAAAGTTGACATTGCTTTCAAGAGAAATGGGAATTACAATACTTCTTCACTGAAAATCAAGGCGATTGTGTTTGTCTAATTTCTAAAGAGACGGTTGCCTTGTTTAAGGATTTGAACCTAAAGAGACACTAAGAAACTAAACATGTTAACACATACGACAAGCAAAAAGGGAGTGACCGTGCTGATAAAGTAAAGCAGCTCCCAGCTGAACTGTGAGTCAAAAGTAAATATTACTTAATATTAAATATTACAAAGTGGCCATGTTAATACTGTTGATGTTATGAACCTGTAGAGGTGACACAAACTATTACTTTCTGAAAGATATTGTAAATGACAAGAGCAAAATTCACTTGTTTTAAGTTTTGAGGCAAAAATAATTTTAAACTCATGTAAATTTAAGTTATTTCATACAGTTTGTTTAATGTCATCTGACTCTTCAGAGATGAATGAAAGGCAGAATTTGTGTTCTTAGAGTTGTTCACATCTGCCTGAGTGGCTTATATTTGGTTATTTTGTCATTTAAAAAATAAAGACAATTGGGACAATGAAATCAGTTTTATAACAGTGTGTATTTGCATGAAATTTTTGTAGTTAAAAAATGGCCGAAAAAACTATTGGCACCTGGGCCCCTTCACTTTATCAAATCTGGCCCTCCTTGAAAAAAGTTTGGACACCCCTGCTGTAACTCAATACATATAAAATTCCAATTTGTAAGGGTTAGCTTGACTTAATTTTCCACCTCCAGGTCGTACGCCATTCACCACCTATCTGAAAATGTGGTTCTCTAAACTGTCACTCTCGGCTGAAGGGTCGCCCTTATTATTGGAAATCCGGTGCTCCTAATTATGCAAATTCCGTTCATCCATCGATCCTTTCATCCATTGTATGCATTGCGCTATTCTTACATGCTCAATTTTTCAACTTTGAAATTTTGCTCAGCTGACCTCTGGGGCTAAACTGAAGCACTCCAACGGGCCACTTGCACTACAATGCTGGATCTCGGGCCAGAAAGCATTAGCATTTGCCTCGCAACGGCTGGATGAACAGTGGGCGAACGAGGCACGACCTCCTAGCCGCCGGGCCGGCAGCAAACACACCTATGGAGTCTGAAAACTATAACCAATCACAAGCACATTCCCACTGTTGTCCACTTTAACCTGTAAACATAAATAAATGATCATCTCAATATCTTGTCGTGGTGCTAATGGTTTTTCTTCACAGGGCTCACATTTAATCTCACATTTAATGAGGTGGACAGGAATGAGCATCTGAATTTATGATGATTGGTCAACATTTGAGACAAAAAGTGACAACAGAATGTGACAAACCAAGCCAGGAAACAATATTAGAATCCTTGCCTCTCCCGTGAATGATGTGAAAAGGCTGAGGTAAAAAGACACCCACCCAACCAAAAGAAAGCGTTCCAATTTGTGGCGTACTACAGCCAGTGTGAATTGACTTGTCGACTCCAATGCTTTCTATTCCTTGCGGCGTTCTGCGGAAGACCGCACCACAGCCTTTCCGCACCCAGTGTGAATTAGGCGTCATTGTCAAACACCTTCATGGAAGATCTGACAAATTGTAAATTGCTTGCAATTGAATGGATCTAAATATTTTAATACAACACTTGCCAGACTTGCAATATACCGTCTTGGACAAAGCAGGCCAATTCTCAATTCTGTACAGGTATAATTGATGGTGAGCCAATCACATGCTTCACAATTTCCAAAATGTTTTAGGGAAAATTATTGTGTAATCCTGCGAACCATCTAAAAACAATGACATAACAAAACCTCATTGCATTTAAAATGGTTGCAGTTATGCAGAATAGAAGAAGTATGTATTAAAAGACTGAATGTGAAGAGAATTCATAATTTTTTTTTTTTTTTAATAATTTCGACCTTGGGTAGTTTTCCTCAGGGAGAGTTTCTACTGGTATATTCTCAGTAATAGCACTTAGTACAGTGTCATTTAAGTGAATTATTGAGATCCAGGTGTCTTGGAATGTTCTATACATAGTCTTTTTTAATTGTTTCATATTTTTACTTTTTTCAATAATTAATTTCTACCTTGGGTAGTTTTCCACAAGGAGCCTTCCTAATGCTATGTTCTCAGTATAAGCATTTAGTACAGTGTCATTAAAGTGAATTATTGAGAGCCAGGTGTCTTGGAATGTTCTGTACATTCGAGTTTTAGCATGTTCAATGCACCTACAACACAACTACTCCAGAATGATGTGAAGAACTGGGGTTTTCTTTTGTAGCAGTTTATGTTACAACCTGCTTGTTGTGGCATCTTCATTCATCTGTGTGTGTCCTCATGATATTGTTTGTTAAAATGTGCTGTTTAGGAGTCAGAGAGCTTGAGTGTACTTGAGAAAGACTAACAGGGGCGGAGCCCAGACAAAACCACCAAACTTGTTTTGATCTGCGGTTGTCCCAACCACATGCAAATGCGAAACCCAAACTGGAGTAGCACCTTCTTTTCATCTCTTGCCTGTTGTGCTTTCCATACAGAAAAATAAATACAATACAAAGTATGCACATCAGGGTCTTCCACATATTATTTGATGAACTATATTGTGAACCGAGTTACAAAACAGAAACGTCTGAAACAGAACAAGCTGCAAAGCAGTTGATCCCACTGAGGTAATAACAAAAAAGGCTGGGTGTCTGTCTCCGCCTCCACATCTCGAGTATATAAACATCAAGACAGACATACGTATGTAAGACAGCAAAGGAAGTCTATCTTAGCTAGTCATTTCTCCAGAGGCAATTTGTATTGGCGGCTGTTTGACATGTAAGTGTCATGCTGTCATCACCAGACTAGGACTAATGCACTGACAGTATACTTTCTTCCTTTTTCTGTACTTTATGTAAAAATAGCTATGTGGTTTGGTTTTTAACTGCATTCTTGTTTTACTTTTTCAGCCTTGTAACATCAGACACAATGGCAGGTGAGTTCACTCTTCTTTTAGGCATAATTCGTCCAGCCATGCCAGCCTCCACAATAGAGCTAATTTATAATTTGATTAGCAGATGAAAGCTTTCAACAGGAGTTCCTGGAAGCTCACAATGCCTACAGAGCACGGCACAACACACCACCTATGACTCTTAACAGTGAGCTGAATGCGGCGGCTCAGAGATGGGCGGATCGCTTGTTGGCTTTGGGTGTTGCACAGCACAGTGGCAGCGATGATGGAGAGAATATTTTTTACAAGTGGAGTTCGGCACCCTTTAAACTAACAGGTGTATTTCCATCTCAAAACACTTTGACAAGTGTTCACGAGACTTTAGCATGTGTTGTTCTTGAGGACTTCATGTTACCCAATAATGCAAATTGTTACACATTAATGCATGGTGTCAAACTCAAGGCCCGGGGCCAGATCCGGCCCACCATGTTATTTTATATGGCCCGCGAAACCAAATCATGTCAACTCGCATGATCCTTGCTAAATGTATTACTATTCTATTATTCATATTTAGTAATTATTTTTTTATAGTAATTTGAACAATAATTGAAGAAAATATTATTTCTGATAATAGTAATCTATTAATTGGTTGTGTTCAGGGGGTCCTCAATCTGTGACGTCGATCCGTTCGGATCAGTAATAAAACAGTAATAATAGCAATAAAATGAAACCGTAAACTAATAAAATAAAAGTCAGAACAGTAATAAAACCATAATGCCATAACGAAAGCTGCAACTACGACTTGGCCCACGATAAGATTGAGTTTGACACCCTTGCAGTGATTAACGGGTCAATTGTATGATTTTATGGAATTGTCTCGTGAGAAAGTTTGTCTTGTCTAGGCAAAGAAGCCGTAGATTCATGGTATGGTGAAGTTAAGAAATACAGCTGGAGCAACCCAGGATTTAGTGGCAACACAGGTAAAACAACAAAAATTGATATTACTAATTACTTTCATAAAAATCAATAAAAAAACACAAAAGTAAGCATTATGTCGTTCGTTGTGCATGTACACGTGCCGAGACACTCAATGACTACAGCTTAATCAGAGTGTGTGTCTGTCAGTATACAATAGACACACAAAAAAAAATGCTGACTGAGGAATTTTTGATATCTCATGTTTTCGAATTATATTCTATCAGATTGTATAGTTGTAGCTAACAAAGTTGTGGGTAATACCGAAGGTGCAGCAAAACAACTTTAAGATTCCTGCGCATGTTTCCCCATATAGGTCATTTTACTCAAATTGTGTGGAAAGCAAGCACACAACTGGGAGTCGGGATGGCCACAGATGGCAACAAGGTTTTTGTTGTTGGGCAGTATCGACCAGCTGGCAACATTAGCATGAGCCAGTACTTCAGAGAAAATGTCCTCCCACCAGGTAATTCATTAGACAAAATGTAATTTGCCCTCTATCACAAATAAATTTCCATCACTTATATCTGCAGGTTTACAAGCAGAATGAAAAGTACAGTACATACAATGAAAGGCAAAGCATTTCAGACATCAACAATTGTTACACAGGATTATTTAGGTGACCTTGCATCTGAATTGAATGGATCTCTTACAGTTTAATATGCAGGACACCTATTTACAGCTATCCAGAAAAACAAATATGGCTTCAAGAGTAGGCATTATGCATTATAGACAGTGTTTACTAGAAGCGCTATTTGTCTTCCCCGCGACTATGAATCGTTGAATTTTTAAGTCGTATAGAACCACCATTGGGTTTAATACTGAAGTACCAAATGTGTCTTTTATGTAATAATGTTTTTGTTTTTGTTTTTTTAATAGCAGGTGAGGAGGAACGAGATTTACATTTTACAGAAGGTGGAAGACCCAGTGGGGCAGGAGAGAGACCAAAGAATACCTGTACGCCATTTTAGATAACCTGGAGCAGCTTGAACTTCTGTAGCTTTACATGAAGTTGGGTCGATCGATGTTCCACCCAATGCTTGTATAACTCCGTATAGACAAGATATATATCATTTGTATTAAAAATATGATTAGCACGTCCGCTCAGAGGGTGTGGGTTTGATTCCAGCTCCGGCCCTCCCTGTGTGGAGTTTGCATGTTCTCCCCGGCCGGTTTCCTCCCACATCCCCAAAACATGCATGGCAGGCTGATTGAACACTCCAAGTTGTCCGTAGGAGTGAGTGCAAGTGCAGATGGTTATTCGTCTGTGGGTGCCCAGCGAATTGCTGGCAACCAGTTCAGGGTGTCCCCCGCGTACTGCCCGATGACTGCTGGGATAGAGTCCAGCACAACCACAACAAGCAGTACGGAAAATGGATGAATAGATGGATGAATGAGTAAGTCTACAAATTAGAGTCAGAGAAATTAGCTACAACAAGCAGTATAGTGAAAAATTTACCCTGTATTTTCATGTTTCAGCACTTGCGGACTCAAACATTTGAGGATTATTTTCCACAATTTTTTAAAACACGTTTTTTTGGGGTGGGAACCAGCTCCAGTTTTTGCAGAAGAATGTTCATTACCTGTATATCCTCATTTGTTCAATAATTTTAATGTTAATTGCATGAAGAATGTATTTTGGTATTGGATGGATTAATTTTATATTTTTGCCATAAGTATGTTTTCCACCAGAGCTGTAAATTGAAAATTGGTTTGCTACTTTAAAAAAATATGTTCAATGAATAAATTCCTGTATGAATGAAAATCAGTCTATGTTTTGCGTGGTTATGTTTTTAATTGAATGAGTGACTGATTAGTCTGAATATTCATTGAATGGATAATCGAAACCATCTAAATTTTAGATTCTAAACCCTGTCATATGGACTAAACCTATTTTATAAATGAGAGGGATCCCACATATGATAGTAAAATTATTGCCGTGTGTTTGTATTCTCCTATGCTTGACGTATAACAGAATACATGTATTGGCATTACGTATTCAGGATTTAAATGTATTTGTAAATGTGTAAATGTAAATGTATTTCATTCCAGTTACAGGAAAAAGAACAATCAGATTATCGGTACATTTATTAAAAATCTTGATTGTTTTGCAGGATTATAATTTCAATCAAGACAGATGCACCATCAGCACACTTGTTCTCGTGTAGCTCATTAAACCGCCCGTGCGGTCGTTGCTAAAATGAATGTACAGCCTGGGAACTCTTTGGTCTTGCCTGGGTATCAATTACGTTTTCAAAATTGATTTGATTCACAAGGGCTCGGTTTGATCCGCTTCATGAATCATTTGATTTTTGACTTCAGTTAAAGATTTTACGCAGTCTCAATTCTTTTATGCGGAAGGCATTCTCAGAAGAACCAATGTCTTGCTCTAACTTGGTGCTTCAGTGAAAATATGAACAGATTTAACCTAATGCCGTTACAGTAATAATGTATTTTATTGTTTACATGTTCTGAGTACGTAAATACATATTTTGAAAAGTAATGATAAACAAGTCCGTCGCCATGGCACCAAAGGTCACTTTTCAAGGCTGCATTTGTGTTACGAGACTTGCTGTCGAGTCGCGCCGGAAATGACGTCATACAGAAAAGGGAAAAAAACCGGTCTCAAAACCAGCCTCCGGAGTACGCAACCTGTGAATTTGGACGCAGAGTGTATGTTCCCGAGAGGGAATGCTCCAGATTGATGGCTCAGCAAGTCCTAATGGTAAAACTCGAGGTTGATTTACCATGCGATGGGAAACTCTGACCATGTGGTTCCAGAACAGCTAACATGAATTATGTAAATTAACTCAGAGTTGATTAACCTTGTGTTTAGCGCGTGCACATCTATCATTAAAAAAGCCAAACATCAATGGAGCACTGATAACTTGATTCAACATGGTCAGCATGAAGAAGAAAACTCGATCCGCGTTCTTCACATCCATTGAAATATAGATTTTAATGACGTCGTACAAGGACACCAAGTCTCTTCTCATGAGAAAGAGTAACACTGCTGCAGCTGTAAAAAAAAAAAAAAAAAAAAAAAAACAGACGGCAAAGTGGGAAATTTCGGACCTATCCATCCATCCATTTTCTGTACTGCTTAGTCCCCACAGGGGTCGCGGGTGTGCTAGAGCCTATCCCAGCCGTCATCGGGCAATAGGCGGGGGACACCCTGAACCGGTTGCCAGCCAATTGCAGGGCACACAGAGACAAACAACCATTCGCACTCAAACGTAGGGACAATTTGGAGTGCTCAATCGGCCTACCAAGCATGTTTTTGGGATGTGGGAGGAAATCGGAGTGCCCGGAGAAAGCCCACGAGGGCCCGGGGAGAACATGCAAACTCCACACAGGGAGGGCCGGAGGTGGAATCAAACCCGCATCGTCCTAACTGTGAGGCGGACGGGCTACCCAGTGAACGCCAAACTCAAATGGCACCCATCTGTGCATTTAATAAATGCAAATCTTTGCACACTTGGTGTAAAAATGGTTCTCAATCATATTTTCTTTCGTATAAGTGCAATCCCACAGGAGTGATACGAACCCTCATTAGGAATGCACAATTGATGGGCGCAAGGGTGGAAGTATCAGTATTTGGACATTGATTCTACATTTGGGACTGAAGAATTTCAGTATCACCCTCATGATTTAGCAGTTGTCAGCGAAAGAACTGGACCGACAGAACCTCATCAGACAAATAAAAACAAAAAAATTGACAACGAAATGATACACCTCCAGAAGACCTATTCAGAAATTCAGTTGCCCAACCGCCAGCTGAGGTGGGTGCAGCATCAAAGCTTCCAGAAGATGGCGGAGGTTGCTGCCGAAACTGTTGGAAAAGTTTAAGGTAAGACCTGCTCAACTTCTCTGAACAAAGGCGAAACTGTTGGAAAAGTTTAAGGTAAGACCTGCTCAACTTCTCTGAACAAAGGAATACAATGGCTATCATCAATGGAGACATAATGAACACAATTCAACTAATGGCCAATATAGATACACACCTAAACTCCTCTGCTACAGAGTGCCTCAGCCTCTTCCAAGCTGTCATGGATACAAAAAGTATGATTACCATTATGATAGTTCTTTGGCATAAGCCAGCCATATGCTCAATATTGAAGTATAGTTGTGGGATGCAAAAGAATTTGGTTCCATTGGTAAGGTTTCAAAATTGTGCAATACCATTACTGGAAAAAACATACAGTATTTTAGATTCGAATGGGTATTTTTAATTCAAGTTTATTACATATTTTGTATTGAATCTCAAAAGACTGCAAATGTTCTTCATGAAGTTTCCAGTGAAATAGGTTCAGTACATACACGACATGGCTATGTAGCCTAAACAATTTAGGCAATCCCTCGCAAATACTGTACATTTGCCGCCGTTGCACCAGACACTACTAAAACAGAACGTTAGGTGGCAGCGGAGACCACAGAACACACCTTTGTTTTCCCTAGTAAGGCAATTCAAGGCAATTTGTCATGGCCAGCAACCATTCGCATCCAAACCTGTTGTCACCTAGCGGTTATTTATTTTTGTTTTTTTTAACAGAACACCTTTTAGATTTAACTGGCCAAGAATTCCAGAGGGCTTGGCCGCCTGTCTCACCCAACCCAGTTGCAAACCTCCCAGACGGCGCTCCAGACTGCGCTTGCCTGTAAGAATCAGACAATAATTTCTCTTTTTAGAATAGCTATCAAACACACTGAATATTTCCATGGTTTACCAAGGGGCACGTACGTTTCTGCAGATGAGAACCCATCCCCTTGTATGCAGCGCGATGTTGCGATAACACCAGTGAAAATGACAGGCAGAAAAGCAACTCCACTGCCTCGTCTGGAACAAGGGAACCCAGTGCCTCGTAGCCTTAAAGTTCAAAACACGCATAACCACACAAAAAAAAAAAATCATATAATGTGATAGTTAACCTTAAATGGAATCCAATATATCTGAGTGGAAAACCTTTGTTGCTTTGGCTGATGAGATGACTGGTGTAATGAGCCATGTCCCATACCATCCGCAGAAAGTAGAAAGGGTTCTTTGCAACCGTTTGGCCAAAGGGTAAACTCTGGGCACATACATGGAATCTAAAAAACGAAAAAGGGAAATAAAAATCTTTGCATAATGTGCTGAACGTCAAATTCAATTACTTCTCTGCTTAAAGTTAAACTCCCAATGATCATCGTCACACACACATCTGGGTGTGGTGAAATTTGTCCTCTGCATTTAACCCATCCCCATGTGATTTTGATCCATCCCCTGGGGGAGAGGGGAGCAGTGAGCAGCAGCGGTGCCGCGCTCGGGAATCATTTGGTGACCTAACCCCCCAATTCCAACCCTTAATGCTGAGTGCCAAGTAGGGAGGCAATGGGTCCCATTTTTATAGTCTTTGGTATGACCTGACCGGGGTTTGAACCCACAACCTTCCAGTCTCAGGGCGGACACTCTACTACTAGGCCACTGAGCTGGTTATAGTATGAAGTGATTAAGTAGCCCTTTTATTTGGTCAAGGCTAAGAGTGGAAGTGGTCACTGGTTAGCTTTCGAGCATAAAAATAGATGTACAATTGCCGTAGTGCTATTTATTGGAGTAAATATATATAAATTCAACGACGTTGAAAAATGGCATCCACATGCAAAAAAATGTGAATAAAACTTGACAATAGTCATCTGGGCTAAGTCCTGACCTGAGTGCCTGGAGGAAAACCAATTCGTAGATGTTTTTGTAGACAGCTGTCACCAAATTTGTCTGTACAAAAAAAGTAATTTGACAATAATGACAATGTAAAAATATAAATAAAATGGAATGCAAGTATGGTGTAGGCAACAAAATGCCTGTGTGTCACATGGGGCCTACATGAACACTGGCTAGAAAACCTTTCACAGAAAGTACCACAAAAAATGTATTCCGTGGCATTGTAGGCAACTTGAAAAAAACAGGTCGATGTACCAAAAGCAAAGTATTACATAATTCATGAGTGATCCCATATAGTGGCCTCTGTGGAATTAACTAACTAACTAACTGGACTAACCTTAAGGTCCAAGAACAGGGGGTGGCACTTCAATCTGAGGATCTGCATCAATTTCATCCTCATTTGCTTCCCGGCTGAGGGGACATTGCGCAAAGTGAGGCTGTGGCGCAGAGACATGCCCGAGTATCTGTGACGCAAGGAGAGGAAAGAGTCAAATCAACTCAGTGATCATCTTTTTTTGGTGTACACACATTTATACACACACTGAGGAGACAGTCCCCAAAGTGAGGCTGTGGTGCAGAAACATGCCCAAGTATCTGTTACGCAAGGAGAGGAAAGAGTCAAATCACCCAAATCTCCTCAGTGAGCATCTGTTTTGGGTGTACACATACATTTATACACACACTGAGGAGACAGTGCCCAAAGTAAGACTGTGTCACAGAGATATGCCCGAATAACTGTGATGCAAGTAGAGCAGAGTCAAATCATCCAAATGTGCTCACTGCACACCATAAAAGAGCAGCAAAAGCACAATGACTAATCTGAGAAAAAAAAAACTATGATATATTATTTACAGCTGAAGAGCTGCTTCACCTGGAGTAATCTTTATAGACATCAAGTGTGGACGTGTCTAACAACAGCCCACACCAAGGGAAGAGGAGACAGTTGTTAAGGATACGGACGGCATGTTGTGGATCCAGACTTTGCGGTAGAGGAAAATTGACCAGCACCTTTTGCGGGTTGACCACCAGGCCATATTGTGGGACGCTGGCCATCAAAACCCTGAACACAAAAAAATTGGGAGAATGACAATCTCTCACTCAAACTTCACATGAACAGACTTTTGAGTCAGAGATGCAATTAAAAATAACTGTATTCCGTGGAGTCATACTTGAAAAAGGTTTGTGCCTCGTGTAGGTAGGGCGTGATCAGAAGGAAATCATCCACCAGTCTCATCAATCGTCTAGAAGCAAAGGGGGGAGGGGGGGGCAACTTCAACACGCTATCCTCTCCTGCTCAAATGTATTACATATGCAGATTTTTGGTAATTAAAGTATCGCTTTACGACAGTTTTGTTTCTTCGGCGGCAATGTGAGCCGAATTCGGACTTAACCCCGGAACGTCGGGACCATCGTACCCTTTGGATCCGACCACGCCTTTGAGCAGGGTGTTCTCCATGTGACCATAGCAGAGACAGCAGAGCATAGCAGATGCGACGGACCCCTGGGGAATCCCGCGAAGCCGACGATACAGTCTAAAAGGGTCCAGGTCCAGAGCTGTGACATGCCCTCCCGTGCTATGACTAAAATTCAAAACTTACTTGTTCCCAAAGCGTAAAACACTGCCTGTCAACATTAGGTTGAAGACCTGAAGCATGTCTTCGACGCGAATATCTTGCGAATACTGCTGGAAAGTAACTCAAATTAGCGGAAAAAAAATTTCTAAAAACTTATAAAATAGCTAATAATGTAGAGAACGATCCGAGGATGCCGTCCCAACCTGCTCCACCAGGATTGCATGGTGAACTTTGTTGCTTCTTTGCAGTGCAATCGCGAGGTCATTCATGGTGTCTTTGATGCCCTTCCTGTCATCCACCAAAAATTCTCCCTGCAAAAGCAGAAGAAAAACTAAACTCTAGGACTGGATAGAAGATTTTTTTTAAAGGAACCTGTCTTTGTACCTGTCTAAAAAAAGACTTCTTGAGCCCCTCAATAGAATTTGCCCAGATCTTGGCATAGCAGTGCGTGATAAAGGTCTTGTGTTGGAAAGGCGACAGAACTTCGCGGACCATATGGAGAAGTTTCTTATGAGGCAGACTCTCGTACGCTCCACTGACGTCCATCTTAAAGTAAGAATGTGAAGGATGGCAGTAGTAAAGGGGACGTCAACCCAAAACATTTCTTTACAATCATTTGTATTACCCCCCACAAGTCCAAACACAGCATTCTGATTAATATTGCCTTTGTGGAAAACGAGTTCAGCAAAAATTCAACCTTTTTTACCATCTCAGGGGACGGCCATTTTGCCACTTGCTGTCGATGGAAAAATGACATGACAGTTCACATTGACTTGATCCTGCTTTTGTATAACCTTAACAAAGTAAAGCTTCCGTATGTGCTCCTTCCGGTCTGGCAGAAGAGTTGACAACACTTTGTGGATTTCAGTCATATCCCAGACTGTGGAACCCAGGAGGGACGGATTGGTCTGCACGCAGGCCTGCAAGACATCCTTTAGGTTACGGATGTCCTTTCGGTAGGCCTACAAACAGGATTGGGTGGGGGGGCTGTCACAACTTTTGAAATGTGGACCTTTTAGAAGACAAACAAAGTACCTTTGATTTGGCATCTTGTCCCAAAACCCGCGTAATGGGCCTCATGCTATCTGTCTTTGGGATGAAGCGCAGGCGGGAGATGACAGTGCTTTTGGGGAGGCTTGCCACCTCAGACGAAGTCAGTTCCTCCAACTGGCCCTTAGAAATGTAACTTCTACAATGACAAAGAGTGACCATGAGCTTCATTAGACCGCCACCGCCCCACTGAACATGTGTGATGTTTTTTGAGACCTGAAGGCCAGCTCCTGCAGTCTGTCCCAAACGTCATGCCTGTAGAACCTAAGGGCGTTCTTCTGACCCACACTTTCCGTAACGTAGAAGCAGGCTCGCACGAGGTCGACGACGTAGCCGTCCAGGAGCCAAGCAAGCAGCTGTCCAAGCACCCGGGTCCGATATGAGAGCTCGCTGGGTGGCACCCAGCCTGCAAACAAAAGTATGTTGAATCAGCCAAAAAAAATCCCATGTTATTCAAGCAGCCTGAGAACTTTTTTTGCACAGTTCCACTTTAATCTTACCTTTTTTACTGATCTTCAACCAGTCACAATCATTCACCTTCATCTTCCACAACAGCTCCGCAACTGAAAGCTTGTCAAACTTGCCGCTTCGCAAAAAGCCCCTGACTCTCGCCAAAAAACAAGAACGGTTTTCCGCAGACCCCCAAAGCTCCGACGGCACGACAGCGCACAGGCACTCCCGTACAAAAAGGTAGACTTGGTGAGACGTACAGTGTTTGGCCAAAAGGGAGCTCAACTCAGCTTGAGCCAAGTCGCAGTGCACCAGCGGGCATAGGCGCCGCAGAGTTCTGTTGTAGGCGTATTTCTTATGTTGCAACAAAAGCTGACTAAAAAGGGAGATCATGTTAAAAAAGCGACGAGGGAGCTTCTTGGGTTTCCTCTCTACTCCATTCAGATACTGCAGCCCCTCAAAGAAAATAAGTCTCACCACATCCTGGCCCAGAAGACTTTTCAAGCCCGCCGCGCTCTTCCTCTTTCTGTTCAGGAGGAACCCATTCATACCTCTGCCGCCATACAGGAAGGCCAAGGTTTGGACAAAACACCGAGACGGAGGCAAAGGGGGGGAAACGCCTGATCGCCAACTAGGTGCTCCTTTCATAGGACCTGTGCTTGTTCCAGCTGCTTGTTTGGAGACAGTAGTGCTTGTCTCTACATACTTAAGGGAGTGTCCTTCTTCAACCATCTTTTTGACTTTGCGAGCTTCTGAGAGTCTCCTCCTCTTTCCAGAACACACTATTTCATCCTCATGGCTTTCTCTCTTCCTTTTCCCACAGAATGCTCGAAAATCCCTCCTTTTCAATCTCACTGCACATCTATTCTTCACAGACCTAGCATTACCACAACTCCTAAATCGAGGAGAAAAGGTGGAGGCGTGCAGAATCTTTGAAACCCTGTCGTAGATGGGAGTGCCGCATATCTGGACAGCGCACGTCGGCGGCGCCACCACAAACAGAGAACAGGTCTCCAGCAGGTACCGTGTGATGTCAGTGCCGAGACGCTTAGCCACTTTGTTCCACAGCTCGCTCGTTTTGAGGTAGGTAATGTTCAGAGTTACTTCACCGTGGAACTTGAAGTTGTCATTGTCAAGCTCTTTCCCGTGCACAAACGGTAGTTTGAAGCCGAGTGACAAGACGTTGCGCTTGTTCTTTCTTGCCAAGCTGTTCAGAATGAAGGCCAGCAGTTCAGTGAATGTGCATACCTATAGAAAGCAATGGAAGATTAATAATTTTATTACTCTATTGGTCATCTATTGACGCAAGAGTGCCGTGGAGGGGACAAAGCACTTAAAATAAATAAATAAATAAATAAAATTGTGTAAAAAAAAAAACTCAAGTTATTCCAGTTCCCAATAACATGTCAGTGACATGATATCAAATGGTCCCCAAAACTCAACAATAAAAGTGTGCTAGTTCAGCTACTTCTTGGGTAGGCCAACTGATTGATGCAACAGTCCATTTTATACACACACTTCATAAATATGTAAATACTGTTTTTTTTTTGTTTGTTTGTTTGATGGACTTCGATATGGCAATTTAAACTATTATTAGTTTTATTTATTTTTTCCCTATTTTCATGTTTTAAATATGTTCGAAATAAAGATATATCAATCAACCAATCAATCAAACATGTTCAATTTACATTTACTTATTTGTAATAAAATGATATGCATCAATGCGAAAGTACTGATCATGTTGAATAATTCTCACAGTTAGTAGTATATTTTCGTCACATTTGTATAATTGTCTGGAAGACCGCAACTTTTCAAGGAAATCACAATATCCCATTGTTTTGGAACAGGCCAGTGTGCGACTCACGTGGTTCTTGAATTTGGGGTATCTATAAAATGCACAAGTCCTATTGATGTAAAATATGGAGAGTGAGCGTTTGCGTCAATAAAAACATTCTTCTCACTTTGACTGCATTGTAATTTACAACTATTTATAACTTTCCTGCAATTAATCGGTCACAAAAACAATCAAGAAATGCACTATTGGTCATGCAATGAACAAATAACTTGCTTATTCTGAAATAGTATTCACTTTTTACCTCACGGCAGCTCGGCGCTTGTTGAAGCTCGTTGTCGTAGGCGACGAAAATGTTACTTAAGAAGGATTTGAACAGATCCGTGTCAGCCTGTTCAACAAGAACCAGTTTGTGCCCCTCTCGGAACACGATTTTATCCGTGAGCTCCTCCAGCGTACATGTGTGCTCATACAGAGAACGCAAGAGGCCAAGAACCTGGACTCGATCAGCTGGAAACATTACGCAGATTTTCAGACGCACTGACAACCCATTTTTAAAAACCGAAGTTGATAAGACACGCTCCTTTGTAACTGGACGACAAAGGCAATTATTTAAGACCAAAGTATTTGCCAAAGTCGTTGCATTACTTTTGACGGGAATTTTAGCCCTGCAAATTCAAACGCAGGATGATGAGGCTACCGTCCAATCAAAGGGTGTCTTATTCGTTTCTTCTTCTTTTTTAATTGTTCATTGGTTGGCCACCTAACTGAGCGTTACCGCCACCTAACTGAGGATTACCGCCACCAGACACTGGGTCACAATCTAAATATTTAAAATCTTAAAAATATTTAGAGGGGACATAAAACAAAACAGCAGGAAAAAAATCGACATTCTCTGATATAGCCCCCTCACCCTACTACTACATTGCAAAACATTTTTTAAGTTGAACTTAATTCCCAGCTCCTTCAACCTCCGCCCTATCGCTAACAGGGCAGTTTGATACACAAACAATGGCAAAATGCGCACAGACATTTAAACGGTCATATATACTCGTACAGTGAGCGAGACTCATATTGTCATATTGTTTACGGCAAAAAAAAGTACGCACGTGTATTTGGTCAAGTTGTACTTGTTTGATATCAAACAAGATCTTTATAAATATATGGGGGGTGGGGGTTCTTTCCCTATTATTTCAGTTGCGTACCATTGGTGGCATTGCTTGTTTTTCTTTCGTGTAACCTCACGAGATCTGGACATGTAATTTGGACACGATTGTGAAAGCACAATGCAAATCCTGCGAAAAACGAAAATATTTTCTTGGAACAAACTTGGGGTGGGGATTCAATACGATTTTGTTCTTCAAACTACTTTTCAGGAATTATTGTTTTTTAATCATTTGTATGTAAAAATTGTGTAATTTTTTTCTTTTTTCTTGGACCTCTATAAAATACCATTGCCTGTTAGCTCAACAAAACACGGACTGATTTATTGAACTGTAACTCTTTGAAGCACCTGCGTGAGCCTGGGGGCTGAGAATGGGGTGCTCGGTGACGTCATTGGCGTACACATTACAAGGCGTACACGGCACTCCTTTATTTACGCCACTTCTGGTGCATAATGACGATACATTTTCCATCGTCACACAGCAAAAGGCTTTCTCTGCATGCTTTTCTTCCTTTCAAGTAATTATGTTAATCAATAGTTTTTTTTTAATTTAACGTCTGTATCAAACATACAGTACGTGACAATATATGCTTTGTTAGGTTACGGATTTTAGTTATTGATCTGACTCCAAATTGCGATCAACACTTAACACATAAATTGCTATGTCCTAATCCACACACTGGCGCACCTAACAATTTTGCGAGTTCGTTCTGTCAAAGAGAAGACCAGTAGATCAATCAGACCAAATTTACCAATTGTTTATTCCTGACAAAGCGCACTAATACAGGCCTGGGTCCCGGGTCCCTCACACTAAAACTCGTGCGTTTTTGTGACCACCAAAAGACGACACATTCTTCCGGGTTGCCCAGTTTTGAAGAAACACAATATGAATATTAAAGCATGCAAAATATTGTGAGATGATTGGTCGATGGCCATCTCCTCCCCGTCCAGGTGTTGCTGAGGTCAGGCGGTTGGGTTTTCCCCGCGAAGCCCGGCCACATAGACGTGCTGTTGTTCTCGTTTCTCACCGACCTTGAGGTGTTCTCGTCCGGTACTCCCTATCTGGGCCTATTCCACAACACTTCGAAGAAAACAAGTTCATGCAGTTTGCCTGCACATTCTTCGCCACCCACCAATCCACACGAGCACTCCAATACTAAATATTAATATGATTATAAGTTTAACACAACCTTAAAAAATATGTTTGCAAACTCCCGAAAGCACATTTCCCTTTAGCTTGCATCATAATGAAATACAACATACAAGTAACCATTATACAATGCCAAATAGAAGACGATAAGTACAATACAAAATATAATTAAAAATAAATCTAGCCATAGATTTGTCACACATCTATCTGCCAGTTAAACCAACAAGATGAGTACAATTTCTGTTTCATAAGTCGAAGCGTCTTCAAAAAAGAAACTCATTGTGAAAATATAAGAAATTTGGTTTCACTTTCTAAACTTTATATTTATGTTGAAGAAAGTATATATTCACTGTGAAAATATAGGAAATTTGGTTTCACTTTCTAAACTTTATACTTATGTTGAAAAAATATATATCTAAAAAAATCTGCCCATCCATCCATCCATCCATCCATCCATCCATCCATCCATCCATCCATCCATCCATCCATCCATCCATCCATCCATCCATCCATCCATCCACACCAGCAAAAATGTTAAAAGACAACCAAGGAGCCATTGCTTTGTTGTCATGAAGTGACTGGACCTGGGCGACAAATGCAGCTTGAATCAGGGTTTGTTGAAGTCCCAATGATTGTCACACACACAACTGGGTGCGGTGAAATTTGTCTCTGCATTTAACCCATCCCCGAAGGGAGCAGTGGGCAGCAGCGGTGCCGCGCCCGGGAATCATTTGGTGAACAAACTCAAAAGACAGACTATAGATGCTCGACTAGGGACAAGAATGATTGAACAGAAAGACGAAACAAGACGAGACCAGACAAGCAACTAGAGAAACAAGAAGACATGAGACGCAAACAATCCGAAGTGAGGGGCAGACAGGACTTAAATACAAGACAGCTAACGAGAGGCAGGTGAGGGTGATCACACTGATCAGGGCACTGGAGGGGAGGGGCGAGCACACAGACACGCGAACCGAAACTATGACAACAGTAAAACAAACGAACTGTTGCGGCGACCTGGGAGGTGCGCACCTGTCTGCGGGTACATGTGACCACAAGGGGTCACTGCAGGTGTACGACGTGAACGCGCAGCACGCAGTGGAGCTCCACAGAGCGCCTCTACAGCTGAGCGCAATTTTGATTCCTGATTGGAAACGTGCACACACCAGGGTTCATAAGCTGCAAACATTACACACTCCTCTTGTCCAGTGAGCAGCAGCAGCAGCAAACAACACAGCAGTAGCAGCAAACCGCACTGAGCTCCACGGAGAAAGGAAAAACTCATGGGAAGAGGAGCCCAAAGCGACCGGTGAGCTCGTAGTTCTCAACTGGACTCATTTAGTTAACCATTTAGATCACTGACTGCATTACAGTTGGTCTGGGAAATGGGTTGTCTTTATGAAAAACATTATGTTTATTGACTTTTGTTTCAAAAGATCACTTTATGTTCATGACTTTTTCTTTCAGTAAAAAGGCTGGAATGCTTTTACTTTATTGAGCGAAAGTATTTATGTTAAATGAAAGGTCAAATAAAATAATTGTGATTTAAAAATAAGGTAAAGGCAGTCATTTTAAAACCTGGGTTTCTGTTTCAGAGCCTTATTTATGCATTCCTTAATTTGATTAAAAATAGTTAATTTACTTAAATGCACTTTAGTTAAAGTAGACTGAACTTTACCTACATTGTTTATTGGTTTATGTGTTAAAGAACAGTAAACTGTATTGTTTTTATTCGGAAAAATATTCTACCTTTTTATTTAAACTCATCCATTCTTTGTATGTTTTAAAGGTTTTTCACCTGGATGGTTTCGCTCAATAAAAACCTGAACAAAGAGTGAAATCCCAGTCTGGTCAAGTCCTTCCTTTTCAAGTGTGGAAACCCATTCATCCATCCATCCATTTTCTGAACTGCTTAGTCCCCACGGGGGTCGCGGGCGTGCTGGAGCCTATCCCAGCCATCAACGGGCAGTAGGCGGGGGACACCCTGAACCGGTTGCCAGCCAATCGCAGGGCACACAGAGACAAACAACCATCCGCACTCGCACTCACACCTAAGGACAATTTGGAGTGCTCAATCGGCCTACCAAGCATGTTTTTGGGATGTGGGAGGAAACCAGAGTGCCCGGAGAAAACCCACGCGGGCCTGGGGAGAACATGCAAGCTCCACACAGGGAGGGCCGGAGGTGGAATCGAACCCGCACCCTCCTAACTGTGAGGCGGACGCGCTACCCAGTGCGCCACCGAGCCGCCAAGTGTAGAAACCCATTAAGTTAAAATACACTGGCCACAAACTGTGACAGACCTTGACATTTGTTTAAAAATCCTGTAAATCACCAGATGGTTAGTTTATAAAACTATGGAATCACAAACAGAAATAACTATTGTTCACAAGTTTTGAGCTGACATTTGAACAATTTGGACAGTGTTGTGGGAGGGGGGGGGGGGGGGTTTAAGTTATAAAAGTAAAATTATAAAAGAGTAAAGTTGTAAAATCACGAAGAGAAATAACTACGTTTATAAGTTTTGAGCTCACATTTGAACAATTTGGACAATGTTGGTCCAATGTTAGGGGGATAGGGTCTGAAGGCTATTGTCAGGTCTAAGTGTTGGAATAATTGGATGGTCAGGCTGACCATCCAATTACTCCAACAGCGATTTAGTTTTGGACTCAAAGCAAACGGTTGTACACCTAGGAAAAAAAATATTCCGTGAGTAATACTTCCTTTCTACATTTTACTCATTCGGTTGTGGTCAATATAAAGTGGAACTTTTTTTTTTTAAATCTAACTTCCTCGTCATCATAGCAACATAGGCCAGCCCCATCCTCCAAACAAGATAAACACATACTGCAACGGACAATCAGGTCTGTGGAAGAGATAATCAGGACCAACCTCCCATCTATCCAATACTTGTACCTGTCCAGGACCAGGAAACGTGCAAGTAACATCTCCGCAGACCCTTCTCACCCAGGTCAGTCTGTTCAACCTCCTCCCCTCCAGACGGCGTTACAGAGCGCTGTACACCAAATCCAGCAGACACAGACGCTGCTTCATCCCCCAGGCTGTCGCTCTGATGAACTCAAACCACTCAGACATCAATAGCATACTGCGCTCGCCACTTAAATGTTAGCTACCCGAATGTTGTCAGTCACTTTAATGTTGTACAGAGGCTCAGATCAACCGGAGTCAAATTCCCTGTTTGGCATGCACAAACTTGGTCAATAAAGTTGATTCAGATTATTTGCCTTTGTCCTGAGCAAGCCATTTTGGAGCGGTCTCTTTAAATACAAACGAGATACGTCACACCCCGCCCCCTCCAGGCCGCAAAATATGCGCCTCCCTTTTTGTTCGGATATATTTGTAATTTTTCATTTAATCAGAAGTAGCGTTTACTTGCGCCGCAAAATTTTGGATTGATTGAAAGGTGTCAACAGCAGAAGGCTTGCCGATTCAACCATACATAACACGTAGCAAAAATAAATCCCCTCACTATTTCAATATTTATTTTGTAAACAAGCGCTGCAGTCAAGATAATCCGTTAGCTAGCGCTAAGCTAACCAATGCCTTTAACACACGATTGTGTTCCCCAAGAATAAAACAGCACCTTTGAGCTTACTGCTTTACTGGATCCATCGTTTCCATAGATTGAAGGAACCAAACCCTCAATGAAACAGTCAAAAAATGGACCTCAGTAAGTCCACTCTGTTACCATCAAATCTCTTCCTAAGTGCCAATATTAGACACTGTGGCTTTAATTAAACACATCCACAGGAAGAGTTGAAAATACAAGTGTTTGCATTACAGTCGAATCAGACACAACAGTTAATTATCAAATTATAAATGTCAGTGAAATATTAAAATAAACCAAAGCTGAATTGGAAAGGGTATGAATTAACTTCCAGATGTTTTGCATGTGCAATGAAAACAAATTAGTAATTTGTGCATCAAATTCGTGTCATTACTGAAATTATAAATTGTCTTCACTTTTTAAAATCATCTTTTTAAACTATTTGAACAGTTTTTTCTAGTCTGATTTGAAAACAAGTTAGTATTTGTGACTTTGTTTTGTAGCTTATTCTGGAAATAATGAGTCATTCATACATGCATTTGGGTTGACAGTCATAATGGCCCTCCGAAGGAAACGGACTACAATGCGGCCCTCGGAAAAAAAAAAGTTTGACACTGAAGGAATGAGGTCGAAATACAAAAAGTCCTGCCTCGCTACAAAAACAGATATGCTCAAACCTCATTGAATAAAGTACATAAGCAGACAAGTATATTCACATATTAAATAAATAAAAGAAACATTTGAAGCATATAATTATACCTACACACCAAATCAATAAAGAAGACATAACTAGACATTTTTGATAAGTGGTGATGAGAAAGGTTTTTATAACTTTATGATCTGATATATATATTTCTGAGGACTTTGAAATAACAAATGACTTTTGATATATTGCCTAAATAGCTCAATGACCCTTAAGGAACTGTGGAATGCATGCCTGATGTTTTTTCTGTGAATCATGGACACGGCCAGAGTCGTCTTGACCGTTCAGTACTTGATTGTATCTTATGTTTTGACTAATGCTAGACGCCAGTTTTTGATTACTACTGAACGCTCTGCACAGAGGGAAATAGTTTGCCTAACAAAGAAAAGATACGGTTGAATGCGGTACGACAGTGTATGTCCAAGATTGGAGAAGAATGTTCACAGGAAGGTCACGTGGAGATAAAACCAGTGGGTGCCAGAAGGAGCCACCCGAGAACTCGGCCAAAGATGATCGCCAAGGCCGAGAGACGGGATGGAAGACAACAGCCCCCTCCACACACACACACCAACAGCCCCCCACCAACACACCGAATCGCCCATAACCAGCACCACTCCCATGGAAGCAGACTCTCCTTCGAACTTGCCCCACCCCGAAGACTCATCGCCCATCAATCCCAGCCCACAATGTGCTACTGAATATAAAACTGATCTAACAACCTTGGACTTTGCCTTTTCTGAATGGAGACTTTCCGCTCTTGAAGGGCCCAGCGCTGTATTGCACTTTCCTGAAAACAGAGCTTTTTGAACAAGAATTGTGATTGAACTCAACCAAGCTGTCTAAGTCTAATTTCTGCTTCAGTGTCTTTGCATTTTCCTAAATCTGAAGAAATCAAACGAGCACGCAGTGAGTAAATTGAATAACAGGTGATTGGCAAAGGCTTTTGCCGTGAGGCGCAGATAACGCGCTCCCTAAATTGTGGACAGAATCTAACAAATGGTGACCATCCGACGTGATTTCTTCAGAAGGGAAGGTGCACGCTCCACAAAGGATTGTTCCTTCTCCGCTCTTGCTCAACAAAATTGCAGTCCGATCGGCACAAAAGGTAAGGGGGAACCTTTTTTTCTCTCTCCCAGTGCAGCAATGTTGTGGAGTGAAAGCGGAATACAAAAATTAATCATTTCAGCTCTGTGTTCAGGAATGGTGGTTGTATAGAAGTGTGTGTTTGTGTGGAACTTGGTAAAAGTGATTTGTGGAAAAAATTAAAAATACAAAAACAGGTGAAGGCGTCGCTGATATAGCAGTACGGATGCCGAGCGACTCCAATAGTGTGACCTTAGAACATTATAGGGCTGTCTAAGGCGAGGGACATCTGGGATGTCCGAGTCGTGGTGAATTAAGAGAAAGGTGGTGAGGACTTTGTCTGATCAGCAAAGGGCGCTCACACCGCTGGAACTTGTGGGATGCCAGTGACTAGCATATGGGCACCTGAGTGGCCTCAATATTAGACACTTAGGAACTTATACTGTTGCCTAAGGTCGGGGTCGATTGGATCGGCCAGGCCACCAATACGAGTCAGGGACTCGTGAAAAAAAATATATAATTAAAAAAAAAAGAAAAAAAAAAAAAAATGGTGAAGGCATCGCTGATATAGCAGGACGGATGCCTGGCGACTTCAATAGTGCGACCTTAGAGACTTATATTGTTGTCTAGGGCGAAGGGTAACTGGGTTAACCAGGTCGCTACATAATTGTTGAAGTGTGTCTATGATGATATTGTGTGGAAAGCAGGCTTGGCTGTCAGATGGGACAGCGGCGCAGCTGAAGAAGTGAGTGATTAGTTGTGGTGCTGTTCATGGGATGGAAGTGATGATTTGTGGTTCATGAAGAACAATGAGTTGATTTGTATAAAATTGTTGATTTTATTTTGATTTCGCATGAGAGTTGGAGTCAGAAAAATGGCTTAACAAGAATTTGATAAAGAATGTATATTTAATTAGCATGAAGGTTATATCCCATTGTGTGGTGGGGTTAAACTGTAACCATTTTTGTTTTCAAAAGGGTGCAGCTCTAAAGTTTGGGCCAAACGGTCAGGTGGGCACAAATGCACCTTTTGGACAGAGGTGGGGGGTTACATTGTGCGACGTGGTGATGGCGAGGCTCTCCGCACTTCAGTTGCCCCCCCCCACCCTTGTTATCAACTGGGAAGATTGTCATGTCTATGTTGTGGGCCCGTGTGTTTGTTTATGTGTATGTTTGTCTTTGTGTATCAGTTCGTTATAAAGGATGGAATTGCGTTAAATTGGTGCACGGAAACGGTGTGCTAGACAATGGTTTATCAGATTTGCATTGTTAAATGTAAATATTAGAAGTGATAGAATAATCTGAGGGTTGTGGTCAGAAACTCGTCCAACGAGGAGAGTGCCCAGCCCTCATAAAAATGTGAGAGTAAGAGAGAACATACATTGTAGAATTGGATAAAATTAAATTATGATTGCAGATTTTAAATTTAGGGGGAATTATTGATTGGTTATGACATAAGACTATACAAGGACACATGTAAGGATAAGTCAAAGATTTGAATCACTTAGAGTTAAAAACAACAAATAAAAACGACATTGCAAGGGGGCACTTTTTATTAAAAGAACACCAAGTAAAGTAAGTAGGGGGCATTCGTGATTGGGATTAAAGTAAGGATAAAATTAGGTCAATGATTAGAAATCAATGGTGCTCTACACAAAAAGGCTTAAATTTTTAATGGGGAAATATTTGGAGTACTGTGTTGGTCTACATAGGTCATGGGCCGAGTTTATTTGGTTTTGATTGTGGTTTGGGTTTATTTTGTTTATTGTTAGGTTTTCCTTGTGTTTATTGTTAAGGTGTTCCTTGTTATTCTCTTATCCCCTGCATTGTCTTCTTTATGCAGATAGATTAACAGGCTAGGAATTTAGTGAGGAGAAAATTGATCAATTGATGGGGGTTAATAATTGTCCAAATCCTAGTTACATGTTTTGAGGGACCAGAGCAACGACATTATATTTAATTTGCAGGCCATTATTTCGTATGTGATGACAGTGTCTAGATAAGTAGACTGTTTTATCAAAAATGTGAGAGTGAAGGAGGAGGTTTGATTTGTAATCTGGCATTTGGGTGCCACTTTTAAGAGTCTGTGCAGGAGCATAGATTGTTTTTGTTTGTTTTTAAAGATATATTTGACAGTTTATCTCGGTGCAGTAAGGATATAGCAATTTTGAAAGACTTAAAATTAAAAGCAAAATTACATTTTAATTCTGACACATGCCAGCTAACATGAGGATGGCAAATAAATGAATAAATACTCGCTCAAATGCGGCATGTGTTTTAAATTGGGCGATAAGACATTCACTTTCAAGCACTATCATTTAGCGCTGCTGACAACAATAACTTATGAGATGGTAAACCAAGGAGGAGTGTCATAGTTGGAACACAGGCGCTGTATGACCTATAGATTGAACAATAACATTCACCGCATATACAACCATGTTGGTAGATTGTTAAATTACATTACAGTTTATTACAAAGGATTTCGGAACTTTATTTGATGATAAACACTGGAACCAGGATTTTAGCCGTGTTAATGGGTAGGGTGGATGGATTACTCGAAAAAAAAAAAAAAAAAAAAAGCTTTTGATAAGGGCGGCTTGATAGTAAGATGATGTGTGTGCGCAACTGATAGGATACAATATGTTAATGGGAAGATTTGGGGTGTAAGGAACAAATACTACACAGGAAGACTGATAACACGAAGATAGTTTTGTGAAATTTGTGTCCAAGTGTGTTCTGCCCTAGCGCATGGCACAAGTCCTGAACTGAGTCCTTGTACTCTACTGGCTGCCTCAAAATCAACAGAGGACTGTCCCTGGTCATGAGACACCTTTGACCTTTGGGAGAACAACAGGAACTATTATCATGCTTGAAGGGGGCAAGCACAGCTCTTCACAGGACAAGAACCATATAGTTGGTGGAATACACACAGTTGCAGATCAAAAAGAAAATGGACTGAAAGAACAAAGACAAGATGGACGCATTTGAGAATGGCGGACGGTCCAGCCCTGAATCATCATCATGAGAATCTAAGAGGAGAGGCTGCTAAAGACTTGCACGAGTCACATGAAGTCAAACTGGACACATTGCTAAAGACTGCTGAAGCATTACAAAGTTGGTGGAGTGTGGGACAAAAGGGATGGAAGTGTGTTTGGGTGCTGGGGCAGACATAACTGAGGAGTTTTGATAAAAGTGGGAATAATAAGGCTGCTTATTGACACTGAAACGGGGATAAAAAAAATAAAATACATAGATAGGGACAGTGAAGATGCACTGACAAATTACACAACAGCGTGATCAGAAACTTTGCAAGGTGGACATTGATCAATAGAAATTAAATCTTTTGAATCATAAATTTTTATATGTAACTTAGCATTTCGAAGACATAATTAATCTAACTGAAATAATGAAATTTTATAATTGGACCAGTGAAAATTTGGATTCGGGCAACAGAAGGCTGAATTGCTAAACTTAATTGACCTTTATCAAAACAACAGAATTTAATTACACATCAACTGCGACTGACTTATAGGATGCATATTTCAGCTTGAATGGGTGAGGGGCCATAAGAAAGTTGGAATTCTGGATAGTCGGCAAAATAGTAATACAGTAGGGCTTTAAAAAACAAATACATTGACATGACCCTTGCGACAATTGATTTAAATGGCAATTTATGATAGGCATTTGGGGTTAGGATTAACAATCCATCCATCCATCCATTACTGGTGCGGCTTGTCCTTACGAGGGCCACAGATGATTAACAATAATAACTAGAATTATTCATTTCTGTAGAAATTGCGTGTGAAAGCGAAGAGGCTGAATAAAAATTCGGGGAAAGCTACAAGATTATGTTTAAATTTGGAACGTGTTGAATTGGCTAGAAAATTGATAAAAATATAGAAAGAATTTTGTAAAATTGGGCGTGAATTTTAAAGTTGAAAATTTGAAATTTGGGGAGTGGGAAGTTTTGGAATAGGTAGGCATAAGATGAACAGTTAAAAAAAAATTGAAATGAGTTGAGTCAGTGGAAAAAAAAAAGAAGAAAAAAGGAAAACTAGAAGAAATTAGAAGGGAAAAAATGAAACTTTGCAAAATTTTACCGCAATGTTGGAAGTGAGGATGTGAAATTTGAATTTGAATCTAGGAGGTTAAAAGTGTAATGGAGTAAATCAGATGAATTACGTGGAAGTAGTTAAGATTAAAATAAAAGGAAGAGGAATGCAGAAGAAGTTGAATAATAATAAAGTCAAGGCAATTCAAATTTATTTATATAGCCCACAAGCAAGTCTCAAAGGGCTCCAAATGTACAAAAATTGCCAGTTTAAAATACAAGAACAATAAGTGTGAGGGCCACAATGATGATCATGACAGCAAAAATATTTCTAAATGGTTTTGATAGGAACAAAGGGGGAACATGGAAGAAGGTTTTCAAAATTTGTGATATAGCGTCACTCAATTATCAAGAGTAAGTATTTCTTTTTAATTCTAAGAATTGGCATCAACAAAAAATGAGAACAATAATCCAAGGTTATAGTGTAAGTGGCAGGAGGAAGCTGTGTATATTTTTTAAACATTATTTTCAGTATCATTTCTTAGGAGAGTCAGTAATGCTTGTGAGGAGATGAATGAAGGAACAAGGTGACAGTAAAAGGGAGTGCTCTAAAAATTTTTGGTTTTTTGCCAGAGGTAGTTATTTGGAGGGATGAATTTAAACTGAAAGCAAAATGGAACTGTTTAGTGGAAGAAATATGAGAAGGTGGAAATATTGAAGTTACAGCTCAACACAAAGTGTCAAATAGTCTAAGTGTGAGATGTGAGCAAACTAAAGGGGGAGTTAAATCATGTTCCAGTATTATGCATATTGGCAAACGATGTGAGGACAGGAGACCAGACAATTAGATATTAATTTTAATATTAATATTTGAAATAAAAAGGGAAATTTTAATTGAGGAGAAAATTTTGCATAGGGAGGGTTCTTTTTACAATGTAATATTGTATGTTTTATGTGTGTGTTGTGGGATGACAGTTTGTCTGTAATGCTGTATGAATGTCAAGTCTGTACTTGGGATGGGGTTTCTGTATTGTAAATGGTTAACATGATTCAAGGTTGGGGTGATGTGATCACAGCAGAGGATAACATTCCTCTCACCTGAAAAATATAAAGATACTACAGATTTGAAAAAAGCAAGATTGATCAGGGCTCATTTTGGACTAAATATGGGTTTAGGATTACTCTGGGGCACCATTGACAACAAAAGACTTCAATGGAGAAGGCCCATTTCAAGATTATGACCAGACGTGACTATACCAGCATTGACAATCAAGACTCTGAGCCAAGACAGTGTATGACAACAACTCTGGACTTACCTGACAGTGTGACGAAATGTATGTGACGGAATTTGTGATGACTTGCTTTGTTTTGATGTTTTACCTAATTGTATTGCAGCCTCTAACAGCAACCCAGGGAGCAGATTGTGCTTTATTCGTTAAACTTGCTTTACTTTGCAGGTTGTCAACTGCAGTCTTGGAGAATTTTGTGTCATGTCTGTGAACATGCATTAACAACTAACCCCTTACTTTTCATAACGAGTTTGTAAATGTGATCGGTTTCATGACAGGCTCGGCAGGCTCCAATTTTCTATTTCATGCGTTTGACATGCGCCCATGTGTGGATTATTTTTATCATTATGAATTTTATTTTTTGGTATTATGGATGTTTATTGTACGGAGAGCTGCATGCACAGCTACAGGTGGGTGGTGGCTTTTGTTCATACAGCCATGTGAGATGCTGCCAGTCGAGTTTCAGGGACTGAGAATTGGTGATTCCAGGCTAGGATGGCATCTGGAGGTACACCGAAGTCCAGCTGGCGATGGGTATGTCACCATGGATATTGTTATTTTTACTTTTTAACCATTGTGACACATTTTTTAGAATGTGTCAAAAGGGGGAGGTAGAAAAAAAAAAACAAAAAAAAAACAAAGGGGGAAATTGTGAGATTTTAAGTGTTTTCAGATTTGATGGTTTTTAAGTCTTCAACATGCTGGACGGAGGAGAAGAAGCAGCTCGGCAGAAATGAAGTGAATGGGAGACAACATCATGAGATGGAGCCAAAGCCTGGTAACAAGTGTGAAGAGTTTCAAAATAGCTCATAATAAACTGTAGACCTTCACAAGATAGGATCAAATAGGTGGGAGAGTATTAAATGTAAAAAATTAGAACAATAACATACAGACTCCAAACAAATTGGGAACAGGTGGATTATGAACGTTAAAGTTTGAATAACACATTATTCACGTGATTCATTTGCAGGATAAACAATGGAAGGGATTGATAAACTGAACAAATTTAAGATGATTGCGGTAGTATTATGTCGAAAACAAATAGATTCAACAAGTTTTTTCCCTATAAAATGGTGCCGTTTGGGTTTGAAGTACATAGTCGCTTCAAAGGAGGAAAAGCATGATTTAAGATACGTGATTGATCAATGAGAAGGCTATCCCTTGTACCAGGGGGGTCAAACTCATTTGTTCACGGGCCGCAGTGTAGTCATAGCTTCTTTCGGAGGACCGGTATGACTGTCATACCCAAATAAATGTGTGAGCACCTCATATTATATAGAGTAAAAGCTACAAAACAAACTGACAAGTAACTCGCTTTCAAATCAGACAAATAAAAACTGGTCTAATATTTAAAAATAAAATATTATTAAAAGTGAAGACAATTTGCAATTCGAGTAATGACTCATGAATAAAAAGCACAATTTGTCTTCAGGGGCCGCATAAAATCATGTGTCGGGCTGCATCTGGCCCCCAGGTCTTGAGTTTGACACCTGTGCCTTATACAAAGGTAAAGTAGGATTAGAATTTGATAAAACAGATATGGACATCATCATATTCCATTAGAGTTTGAATTGCTTGCAATACAATTACAAATTAGTTAACACCTGTGTGATTGATTGATTGATTGATTGATTGATTGGGTGGTTGATTGATTGATTGGTTGGTTTATTGATTGAGTGATTCATTGAGTGACTGACTGAAGGGCTGAGTGGCCGAATGGGCAATTGTTCGATGTCTGTCTGTCTATATGTATGTACTATATATGTATGTATGTATTTCGTTATTTGTTTTACGTATGTAATTCGTTATTTGTTTATGTATTTCTCTTTCACATTTTCTTTCTCATCTTCCACTTCTTTCGGCTGCTCCTGTTAGGGGCCGCGACTGCAGAGCGATCGTTTCCATATCTTTCTGTGCCACCAACCATCTGCATGTCCTATCTTTGTCTCTGCCACACTCTCCATTATTTTGGCTAGTAGATTTCCAAGCCTCGCTTCTAACATTCTTTCCGATAACTTCATGCTTTGCTTAATCAACATAACAACACCTCTGTAGCTACTACAGTTTTGCGCATCGCCGTGGTCTGAATTAAGAAATAGAAGTCAACACCTTTCCGGGGAACTTCTCGCTTTTTAAAAATCTCCCCTGCCATCTCTCCTTGATAGTTCCATGCTGTCACTGGAATGTCGTCTAGGCCAATTGCCTTTCCACTCTCCATCTTTTACAAATGTCTGGGTATGAATTTTATCTATATTTATTTTTCTCACTCATTGGCGGCCCCACAGAGGGACTTGTAGCGGCTCCACAGAGGGACGTGGTGTGCCAACAGAGGGACCCTGGTGGCATCAACGATTTTGGTGACCTCAGTAAAACTGAGGTCAACAGAGGGAGTGAAGGAATGAGGTCGAAATACAAAAAGTCCTGCCTCGCTACAAAAACAGATATGCTCAAACCTCATTGAATAAAGTACATAAGCAGACAAGTATATTCACATATTAAATAAATAAAAGAAACATTTGAAGCATATAATTATACCTACACACCAAATCAATAAAGAAGACATAACTAGACATTTTTGATAAGTGGTGATGAGAAAGGTTTTTATAACTTTATGATCTGATATATATATTTCTGAGGACTTTGAAATAACAAATGACTTTTGATATATTGCCTAAATAGCTCAATGACCCTTAAGGAACTGTGGAATGCATGCCTGATGTTTTTTCTGTGAATCATGGACACGGCCAGAGTCGTCTTGACCGTTCAGTACTTGATTGTATCTTATGTTTTGACTAATGCTAGACGCCAGTTTTTGATTACTACTGAACGCTCTGCACAGAGGGAAATAGTTTGCCTAACAAAGAAAAGATACGGTTGAATGCGGTACGACAGTGTATGTCCAAGATTGGAGAAGAATGTTCACAGGAAGGTCACGTGGAGATAAAACCAGTGGGTGCCAGAAGGAGCCACCCGAGAACTCGGCCAAAGATGATCGCCAAGGCCGAGAGACGGGATGGAAGACAACAGCCCCCTCCACACACACACACCAACAGCCCCCCACCAACACACCGAATCGCCCATAACCAGCACCACTCCCATGGAAGCAGACTCTCCTTCGAACTTGCCCCACCCCGAAGACTCATCGCCCATCAATCCCAGCCCACAATGTGCTACTGAATATAAAACTGATCTAACAACCTTGGACTTTGCCTTTTCTGAATGGAGACTTTCCGCTCTTGAAGGGCCCAGCGCTGTATTGCACTTTCCTGAAAACAGAGCTTTTTGAACAAGAATTGTGATTGAACTCAACCAAGCTGTCTAAGTCTAATTTCTGCTTCAGTGTCTTTGCATTTTCCTAAATCTGAAGAAATCAAACGAGCACGCAGTGAGTAAATTGAATAACAGGTGATTGGCAAAGGCTTTTGCCGTGAGGCGCAGATAACGCGCTCCCTAAATTGTGGACAGAATCTAACAACACGCCAGCTGTACACTGCGGGATTAACTGAAAAGAAAGCCACGTCATTATCAGTGATAAGAAGCAGATTCTGAACAAATGTTGAATATTTAGTCAATGACATGCACCGTATTTTCCGGATTATAAGGCGCACCTAAAAACCTCAAATTTTCTCAAAAGTCGACAGTGCGCCTTATAGTCCGGTGCGCCTTCTATATGGATCAATTGATGAATTTGTTGATCCGTACTGGTTGTACGCAGTGCTCTGCCAAAATGTTTCAGTACGTTTCAGTGCGACTAGTAAATTACAAGGTCGCATTGCTTCCCAGCATTACGGCAACTGTGGTCAGGGGGCGTCATTGAATAGCAGTTGTACCCTTGAGGCTATTTCATTTCAAAATAGGCTGCTCCGTTAATGTTCCGAGTAAATTTACGGATCGATATGGAAGGGAAGCATAGGTAAGCAGTACCAATTTGTTAGATCGAATTTTAGTCAGTTCCGATCATTTTATAGGAGATCGTTTGAGAAACGCAATTGTTTACACTTTGCTGAGGCTCATGGAAGTCTGCGAGCTGAGGCTCATGGGAGTTTGCGGGTGGCTAATGCTATAATGATAGCTGCTATACGCACGAGGCTATTTCATGTCAAAATAGGCTGCTCTGTTAATGTTTCGAGTAAATTTATGGATCGATATGGAAGGGAAACACAGGTAAGCAGTACCAATGTGTTAGATCAAACTTTAGTCAGTTCCGATCATTTTATAGGAGATAGTTTGAGAAACGCGATTGTTACAGAGGGCTCATTGGTTATTGGCTAGTGGATGCATACCGCAACCCTAGTTAACCTCAGTTTGTTGCAGTATAACTTCTATTTTATGCGCCTTTTACTCCGGTGTGCCCTATATATGAAATAATTTCTAAAATAAAAAATTCGATGAGGGTGCGCTTTATAATCCAGTGTGCATTTTGGTGCGAAAAATACGGTACACACAACACTATATATTTAATCATTTATTTTTTTACATATTAGGGGAAGCTTAGCTTCCCTTACAGTCTTAGCGCAATCACCTCTGGTCTATTTCTGGCCTTTTTAACTTTGCTAGCAGGAACCGAACCTGAATGACTAGGTGTAGGGCTCTCAATTAATGAAAAGTGATAAGTAGATAAACTGAACATTTCAACGTAATTTGAGCATTTTTCCACTGAATACGGTCAAGGCCAACAATCAAAAATATTACACCTTCTCACCACCAAGTTCCCCCAAGCAACCAAGTGCATTATGGTGACATGAAACTGAACAATCGCCTACTAGGTTGCTCTCAGTCCTTTTCTCTATTATTACATAGTAATCTAGTCTTTCATGCACCATGATGCTGCTGCCAGATCAGTCTTGGTGTATCAAATATCTACTCTACTTTATTGAATTGTACCTTGTAGGGCGATTTGGTTTGCCACAGGTCACACTTTCAAGCATACAAAACAGACACACAAAACCAAAATCATAGCGGTTAACATGAGCAGTAAATTCTATCAAATGTGTCAAGTGCATAGACATAATACAAGACAAGACAGCTCATGAACAAGTCACTACAAGGCAAAATGCAGTGCATCCAGTTTGGGGACGATGAATCACCATTGTGAAGATATCGTTTTCCAGTAGGAACCAGTTTACTGTAGCAGACTTTTGGTGATGGGGGGTTTACATACTAATAGTATTCCTGATCAGGTGGAAGCAAATAAATATATAATCGGGCATTTATTTGGTGACTTGTCCAAATGCTAAAATTTGGCCCAAATGACGGAATTTGTTAAAGTTGAATTTTGTATTAAAACAGAATTGCTCACTTGGACCAGCAGTGTTTATCTTGCGCAAATGTGAATATCACATTTGTTTGTTTCTGTGTTTGTTTGTTTGTTGGTTGTTTTTTGTCTTAAAATTTGTGCCACTTGGTATCAAACATTTGCAATTGAAATTGTGTTATTTGAACATGTCGTGTCAATCCAACCTATAAGAATATGCGCTCAGTACAAGTCTGACGTTTTCTACAAGAGTCTGACGTTTTGTACTACTAGGCGTAGTGAACTCAACCCTCCCCTAGTATCATGGCACAGTATCAGTTTTTGCAACATGATACCTGGAGTTCCTCCTGCCTGACCAGGTGAATTATGGACTTCGACAACAGGATGACCATCAGGCCCTTTTACACTGCAGCTTGTGTTTGGACATGCGGCAGCTTGGCTACACATAATGAACTGCAAGGGAAAGAAATAGCAAAATAGTAGAAGGAAATCACTATCATTCATAGCAATTAGCATGGAGGCTATTTTGTGTGTTTTGGAGTGTTCTTTGGTATTGAGGGGGGCTGGTTGGCCGCTGTTACTTTTTTCCTTTGTCTTGTTGCTTTGCTTTGATGGCTTTTAACTTTCGCACTTACTGGCTTTCTTTGGCGCCGTTGTGTGGCAGCCTTATAGGAGCCTATTGAGTTGCGCTCATGTCATCTGTGTGTCTTTTATATACTCGCTCTGTGGTATGACTACTGCTGTGGCCTGAATTTCCCCACCCCCGGGATCAATAAAGTTTCAATCAATCAATCAATCAATGTATAAGCACTTTAGTGGCAACTAACAAAAACATGTTTTTCAAGATGGCGGCGCGTGCACACGCAGCGGCCACTCTCTGTCCCGTCAGTACGGTGATTTGTTCGTCTAATGAGTGTTCGTCCGACAGTCTTGTGTGTTCGTCTCGTCCGTGCTACAAGTACAGCAGGCAGGTTCTGCTTGACATCGGCAGAAGTGGGTTTTGCGGCGTTCTGGACTTTGAAGCGTCGACATTAAAGGCGCTCGGACTGCTACGTCCTGAAACGTCGCCGACCTCACCCGCTATTCCTCCCCCGGTTGGGAGCCGTCGGAAACGGTGTGCGAGGAGGCAGAAGAGGGGCAAGCGCGGAGGCGTCCGGGCCAGGCTGGCGGCCAACCCAGCGCGACCGGCGGTGCCCTCCATTCTTCTGGCGAATGTTCGATCGCTGGACAACAAAATGGATTACGTTCGCCTGCTGAGGTCTACGAACCGGACGGTGCGGAACTGCTGTGTGCTCGTGTTCACCGAGACCTGGTTGAGTGACAACCTTCCGGACTCTGCCGTGCATCTGGAGCGGCTAACGTGCTATCGGGCGGACCGTGCCATTGTACGAGGGGGAAAGTCTCGAGGAGGTGGAATATGCGTCTACATCCGAGAAGAATGGTGCCGGTGTTGTGCTCGATTTGGTTCCCCCGTGAGATTTTGTTCCCCCTGCCGCGGGAGCGCGCACGCCTTGTTTGGAAAGCGAAAAACCGATGCCGTACGGCGTCGTACGGCGTCAGCACTATGTTGTTTTCAATAAAAACATGAAGAATTCACGTTTGCGTCAGTCAATTTTAATTTCTATAAAGGATTATTCTCATTTGATGTCTTTAAATTCATCCGCGTTCTGCCATTGAAGCGGGGTGCATTCAAAGACCAGTCGTAAAGACGGAACACTCACTCACTTCACCAAAAAGCAACGATATAATTACGTGAGCTCTTTGCATAAACCTCGATGCAAAGAAACTCCTCCTTTTGGGTACCGTTACATGCTACAAGGAGTATATATTACGAAGGAGACTTTATTCTTAATTGTAATCATCATTCATCCATCCATTTTATTACTCAGGTATTTTCAAAGCAAATTAATATTGTTGCATTTATTAATTTGCTTTAAAATGACAGCGCAATATAATTAAAAGCTGACACTCTAGCAATGTCAAACGTGTTAGTTTAAGAAAAAGCCAAGATTGTGATCAAATCTTTCATAACGACAATGATTTGAGTGAATTGATTTGAATGAATAATTGAGAAGACATTTCAGTTCTGAAGGCTCCTTTTGTCCCAAGCAAAGTGAAAGGTGGTGGGATAAAAATTGTAACAGGAACACTATAAAAAATGTCAAGCCGTGAATATTTGTGCCCCCCTCCCATTTTGAGAACGGTGAGTCCTGGACATCGACTGGCTTTTTTTCTGTCTTCCTGGGGGTCTGCTTAGGTAGTGTGGCAAATTTGAACAAGTTCCCTCATTCCTGGCCCAAGTTACAGGGGGGGAACAAATCCTCACGGGTGCCCCGTGAGGATATGTTCCCCCCCTTATTTTGAGAACGGTGAGTCCTAGACTCCAGCTGTTTTTTTTCTGTCTTCCTGGGGGTCTGCTCAGGTAGTGTGGCAAATTTGAACAGGTTCCCTCATTCCTGGCCCAAGTTACAGGGGGGGAACAAATCCTCACGGGTGCCCCGTGAGGATATGTTCCCCCCCCTTATTTTGAGAACGGTGAGTCCTAAACTCCAGCTGTTTTTTTTCTGTCTTCCTGGGGGTCTGCTCAGGTAGTGTGGCAAATTTGAACAGGTTCCCTCATTCCTGGCCCAAGTTACAGGGGGGGAACAAATCCTCACGGGTGCCCCGTGAGGATATGTTCCCCCCCCTTATTTTGAGAACGGTGAGTCCTAGACCCCAGCTGATTTTTTTCTGTCTTCCTGGGGGTCTGCTCAGGTAGTGTGGCAAATCTGAACAGGTTCCCTCATTCCTAGCCCAAGTTACAGGGGGGGAACATATCCTCAGCTGTTTTTTTTCTGATGATTTGTGCAGTGATACTGTTATTAATGCACTTTATCAACGTCTTTGGCCTTATTTGGGTCAAACAACTTTGTTTCTTTATCATATAACATACATAAAAATAATGACTTTAAACTTTATTAAGAAAAAAAAAAATATTTTTTTAAATAATGAAATAAAAAAAATAAAAAATATTAATAAAAAAAAAAGCAAAATGGTCTTCAAGCAAGGTTCAAATATTTAGCATTTATTTTCTTTACATGCTACCTGAGCAGACCTCCAGGAAGACAGAAAAAAACAGCTGGAGTCTAGGACTCACCGTTCTCAAAATAAGGGGGGGGAACATATCCTCACGGGGCACCCGTGAGGATTTGTTCCCCCCCTGTAACTTGGGCCAGGAATGAGGGAACCTGTTCAAATTTGCCACACTACCTGAGCAGACCCCCAGGAAGACAGAAAAAAAACAGCTGGAGTCTAGGACTCACCGTTCTCTAAATAAGGGGGGGGAACATATCCTCACGGGGCACCCGTGAGGATTTGTTCCCCCCCTGTAACTTGGGCCAGGAATGAGGGAACCTGTTCAAATTTGCCACACTACCTGAGCAGACCCCCAGGAAGACAGAAAAAAAACAGCTGGAGTCTAGGACTCACCGTTCTCAAAATAAGGGGGGGGAACATATCCTCACGGGGCACCCGTGAGGATTTGTTCCCCCCCTGTAACTTGGGCCAGGAATGAGGGAACCTGTTCAAATTTGCCACACTACCTGAGCAGACCCCCAGGAAGACAGAAAAAAAACAGCTGGAGTCTAGGACTCACCGTTCTCAAAATAAGGGGGGGAACATATCCTCACGGGGCACCCGTGAGGATATGTTCCCCCCCTGTAACTTGGGCCAGGAATGAGGGAACTTGTTCAAATTTGCCACACTACCTGAGCAGACCCCCAGGAAGACAGAAAAAAAACAGCTGGAGTCTAGGACTCACCGTTCTCAAAATAAGGGGGGGGGGACATATCCTCACGGGGCACCCGTGAGGATTTGTTCCCCCCCTGTAACTTGGGCCAGGAATGAGGGAACTTGTTCAAATTTGCCACACTACCTGAGCAGACCCCCAGGAAGACAGAAAAAAAACAGCTGGAGTCTAGGACTCACCGTTCTCAAAATAAGGGGGGGGAACATATCCTCACGGGGCACCCGTGAGGATTTGTTCCCCCCCTGTAACTTGGGCCAGGAATGAGGGAACTTGTTCAAATTTGCCACACTACCTGAGCAGACCCCCAGGAAGACAGAAAAAAAGCCAGTCGATGTCCAGGACTCACCGTTCTCAAAATGGGAGGGGGGCACAAATATTCACGGCTTGACATTTTTTATAGCGTTCCTGTTACAATTTTTATCCCACCACCTTTCACTTTGCTTGGGACAAAAGGAGCCTTCAGAACTGAAATGTCTTCTCAATTATTCATTCAAATCAATTCACTCAAATCATTGTCGTTATGAAAGATTTGATCACAATCTTGGCTTTTTCTTAAACTAACACGTTTGACATTGCTAGAGTGTCAGCTTTTAATTATATTGCGCTGTCATTTTAAAGCAAATTAATAAATGCAACAATATTAATTTGCTTTGAAAATACCTGAGTAATAAAATGGATGGATGAATGATGATTACAATTAAGAATAAAGTCTCCTTCGTAATATATACTCCTTGTAGCATGTAACGGTACCCAAAAGGAGGAGTTTCTTTGCATCGAGGTTTATGCAAAGAGCTCACGTAATTATATCGTTGCTTTTTGGTGAAGTGAGTGAGTGTTCCGTCTTTACGACTGGTCTTTGAATGCACCCCGCTTCAATGGCAGAACGCGGATGAATTTAAAGACATCAAATGAGAATAATCCTTTATAGAAATTAAAATTGACTGACGCAAACGTGAATTCTTCATGTTTTTATTGAAAACAACATAGTGCTGACGCCGTACGACGCCGTACGGCATCGGTTTTTCGCTTTCCAAACAAGGCGTGCGCGCTCCCGCGGCAGGGGGAACAAAATCTCACGGGGGAACCAAATCGAGCACAACACCTGTACTCTGTGGTGGTATGTAAGCACTGCTCGCCGCTTGTGGAGTTTGTGATCATTAAGTGCCGTCTTTTTTATCTGCCGAGGGAATTTACCGCGATTCTGCTAGTCGCGGTATACATCCCGCCTTCCAACATCGAAGGAGACAGGATCGCGGCGCTTGGTGAACTGTACCAGGCTGTTAGTGAACAGCAAACAGCGCACCCTGACGGTTTCACCATCTTCGCTGGAGACTTCAATCATGCCAACCTGAAGTCTGTTTTCCCGAGGCTTCACCAGCATGTTCCTTTTCCGACACGTGGAGACAGCTTCCTGGACCTAGTCTACTCGGCGCAAAAGGGAGCTTTCAAAGCCACCCCCCTCCCCCATCTGGGGCTTTCTGACCATCTCACCGTTTTGCTTTTGCCCGCATACAGACAATTGGTAAAGGCATCCAGGCCGGTTCGGAGGCAGGTTCGAGTGTGGCCTGAGGGTGCCTCCGATGCACTTCGTGACTGCTTCGACACCACTGACTGGGACTTGTTTAAGCAGGCAGCCACCTACAACGATTGGACGGACATAGAGGAGTATACTGACTCTGTTACCTCTTACATCACGAAGTGCATCGATGATGTGACTTGCTCGAAATCCGTCGTCACTCGCGCGAACTGGAAGCCGTGGCTGACGGGGGCTGTCCTCAGACTGTTGAGGGCCAGGGACAAGGCTTTCAGAGCGGGGGATGAGGCTGGCTTGAGGACAGCGAGGGCCGACCTGTCCCGAGGCATCAAAGAAGCGAAGAAGGCGTTCTCGTGCAAGGTCTCCACCCACTTCAAGGACAGTAAGGACGCACGTAGCCTTTGGCGGGGCATTCAGACCATCACGGACTACAAGCCCGCGCCGAGGAGCTGTGAGGGCGACGTCCGTCTGCTGAACGATCTGAACCGCTTCTTTGCTCGCTTCGACGCCCAGAACAGCACTTGCCCGCTGAAGACCACTCCCCCCCCACACGAGCAGCCCCTGCGCCTCTCTGCCGACGGTGTGAGGAGGGCGCTTGCCGCTATTGACACTCGTAAGGCGGCGGGCCCTGACAACATCCCGGGTCGGGTGCTGAAGGACTGCGCTGGGGAGCTGTCGAGTGTCTTTACGGACATCTTTAACGTTTCCCTGCAGCAGGCCATCGTCCCCTCGTGTTTCAAGGCTGCCACCATCGTTCCTGTGCCGAAGAAACCTGCACCGTCCTGCTTCAATGACTACCGCCCTGTGGCACTGACGCCCATCATCATGAAGTGCTTTGAGCGGCTGGTCATGGAGCACATCAAGTCTGTTCTCCCCCCCACCATTGACCCTTTCCAGTTTGCGTACCGTGCCAAGCGGTCCTCTGAGGATGCCATCTGCTCTGCCCTCCACTCGGCCCTCACCCACCTGGAGAGAAAGGACTCATATGTGAGGTTGGTGTTTGTGGACTTCAGCTCTGCCTTCAACACCATTGTGCCGCAGCGACTCATCTGCAAACTCGACGAGCTGGGCCTCAGTACCTCCCTCTGCAACTGGCTACTGGACTTCCTCTGTCAGAGGCCTCAGGTGGTGCGTGTTGGCGACAAAATCTCCGCCAGCATCACGCTGAGCACGGTCAGTCCATTGCTCTTCACCCTGCTGACGCATGACTGCACTGCGACCTACAGCGACAACCGCATAGTGAAGTTTGCTGACGACACGACTGGTGGGTCTCATCACGAAGGGCGACAAGACTCGGTACAGGTCGGAAGTTGACCTTCTGACCACGTGGTGCAGGGACAACAACCTCCCGCTGAACGTCAATAAGACCAAGGAAATCATTGTTGACTTCCGGAAGGGTCACACAACACACCTGCCGCTGATCATCGACGGTGCTGTGGTGGAGAGGGTGAGCTGCACCAAGTTCCTGGGGGTGCACATCAGTGAGGACCTCTCCTGGTCCGCAAACACCTCGTCACTGGCAAAGAAAGCTCAGCGCCGCCTGTACTTCCTGCGGAAGCTCAGGCGTGCATGTGCTTCTCAGGCAGTCCTGTCTACATTCTACCGTGGCACCATTGAGAGCGTCCTCACCAGTTGCATCGCTGTCTGGGGTGGTAACTGCACTGAACAGAACTTGAAGGCCCTGCAGCGCATAGTGAATACGGCTGGTAAGATTATTGGTGCTTCGCTCCCCTCCCTGAAGGACATTTACACCTCCCATCTCGCCCGCAAGGCAACCTCGATTGCCAGAGATGTGAGTCACCCGGCTCACTCTTTGTTTGACCTTCTGCCCTCTGGGAAGAGGTACAGGAGCCTGCGCTCCCGCACCACCAGACTCGCCAACAGCTTCTTTCTCCAGGCTGTTAGGGCCCTGAACTCGCTACCCCCTTCTGCGTAGCGTGCGGCACTGTTGCGCTATTTTCGGGAATGTCTGCTGTACGCGCACTTGCTCCTTTTTTTTCTGCTCCTCTTATTTATTTATTTATTTATTTATTGTTGTATTATTTATTCAGCACGCTTTTGTTATACTTGTTTACTTGTTTGTCTGTTGTGAGCCATGTCTTGTCACCGTGGGATAGGGGGGAACGAAATTTCGGTTTCTTTGTGTGTCTTTGGCATGTGGAGAAATTGACAATAAAGCTGACTTTGACTTTGAACTAAGTTAGTCTATTTATGTAAGATATTTTTATTGGAAGAGCTGCATAAAAATGGTTGTTTTTCTCTGTGTGTCTTGCGATTGACTGGCAACCAGTCCACTATCTGTCAATATGTTTCCGTGTGCTAAGTAAAACATGTACTATATTTCAAGCTCGTATCCAATTTCTTTTGCTTTTACAGGTCTTGTTGCAGGGTCAGCATCTCAAGCAGGGAAACTTAAACTTCCATCTCCCTTGTCACTTCATCCAGCTCTTCTGAGGGGAATCCGAGGCATTTCAACCCTCAGAAAAAAAAAGAATTGATCTTGTCTTTGTGTCAAGATTCCATCTAAAACAATTGTAAATGTTTTCATCATGTTATTATAAAAGTCTATTACTACAGTAATATAGCATACTTTGGTGGGTGGTAGATAATCTTGGTATTCTGATTTATTCTCTTGCATTCAATGAAATGTTTGCACTTATTTCATTAAGTCAAATGAAATCTACTGACCATAAGCCTAACCTTTTACATTGGTGAAACACGTTAGTAAAAAAAAACTGAATATAAAGTCCAAGCAGGAAGGTCAGAGCTATGGTTCTAATCCACCACTTGAGTGTGAGGCTGTTGTGCTCCCAGCAGCCTGAACTGCACTTTTTTCTGTTGTACTTGTTGCTGGTACGAAGGTTGACTCAACCTCTAACTTTTCAGAGTTAAAAAAAAATTCCAATTATAAAAATTTTTGATCACACTATAATCATCAACTATAATTATAGTGATTCGATCTACTTAGGATATAAATTGAGCCCCAGAAAACCTCTAGGAACAGTGGAATGCTCAAACCCCTCTTGCATGATGACAGCTCAGGAAGGAATAGATCACATTTGTGATGGAAAATGTTTTGGAATTAATTTGATATATTTTCACATAAAAACCTAGCAGTTGAAAAAGGATATTTAGACTTTTTTGGTTTTTAAAATGCATTCATCCTAATATTGTTGAAATACCAAATACTGATCTATAAAATAAATAGCAGAGTTTATTTGTGAGTTTGTGTGCTGTCTTTTTTACATTAAGCATTGACTACTTTTGTTTTTGTTTTATAATATTTTTCTCTTTTGGGGTTTTGAACAGTCCTGTGGGAACTGTGTCTCATGATCTCCAATAGGTATAAAATAAATGGACCTCTTAAAATTGAAAAAATCTCAAACTGCTTTTTTAGACACTCGTTCCAGAACAAGCAATTCCATATTGCATTAATAAAATGATTCAGAATTTACATTAACTGAAACTAGCTGCTTAGGATTCCATTGGGTTGCTGCAATAAAGACATATCCTCATCTGGAGTGATCTCAGGAGTGATTGTCTCCACTGTTCACGTCATCATCCAGGTGCCATCTACACTGTCACGTCACAAGAGTGTTAGGACAAAGCGGGAAAGAACAGAGTTAAGACAAAAGAAACTTCCAGGACATACTTGGGCGTGGGGGCCAACACATCTTTCCCATGAGTGGATCAGCTCCACCATGGACATTACCTGGCTTGTGTCAAGGTTCTGTACAAGATTCCGGAAGGCTGAAAATCCATGGGCATATACTAACCAGAACTCTTACCCATTGGAAATGATTGGCTGAGATTCTTCAAATCGGTGTAAGCGTGTTCTAGTTCCTGCAACTACATCGTCATTCCATTCCGCAGGCCACACTCGACCAATTCATCAATTGCATGCAATGGAAATGGGTTTTACTCAGTGAGAGAGACAGATGGTGATCCCACCAGAAACACACACACACACACACACACACGCACCCACACACACAGGGAGGGAGACAGCGAGAGAGATATTAGGCATGAACCGACTTGTTGACATGCAGCTAAAAGAAACAAAAATGTGGCTACACTATGTGGGTGTTATTTTAACACATCTTATATAAATGTCTATTCATCTTGTTTCTTTCCCACGCAAACCATTGTGTTTTCATCTTATTTTACAACGGAGTAGTTGTAGGTGTAACCTACATTTAACACAAAGTATGCCCTGACATTCTGACACACTTGGATGGGGTTTGTGTGCATGTGTGTGCGTGTGTGTGTGCGCGTGTGTGTGCATGTGCGCGTGTATGCCTGTGTGCGTGTGCGCGCGTGCGTGTGTGTGTGTGTGTGTGCGTGCGCGCGTGTGTAGGTTTATGTGTGTGCGTGTATGTGTGTGAGTGTGTGCGTGTCGGTTTGCAGTAGAATGTGGGCTTGGCTGAACGCTGTTGAATTATAGACACAGTAACTTGATCCAAGTGAATCAATGGTTCTCTTAGCTAACATACTGCACACGAGCACAGCTGTTCCACTTCAACATGTCTACCCTACAACCGTCCCCATACAATTCTATTGTTCCCACACAATGTTCAAATAAACAACAATAGAGTCCATCACGGCCAAATTTAAACGAACAAAAACTGCAGTGTTGCAAGGTCATGGATGTGAATATTTGTTTTGTCGCAGGTTTACAGTGCACAAATACTACTCCAGCCATTTTTGTAGCATTGAGACATGGGCCCTGGCAGAACCAATTACTTGTACTAAGTTCATCTTGTTTTTTCTTGTTTTTCCTTTTTTCAATCATTTCACTGGTTTCTTTTATATCAAACAAATTATTTTAGATTCATTACCTGACATGTTTCGGCGGTTTCTTTGGCCTGCGAGAAGGGGGCAGGGCGGGGCGGGCTTTCGCCCGACACCCGCCGCAGACCCCGCGACCCACCGCCCGCCCGGGAGGACGACGAGAAAGCACCGGCGCCTGGACCCCCACCTGATGAAGGCGGAAGAAACCGCCGAAACATGTCAGGTAATGAACCTAAAATAATTTTTTTGATATAAAAGAAACCAGTGAAGAAAAAGAACCAATTACTATGAAGCTACACAGCCAGTATTTTTTCATTTTGAGAATTTTGACCTTGACAGAACAGATTACCCAGATTTATATTAGAATGAAAGTTTCAATGTTCTTGTTATACCCCTCCAATGCTGAGAGATAGCACGTTAAAGAAACCACTGGTGTAAAAAATACTAAGCATTGTAAAATATAAAGTCTATGTATTTTGTAGTGAACGGTATATGTAAACAATAAAATAGTGGTAATAAATCCACTAGTGCTCATAATTGTTTATCAATCCTAATTTCAGGGATGCCTCCTTAATTTATAGTTATTACTTTGCTCCCCTCATCACTATTCATTTTAAACTCCTCTTCCCCAATGATTTCTGGTTTTGATACATTAAAAACGGCATGTTTTTGAATAAAGAATTATTGCCCACGTACAGGATCAATTCAGGGTGTGTCTATGTGGAGCAGAATAGCATCTGTTTCCTCTCAAGTATTGATCTGACTGAGTGCTAATGCCGCAGTCTTCTGACAAATGCTGAGTCATAAGAAGTACCTCCACTTCAACATGGCAGTGTAGAGACATCTTCTTTACTGAAAGGATACCCAGCAGATGATGAGCTTCATCCTGGTTTTGTTCATTCATTAAGAATGTCTTCATTCTTTTGATTGACTATTGAACAGACATGCATTAAAGTAGACCAAAATCTTAGACTGGCAACAATTGATCAGTTATGGTTAAAATAAAATGCATAAAAGGTGCAGGCAAAAAATGGCTTATACAGAAAGATTTGTGCTGGAGGCGCTGAGATCCAAGGTCAGAACAAGAGGCTTGTTAGTGGGCATACTCCTTGGACTAATATTTTCAATTCACAGAAATTGTTTTTCTTGTTTGAATTTGAATAGCAAATTAAAGTTGCTTCAAACAGATGGGGTCAAACGTCAGATTAGTACATACACATTCTACAAGAAACTGAAAAATAAAACACTCCATCACTGTTGTGAATGTTGTTTAGCACAGTGGTTTGTATTGAAAAATGTAAAACATTTATAAATGTTTGCAGTTTCGGTAGCTGGTGGAAGTTGTTCATGGAGAAAAAAAGAATAACTTGTACCCAAAAGTATTTTAGTATTCAACACAGCAATTGTAATCATTGCCATGTTGAAACCTGAATCACGTTTGGTTTCAATGGAAGATATCAGAAAATGGTGGGTCTTGTGTTTCAAATTTTAAACTTGCACTCCCATAATGCAAAATATGCTTGTTTAAAAAGAGTAAAGTATGTACTATATAAGAGCTAACTGCACCTGAGAGACATACATATTACAGCTCATTCTCTCAGTGACATTGTCATGGAGAAAGCAGGTCTTTGTGTGTCACATTACACACAACAGAAGCAAGAAGCATGACCTACATAACATGTATGGTGTAAGTGTAAAGAAACACACTCAGACAGACATATAGATTTTTAATATTCGTACAGTCCTATATGTAGTGTACCAATCCAAGTTGATTTAAGTCAATACTTTGCAACAGTTTAAGATCGAGTGATAATGTATGGCATGCATAAATACTGTCCTAAATGCTGCAATGTCTGTATGGAAAGCTCATACTGCTGGTTTTATGCATATAATTCTTCCAATCCAGTGTAGAAAAATCATCGTCATAGCGACAAGCCGTCAACCTGAGAGAAATCTCCTCCCATCCCCCCTCGGTCCTTGGAAACTGACTATAGCAACATACGTAGCATTAGTAAATGCCACATGTTCTCGAATCTAAAGCAAACTAACGATTTAAAATGAAATTTGGCTATAGTGACATTGTTCGACGGAAATGTTAAATATTCTTTTCTCCGGCCATGTTGTATTTGGGTCAGCGGTTTGATTTTGTTTATCCCATCATATCCCATCCCATTTTAACTTGTTTCTATGTTAAATGATACAATATTAAACAGACTAAGACAGCCCACAATTTAAAGATACATTTCGTATAGCTTGACGGTTTTGTTCAATTTTGCCATCTCATCATGGTTGCAGTCGCCTGACTTCTCCACGCACGCAAGCCGGTGAAACTTGGAGAAGAATGATTGCGAGAAATCTGTCCAATGGAGTAAAGCCTAGATTAAATTTCATTGGTTAAGATTAGTGACTGTCAAGATTTTTTTTCAGAATTGTCCAATCAACCATTGACGACTGGTTTTAAGGGCGGGTCTTAACTCTTATAAATAGGGGTGTTCCGCCATTGTACGCGCACTTTCAACAAGCCGAAGAGCAGTTTAGCAGTGTACTTTCTAAATTTGACAAAATGAGGGAAATTGTGCATCTTCAGGCTGGCCAATGTGGAAACCAGATTGGTGCTAAGGTGAGTGACCATTTTCCGGGACTGAAGGCTTGAATTTGTTTTTAAAGTGCCGTTAAAACAGCGTTTCTTCTCCTGTAATTGTTGCTTTGTGCCTGTTGGTGTCCTAGAAACCACACCCTAGGATTATCAACGTGTCCTACTTCTGAGTATTTCTGTATAACGGTAACTAGCTGTCCTCTGAAAATCGCAATGATTTTATTTTTATTAATAAAAACCTAGTCCGATTATATTTCGACGGTATATATATTTTTTCAGTTTCTCCTTACCACCACCCTCCTCCTAGAGACACACGCATACTTTATAAATTTTAAATGGGACAGTTAAATATCGATTAAGATCACTTACGACGTAAACTTTTTCTTGAACAATATATTACACTTTTACCACTCCAACGGAGGAAGAAATAAAATTAGGATGTGCGTTAGCACACCATGTTTTCAGTCGATGAATGTGACTAAACGTTTTGCAAATTAATAAATTCGCGTTTGCAACGTGCATATTTTCTAGGATTATTTCTTGAAGCTCGATGAGGCCTACACCGCATTGCGTCTCGAGCTGGGCCCGGCATTTGCTGGGAGTGGGCTTTCTGGCGGTTGATGACGTAATGCCATATTTTAAAATGGGGTGTCAGCCAATAAGGACCCAGGGCGCGCGCGCGTTCAAGTCCATGGCGGGAAAAGAAGTTATAGCTATTTTATTTTATTTTGACGTGATCTCATTTAATTAATTTCTCCATTAGTGAATTATAGAAACTACTTTTTCAGTTTTAGTGCAAATGTGTATGTGGGTATTTTGGAACTAGAGGTTTATTTTTATTGCCAAATATGTGCAATTAACTGTTAGTTAACCTTTTCCTTTTTTTAGTTCTGGGAGGTGATTAGTGATGAGCATGGCATCGACCCAACTGGTACTTACCATGGTGACAGTGATCTTCAACTGGACAGGATCAATGTCTACTACAATGAAGCTTCAGGTAAGATCTAATATACTTATCTTGTGGTAATAACTGCCAATATATTTATATAAATCACTGCTTTCATAGGTGGAAAATATGTTCCCCGGGCTGTGCTTGTTGACCTGGAGCCAGGCACAATGGACTCTGTGAGGTCTGGACCTTTTGGTCAGGTCTTCAGACCAGACAATTTTGTCTTTGGTAAGATATTGGAACTGGTTCACGCTAACTATTTTTGTGTGTTCTGGCAGTCATAAGTATCGAGCGTTTATTTTCATTTATTTTACAACTCCCCCACCCCTTTTACAGGTCAGAGTGGTGCTGGTAACAACTGGGCTAAGGGTCATTACACAGAAGGTGCAGAGCTGGTGGACTCTGTCTTGGATGTAGTGAGGAAGGAGGCTGAGAGCTGTGACTGCCTGCAGGGTTTCCAGCTCACACATTCATTGGGTGGTGGTACCGGCTCCGGAATGGGCACTCTGCTCATAAGCAAAATCCGTGAAGAGTACCCAGACCGCATCATGAACACCTTCAGCGTGGTGCCTTCTCCCAAAGTATCAGACACAGTGGTTGAGCCCTACAACGCAACGCTGTCGGTCCACCAGTTGGTAGAGAACACAGATGAGACCTACTGCATCGACAATGAGGCTCTGTATGATATCTGCTTCCGTACCCTCAAGCTCACCACTCCCTCCTACGGTGACCTTAACCACCTGGTCTCTGCCACCATGAGCGGCGTCACCACCTGCCTCAGGTTCCCCGGACAGCTCAACGCTGATCTGCGCAAACTGGCTGTCAACATGGTGCCCTTCCCCCGTCTGCACTTCTTCATGCCAGGCTTTGCACCCCTAACAAGCAGAGGCAGCCAGCAGTATAGGTCCCTCACTGTGCCTGAGCTCACCCAGCAGATGTTTGATGCGAAAAACATGATGGCCGCCTGTGACCCACGCCACGGGCGCTACCTGACCGTTGCTGCCATCTTCCGTGGCCGCATGTCCATGAAGGAGGTGGATGAGCAGATGCTCAACGTGCAGAACAAAAACAGCAGCTACTTTGTCGAATGGATCCCCAACAACGTCAAGACCGCAGTGTGTGACATTCCGCCTCGTGGCCTCAAGATGGCCGCCACCTTCATTGGCAACAGCACAGCCATCCAAGAGCTGTTCAAGCGCATCTCTGAGCAATTTACAGCCATGTTCAGGCGCAAAGCTTTCCTCCACTGGTACACAGGCGAGGGCATGGATGAGATGGAGTTCACAGAGGCCGAGAGCAACATGAATGACCTGGTGTCAGAGTATCAGCAGTACCAGGATGCTACTGCTGAGGAGGAGGGAGAATTTGGTGAGGATGAGGAAGAAGAGATGCCCTAATTCCCTCTCCACCCCTTTCTTGCATTTCTTTTGAAAGCTCAATTTCCAATTCCTACTGTTCAAAATCTGTTCCAGTTTTCAGTGTTTTGTCTGCTGTCAATAAAGGTTCTTGTGCATACTCCCAAATGATTTTTGTTGTTGCTTTTGTTCATATTAGTAGGTCTTGGTAATGTGGTTAAAGTAAACTATATGAACAAATTCTATCAGTTAAATTTTACTTTAACTTAAAAACGTGCACCTGATGAAACAAAGGCATAATAAAACTTTATGAATACCAAGCAGATTAACAGTGTAAATTCAAATTGTACTTTGTACTAATGTTTCTGTTTTGTACTGTTTGGCATTTCCTGATTGCATTATGTACACATTTCATAGTGCAATTTTTATAGAGTCAATTAGGGATAAAATGTAAATTCATTAAAAAAAAAACTAAAGAAAAACGTTCTAAGTATCAGACCATAAATTGCTCTTTGGTCCTTGCAATTTTAACACGTCTTGGCCATGGATACAGTAGTTTATGCTTGCAGTACAGTACAAGGAATGATGTCTGTGTTTGCTTCCAGAATTATTCCTCTGTCATTGAGTTATTTCAACTGATGTTCAACAGCTGCATGTGGGCAGTTTACATTGAATTATTTCCCAACTCAAGTGAGAAATAATAGTTTGTTCTCTCCTGCTTGGTAGAATGCATATGGTATTAAAAATAGGAGTAGCATGTGATAGTAGCTGTCGGGTTTTGGTCACTAGGTGGCAGCGTAGGTCAAATTGTCCTAAAATAGTATGTGCCGACATACCTTATTGGCCCGAATGTAAGACGACCCTGATTATAAGACGATCCCCTCTTTTTCAAGACTCAAGTTTGAAAAAAGACTATTTGAACACCAAATTTAATTTTTATACAGAAAATAATTACAGTACATCCGAAGCAAATGATTATAACAATATATTCGAGAGAAAAAGCACGTTATTTTGCCTCATTTAAATCATGCAAAAACTGTCTATCACGTCTTAATATCTGAACATTTAAATATGTAAACTAAAGTGCAATTACATTTGTAAATGAATGGCTTCTGGTTTTTGAAATGTAAATAAATCAATCTACTGTGATAAAACAACAAAATTGCAATAACTGCATTTACCATCAAAGTGAAGTCTAACTGTAACTGTAGTCTTGAAACAAATCTGAATAAAGAAAAGCATTGCAGTAAAATAATGCAAATGGCTACCGCTATTGTTGGGGAGCCTGAGGACTGTATAGGGCAGGCGTTGGGAACCTATGGCTCGCGAGCCAGCTCTTTTGGTGACGTTATTAAAAAGAATACATTAGTACACTCAAAGTATCTTTGGTCTCAATTAAAATACATTTAATTGTTTCTAGCCTATTTTTTTTTTTTTAAATGGTATGGCTCTCACGGGAAATTATTTGTAAAAAATGGGCTTGTATGGCTCTGTCCGCCAAAAAGTTTCCCGACCCCTGGTATAGGGGGTTGGCTCGGACGGTTATGCTCTTTTCGGCCCCGGGTGTCGGTCATAACATAGGAGGGAAGACGTGGTTCACTTTTGATTGCTTTACTGAATTATTGGCAAAAAAGTAACAGGCACTGTGGCTCATAGGGGCATACAGGCAAACTGGCAAAAGGGTATAGGCATATGTTTGGTCGTAAGGATGTGAGAGCAGGTGTGTGTAGTGTACATAGGTGAGTCTTTGGGTGTGTGAATGTGATTCTTGTGTGTGTGATTATTGTATGAAGCATGTGAAGGGTGTGTGGGGTGTATGTGTGTGGTGTGTGAATCTGCAACAGACAAAAATAAAGCACGTAAGTCAACGCTCAACTTCTAAGGTCACGCAGCACTAGTAAACGGCACACTTTACATAACTAACTGCGCGTAACGGTTCCGCTATACTAAATAACCATAAATGAAATACTCTCGGCAACACACCAAACTTAAGTCATCGGGAAAACAAAATACATTTGCTGGTGACCCTTAGTCGCCGTGCCGGTACGTAATGGCTACTCGTATGATGCGAGAAAAACTTAAAGGAGCGCACCGAAACTATCAATCAAACGGCGCATACACGAAACAAACCGTGATCAAACAAACGGCACAACAGTAGAAAGTAGTAATGAAATGTATATGCTCACTTTGTGTTAAAGACACACACGATCACAGCAACATACTCAGTCTATACCAGCAACCTTTAACTTACCTCTGCGCACAACTCCAACAATCGCGATAAGCTGCGAGACTTAAGGCACGGTGATGTAATTTTCCAACATTTTAACATCAACATAGGAACCTTTCTAACAGTTATTTTTATTTCTCTTCTTTGTGACAGGGGTTCGCTTTGGCCTGGGGAGTTAAAGGGCTAGAGACACCGGTATATGTATAAATCGGTTTTAGTTAGCGTATAGGCTTATAAATATAAATTGACGCTCGAAACAACAAAAAGGAAGCTGTTGCTCTGAAAAATATAATTTAAATTTGCCGCACAGACGAGTTTGACTGCACCGAGCCGCCAGCCGGAAGTGACGTCTCATGACGTCTCAAGTTGTACGCGTTTAGCTTCAGTGAATGTAAACAAAAAGAGAAGAGGGGCCAGCGCGGAGACGTCGGGCCAGGTTTGCGGCCAACCCAGCTCGCCTAGCCGTGCCTTCCATTATCCTGGCGTACGTTCGTTCGCGGGACGACAAGATGGGTTGAGTTCGCCTGATAGGATCCACGAACCGGACAGTGCGTGCCTGCTGTGTGCTCGTGTTCACAGTGGCCTGGTTGACTGTCATCTTTCCGGACTCTGCTGTGCATCGGGAGCGGCTTGCGTGCTATCACTCTTATTGTTCATCTTCTTGTTTTAATTTTCCTGTGTTGTTTACTTGTATGTGCGTTGTGAACTCTGTCTTGTCACCCTGGGATAGTGAGAAACGTCATTTCGATCTCTGTGTGTGTCTTGACATGCGGAGGAATTGACAATAAAGGAGACTTTGAGACTTTGACTTTGAAAAGTATGTCGAAGCGTGACGGGAGGGGCACAATTCAAAAAACGTGCTCAGTTCGTCGAAAAAATGCGATTTAAGAAATAAAATTAAAAATGCGCCTAAGACCTAAACCAAACGCTGCAGATGTTCATTTCTCCATGCGCAGTGGTCAACTCGGCACTCTACTCTTTTTACTATGCCAACCTAACCACAGTGACGGGAGAGGCACAATTCAGAAAACGTGCTCAGCTCGTCGAGAAAATGCGATTTAAGCAATAAAACTAAAAATGCTTATAAAACCTAAACCAAACGTTGCAGGTGGTCATGTCTTCATGTGCCGAGATCAACTCGGCACTCTAAAGCCCCCAAGAGCACTTTTTACTATGCCAACCTAACCAGAGTGACGGGAGGGGCACAATTCAGAAAATGTGCTCAGCTCAGCCCAAGTGAACTGCTAGATTCATCATATTCTGCGTCAAAAGAGGTTTCTGAATCGGATAAAATGATGCTAATATTACCGCTACAAACGGAGCTGTCGCTATCATCTGCCATGTTGTTTGGGTTTGTTGACATCCAGATGTACAACTTGTGACGTCACAGTAATGGCGCCGCCAGTTTGGCTTCGTGCGGGACCCGATCGATAAACTGGCATTTCATTTCAGCTTTATTCTTAGTAATCGGTGTCCATTTTTAATTTCCAATGCGGCAAATGTGTTCACTTTATACATTCAATTCCGTTCTAATTGAAAAAAAAAGGGATGTCCCTAGCCCTTTAAGTTCAGCATTCGCTTTAAAGATATCTGGTGCCATCTAGCGTTGTGAATGGGTATAATGTCTAGACCCCGAATGTAAGACGACTCCCACTTTTTCAGTCTTATTTCAATGCAAAAAACACCGTCTTATATTCGGGCCAATACGGTAATATACACATTAATTGGTAAATTATAACTCAGGATTTGTAAACATTAATTTGTTAAAATGTGTACTGTACATTACTGGCTCATTCTTGAATGGTTAATTTGAGGCTACGTATGCAAATGATCTTTTCTAGTGAAACGGTTTACCAGACCTGTACAAAAACCCTCTAATGGTAATGCTCAGTTTTGATTGACAATCACGTTGATTTACGTGCTGTAATTCTGTCTGTTGCAGAACCACACACATACACCCCACAAACCACACACACCCTTCACACGCTTCACACAATACCCTTTTGCCAGTTTGCCTGTATGCCCCTATGAGTCACAGTGCCTGTTACTTTTTTGCCAATAATTCAGTAAAGCAATCAAAACTGAACCACGTCTTCCCTCCTGTGTTCTGACCGACACCCGGGGGCGAAAAGAGCATAACCATCTGAGCCAACCCCCTATACAGTCCTCAGGCTCCCCAACAATAGCGGTAGCAGTTTGCATTATTTTATTGCAATGTTTTTCCTTATATAGATTTCTTTCAAGACCACAGTTACAGTTAGACTTCACTTTGATGGTTATTGCAATTTTGTTGTTTTACCACAATAGATCAGTCTATTGACATTTCAAAAACCAGAAGCCATTCATTTACAAATGTGATTGCACTTTAGTTTACATATTTAAATGTTCAGATATTAGGATGTGATAGACAGTTTTTGCATGATTTGAATGAGGCAAAACAGCATGCTTTTTCTCTTGAATATATCGTCATAATCATTTGTTTCAGATGTACTGTAATTATTTTCTGTATAAAATTAAATTTGGTGTTCAAAAAGTCTTTTTTCAAACTTGAGTCATAAAGTCTTTTCAAATTTGAGTATTGAAAAAGAGGGTATTAGGTTATTCCATAGACCTTATATACCGTATTGGCCCGTATATAAGACGTCCCTGATTATAAGACCGTCTTATAATCAGGGACATCTTATATACGGGCCAATGCGGTATATAAGGTCTATGGAATAACCTAATATAGACTTCTATATCAGGTTACAGAAATAACCACACTTCACACGGATCACGGTTGTTTAAAACAAAGTAATACAATTTCTGTACATTATTTATATAACTTATAGCTGGTTTAGGGTTTAATATTTTATATTTGATGGTGGGGACATGCGGTATACAAAATGGATGGATGTATGGATGGATGGATGGATGTATGGATGGATGGATGGATGGATGGATGGATGGATGGATGGATGGATGGATGGATGGATGGATGGATGGATGGATGGATGGATGGATGGATGGATGGATGGATGGATGGATTTAATATTGGCCTCAGGTTACAGAAATAACCACACTTCACACGGATCAATGGTTGTTTAAAACAAACCATCACAACTTCTGCACATTATGTATACAATTTACAGAATGGTTTTGGGTTTAATATTTCATATTTGATGGATTTAATTTTGTCGTCTGTTTTAGGTCCATGTGTAGACCTAACATAGGTGTCTATTTTAGGTTATTCTATAGACCTAGAATAGACGTCTAAATTAGGTCTATGTGTAGACCTAAACTAGACGTCTAAATTAGGTCTACACATGGACCTAATATAGACGTCGATCAGGTTACAGAAATAACCACACTTCACCCGGATCAATGGTCATTTAAAACAAAGCAATTCAACCTCTGTTCATTATTTATACAACCTACAGCTGGTTTATGGTTTAATAATTCATATGTAATGGATTTAAATTTGTCGTCTATTTTAGGTGTATATATATATATATATATATATATATATATATATATATATATATATATATATATATATATATATATATATATATATATATATATATATATATAGACCTAATTTAGACGTCTATTTTAGGTCTACACATAGACCTAATTTAGGCATTTGCCTGTCTCAAGTCTGGTCTTATAACTAACACTCACGTGCAAAGGGCTTTAATGCCTCTGGAGTGGGTCACCGCCCCTTTCTTTTGAAAGTAAACTACGCTGTTAACTGACACGCCTCTACAACATTGCATGGACATCGGGGACAGTGCCTCTGGATTGGCAGACTGGGGTGGTGGTTCCCCTCTTTAAGAAGGGGGACCGGAGGGCGTGTTCCAATTACAGGGGAGTCACACTCCTCAGCCTTCCTGGTAAGGTCTATTCAGGGGTGCTGGAGCGGAGGGTCCATCGGGAGGTCGAACCTCGGATTCAGGAGGAGCAGTGTGGCTTTCGTCCTGGCCGTGGAACAGTGGACCAGCTCTACACCCTCAGCAGGATCCTTGAGGGTGCATGGGAGTTCGCCCAACCAGTCCACATGTGTTTTGTGGACTTGGAGAAGGCGTTCGACCGTGTCCCTCGGGACGTTCTGTGGAGGGTGCTTCGTGAGCACGGGGCACCGAGCCGACTGATAAGGGCGGTTCGGTCCCTGTATCTCCGATGCCAGAGTTTGGTCCGCATTTCCGGCAGTAAGTCGGATTCGTTCCCAGTGAGGGTTGGACTCCGCCAAGGCTGCCCTTTGTCACCGATTCTGTTCATAATTTTTATGGACAGAATTTCTAGGCGCAGCCGAGGCGTTGAGGGGGTCCGGTTTGGGGACCTCAGCATCGCGTCTCTGCTTTTTGCAGATGACGTGGTGCTGTTGGCTTCTTCAGGCCGTGATTTCCAGCTCTCGCTGGAACGGTTCGCAGCCGAGTGTGAAGCAGTCGGGAAGAGGATCAGCACCTCCAAATCCGAGTCCATGGTCCTCGATCGGAAAAGGGTGGAATGCCCTCTCCGGATCGGGGATGAGATCCTGCCCCAAGTGGAGGAGTTCAAGTATCTTGGAGTCTTGTTCACGAGTGAGGGGAGGATGGAGCGCGAGATCGACAGGCGGATCGGTGCAGCGTCGGCAGTAATGCGGACCCTGTACCGGTCCGTTGTGGTGAAGAGAGAGCTGAGCCAAAAGGCAAAGCTCTCAATTTACCGGTCGATTTACGCTCCTACCCTCACCTCTGGTCACGAGCTATGGGTCGTGACTGAAAGAACGAGATCCCGGATACAAGCGGCCGAAATGAGTTTTCGCCGCAGGATATCCGGGGTCTCCCTTAGAGATAGGGTGAGAAGCTCGGTCATCCGGGAGAGACTTGGAGTAGAGTCGCTACTCCTCCACGCTGAGAGGAGCCAGATGAGGTGGCTCGGGCATCTCATTAGGATGCCTCCTGGACGCCTCCCTGGGGAGGTGTCCCGGGCATGTCCCACCGGTAGGAGACCCCGGGGACGACCCAGGACGCGCTGGAGAGACTATGTCTCTCAGCTGGCCTGGGAACGCCGTGGGATCCCCCGGGATGAGCTGGATAAAGCTGCTGGGGAGAGGGAAGTCTGGGAGTCCCTCCTGAAGCTGCTGCCCCCGCGACCCGACCCCAGATAAGCGGAAGAAGATGGATGGATGGACTTCACTGTTATTGGTTGAGACTGATATAAAATACTTCAGGACAAGGTTTCTCACAACAAAATTGGTCAATTCTCAACTCTTGATCATGCAAATGCAATTGTTCAGATTTATTTACAAGAGGAAAATTGATTTCAGGGTTTAAGGAAATAATTTTATCATCTTTTTTGAAATACTCAGTTCACGAAACAAACAACAAAGAAAGTGTAATTTTGTCAATACATACATTAAGAAGAGCCAGGAGGATTTTAGAGATAAATATTTTACAGAGAATAAAGACTTTTACCCAAAAACATTCATGGTTGGCTGATTGAGCACTCCACACACTCCATATTGCCCATAAGTGTTTGTGATTGTCCCTCCAGCGTGTTCTGGGTGGACATGCCCGGAACATCGCACCTAGGTGCTGTTCAGTCGGCATCCTAATCAAATGCCCGAGCCACCTCACCTGGCTCTTCTCAACGTGAACCCTCATTCGTGAGCAATACCCCACAAAACGGAAGTCCTCCACTTTAGGTCAGGATCTCCACCCTGACCCGGAAAGGCATTCCACCTTTTTTCAATTGAGGACCATGGGCTCAGATTTGGAGGTGCTGATTTTCATCCCAGCAACTTCACACTGAGCTGTGAACTGCTCCAGTGTGAATTGCCACAGAGCTTCTTCGCCACCTCTGTGACCTCAACCCCAGATGTACAGTACCTCACAAAAGTGAGTACACCCCTCTCATTTCCGCAATGTTTTAATTATATCTTGTCACAGGACAACATTGAAGAAATGACACTTTGAGACAATGTTAAGGAGTCACTGTAGAGCTACTTTAGGAAGGCAGTGGTCGTCTTGTAGGTGTGTTTGGGGTCGTTATTGTGTTGGAATACTGCTCCGTGGCCCAGTTCACGGAGGGAGTGGATCATGCTCTGCTTCAGTATTCCACAGTCCATGTTCGCATTCATTGTTCCTTCAATGAACTGTCGCTCCCCATTGCGAGCAGCACTCATACAGCCCCAGACCATGACACTCCCACCACCATGCTTGACTGTAGGCAAGACACACTTGTCTTTGTACTCTTCACCTGGTTGCCGCCACACACGCTGGACACCATCCATGGTTCCAGTAACCCACATCCTTAGTCTACTTGTCTTCAGGATATGGATATAGGTTACTGGAACCATGTCCTGTGGCCTGATGAGACAAAGATAAACAAGCTGAGGGTGGAGGTGATGGACTGGCCAAGCATGTCCCCAGACCTAAACCCTATTGAACATCTGTGGGGCATCCTCAAACGGAAGGTCGAGGAGCACAAGGTCTCCAACATCCACCAGCTCCGTGATATCATCATGGAAGAGTGGAAGAGGATTCCAGCGGCGACCTGTGGAGCTCTGGTGAACTCCATGCCTAAAAGGGTTACGGCGGTGCTGGAAAATAATGGTGGCCACACAAAATATTGACATTTGGGACCAATTTTGACATTTTCAGTTGGGGTGTACTCACTTTTGTTGCCAGCATTTTACACATTCATTGTTGTATTTTGAGTTACTTTGAAGTAACAATACATTTACTTTGCTATCCAAGCTCTACAGTGACTACTTAATATTGTCTCAAAGTGTCATTTCTTCAGTGTTGTCCCATGACAAGATATGATTTAAACATTGCAGAAATGAGAGGGGTGTACTCACTTTTGTGAGATACTGTAAGAGCAACCATATGAGAGTATCCAGGGTCTGCCTCTTCAATGGAAGGCGTATTCGTAGAATTGAGGAGGTCTTCAAAGTATTCTCCCCACTGACTCACAACGTCCCAAGTCAAGGTCAGCAGTAACCAATCTCCACAATACACAGCGTAAACAGCGTACTGTTTCCCTCTCAATATGCTCGATATGATATGCCAAATTTCTCATGACTCAAATTTCAGACACAGCATACTATTTGTGTGGTTAAAATATTTTGGGTCAGTCAAAACACCACAGATGGAGTCTCTTTGCTGTACTATCAAAGTCAAAGTCTGCTTTATTGTTAATTTCTTCACACGTCAAGACATACAAAGACATCGAAATTACATTTCCTACTATCTCACGGTGACAAGACATATTACACAATCAAGTAAACAATACAAAAAGTAAAAATGAGAAGGCACTATTGATCTGACACCTGCTAAAATGGTGCACTAAAGTACGAATTTTAAAGAACTGCAAGATGGCTGTGACGATTGCATTATGGTGGATTCTGGAAGAATCATTTCATGAGACAGATGTGTCAGCAAGACCCCAGACAGATTACTTTAAGGAAAACTGTGACATGAATTCTCTTTTGTGTCCTCAGTCTGTTTTTGATACACTTTATAACTGCGAAGTTCAGCCATTTGTGTAAATAATAATAATAATATGCACAGTGTTGGGCAACTTGCTTCCAAAATATAATTAGTTACCATTACTAGTTACCATTCCAAAAAAGTAGTTTAATTTGTAATTTGATTTTCTATACCGCGGGTCGCGGGCGTACTCCAGCAGTCATCGGGCAGTTGGCAGAGGACACCCCAAACTGGTTGCCAGCCAATCGCAGGGCACAATAAGACAAACAATCATTCACACTCCCACTCACATCAGGGGCAATTTTGAGTGCTCAATCGGTCTACCAAGCCTGTTTTCGGGATGTGGGAGGAAACGGAAGTGCCTGGAGTAAACCCACACGGGCACATGAAGAACATGCAAACTCCAGGAGGGCCGAATTTGGAATGGAACCCGCACCCTCCTAATTGTGAGATGGATGTGCTAACCAGTTAATTATTCCTTCATAAATATAACTTGCTGCTAATCAATCATCAATCATCAATGCATTACATTTTCAAAAACGTTCAATTATGTAAAGAAAAAAAGATTGTTTTAGCATGTCTCATTACAGTTGCATTGAGTAGAACAGCATAGACCAGTACTTGGTTGGATTTTTTTTGCATTGCGCGACGCGTCTCGCTCACTAAATGCAACAAATGCGTCGCTAAAAACCTTGAGAAAAAAAGTGAATGCGAAGCAGCATAAGTAATGTGCCTCATTTCACTGTGAGTAACGGCGACGGTGTTATAACAAATCAAATAGTAATTGAGTAAATCATCGGGAAAACAATAACGGTATTAGTAACAGCGTTAGTTTCAAGGCCGTTAGGGCCAACGCTGATTATGCAAATTATACATTTTTAGGGTTTTCAAGGACTCAACATTCTTTGTATGGTACATTGGGAGGAAGGGCTGTGTTGTTCATTTACATTTAGTTAGGGGATAAACATGTCTAAAAATAAGGGTGATGAAACACTCCTCAAAAACAGAGCTGGGAAAATAGAGATGCTTGTCATTGTCACCCTATCTATACTTTGCAAGAAGTTGTGTACACATTTAAACTTCATATGTTGAATGACAATTTATCTACGGTGACAAATTATCTTTCATGATTTGTCTTTCTGTCCAAATTTACCTAATGTGAAGTGAATACAATGTTATTGATGTATAAGTTGACATTTTGTGGCTGTTTAGAATAGCGATCAATTTATGAAATTTCTCATCCCCTTCTCACTGTGAAGTCCTTTAGCAATCTTTTGATTTGAATTCATAATGCAAAGGTCCACTTTGGCATGGAAGTACCATTAAGTCAGTGAAATAAATTTATCCTAAGGTTGCTGCATATGAAAGTAGATTTAAATACAGTGGAGCCTCGGTTTTCGAACACAATCCGTTCCAGAAGACTGTTCGAGAATTGAATCGTTCAAATTTGCCATTTCTGTCCAATCGCGCAACTGCAGTGCACCGCCGAACGCGCAACCGTAGCGCGTCGCCGACCGCGCAACTGCACTGCGCTGGTCCCATTATTGTAACAGAGCGGTCGCTAAAATTTAGAAAATATTTTTAAAGTCCTAATGTACTTTCCAAAATTTAAGTGGACCTCAGTGCGCAGGGAGCTTAATATGGTCCGATTGCGCAACCGCAGCGCGCCGGGCGCTCAGTGTCGCATTGCTTTAAGAGCGTCTTTGTGTTTTAGGATGGCTTTACTGCTCCCACTTGCTTCCTCTGTAGGCATGATTAGAGTTGATGCAATCCTCAGAGTAACGAGAACGTAATAAAGAACGGAGTCAGTTAGCATGCGGGTCCTCTCGGCTCATCTCGCGAGGTTCGACAACCGAATTTCGTCCAACATCCGAAGCAAAAGAATCTCGAATTTTTTGTTCGAATACCGATTTGTTCGAGAACCGGGACGTTCGAAAACCGAGGCTCCACTGTAATTTGCAAAAATTGCACAAATTTTAATTCCATTTTTTCCCCAGCAGAAAGCAAGTCAGCAGAAAGCAAGTCAGACTGTGTTTGTCCGAGTAATCACAGAACTCTCTACTTGTAAAATATTTTTTTTTAAAAAAAAGCTCAACAGAGCTTTCCAAAGGACACAGTGGTTAAGCACAATGCTAAGCTGCAGCTAATATGTTTCATTCGTATTAAACTGGGGGAGTTATTTTTCTTTTACACAAATATAGGAAGGACTTAACGAGGCCTACAGTTCACAATTTAATTTATTTCAAAGTACGCATACAATTGCACACTGCACTTCTGTTGTGATATTCAATGGATGTAACAAGTAAAATAAATGAAAGATGAAAGCTTTAAATATATATGTTTATAAGCTCTGTTATTTTTTTATGGCTCCCGACAATTTTTGGGGGGTAGAAAAGGGGGCAAATGGCTCTTTTGATTTAAAAAAAAAAAAAAGGAAAGAAAAAAGAAAAGGTTACAGGAGTGACGGCACCAACAGCGACCCCCAAGTGCGTGCTTTGTCTGTCAATCTCAACCATTAACTGCGTACTTTCAAACAAAAGGGGCGGGGTTGCGTTTCAGAGACATAAAACCCATTGCACTCGGGCTTTGTGGGACCAGTCCACCAGTCAGCAGACTATCCTTGAACTTTTGAGACACAGTCTATTTGGACACACCAGCGAAATGAGGGAAATTGTGCATCTCCAGGCTGGTCAGTGCGGGAATCAGATTGGTGCCAAGGTTAGATGTTACCTGTTTTCATTTTTGTCGTTATCTATTAATGTTTGAGGCCTATGTTAATTTAAAACATGATCATTGTTGGTATTTTCCGTCATTAATTTTGGTTTATATTTACTCCGTCAAGCCTGCGTTTCCATTCTAACGGCAAATAATAGTACGAGCCAACGACGCTTCTAGTGCACAATGTTGCTCGGAAATTGCAAATTTTTATTCATCTCAAACGTTTTCCTCCAAGGCTTCAATACATTTAATGTCGCCACTCTTGTAATGGGATCGCTTTGTATGTTTGCAAGTTGGCTATTGTAAAGCATGTGTCATGAGTCCTGGGGTTTGTTTGTAGGCTTTCAAGTGTTCGGTGAACCTTTTTTTTGGGGGGGGGGTATATTTCAAGGCCAGTTCACCCATTAGAATGTTCTTCCTTTAAATGTTACGTAAAGGTGCTATTACGCTATTACGCACTTTCTTATGTAATTGGAAACATGCTTTGAGTTACCAAGATCTCTGTGTCATAACTTTGAAGAAAATACAGCTGTGTTTATGATTTTGAAATTTCTTTGAAGTTTTCTTTCCATGTTTGGTAGCATTATGTCTACAACTAAGGCATGTTTTGTTTTATTATTTTTTTTAAACCACAAACATAGTAAGGGTTGGGAAATGGAGTTCAATGTGTATTCCCTATTTGTTTTAGTGTAGACCAGATAAAGGCAAATTACGGCCCGCGGGGCTGTTTAATCCGGCCCGCCAACCCTGAATAAATTGTATTATTAATTTTTTGGGGGGTCATTTCCCCTGCAATTACTATGTTTCTCCAGTAGATGGGGAAGCGCCCGCCCGTGCATTTACTCCCGGGAGCCGTGTCAGAAAGCACGGTGCACACTCACACGTGCGTGCGCGTACTCAGTAGTACGGACGCGGCGCACTCCGCGCTCTACTTCCATAGGCTGTGACGTCAGTATTCTCGTAATTCGCGCACTGAGCTTTCAGATACAGTTTTACGCTAATGCCAGCCACAAACCTTCCCCTGGAATCCTTTCATTAAAATGACTGGCCCGACCGACACCTCGGCTCTATCCTAAGAATTACCACAACAAATTTTACTCCAGACTATGATGCACTGGCAAAAAAGCGAAACCAACAATACTATTGGTTTCTTTATTACTTTATTTAGATGTATTCTTTCACTGATTCTTCAAGATAATGTATTTGGTCAGAATGTTTGCTGTTGGATGTGATTTCGCCTCATTAGATAAACATATTTCATAAATCTGACCTGCAGGCGCTGAAGTGATGGAAAATGTTATTCATCATAACAGTGGCGTATTTAATAAGAATCGCTAAAGTGATGGAAAAGATTATTCATCATAACAGTGTCGTATTTAATAAGAATCACTGATAGTAGTTTTTGGGTGAATTTTTTTGGATGCTGTTAATAAATGCAATTGTTTTCAAAACGTTTTTTTTAATATCCATGCTTTAGTATCTACTAAAAGTAAAAACCTTTTATGCAATGACCTTTACATGTCATTTTTACTTCACACAAACACTACATCCATCTGCTCCTGGTTCGGCCCCCCGGTCAAAATTTAGAACCCAATTCGGCCCGCAAGTCAAAAAGTTTGCCCACCCCTGGTGTAGACACAAGAAAGATAATCAAGACACGTCCTGCAAAATGGGACCGTATCCTGGTTTTACGAGTGTTCATGTCTTGTTTGTCTTTAGTTTTGGGAGGTGATCAGTGATGAGCATGGCATTGACCCAACTGGCACATACCAAGGTGACAGTGACCTGCAGTTGGACAGAGTCAATGTGTACTACAATGAAGCTTCAGGTAAGATGTATTTAACTTGTGGGTGGTAATGACAGCCAAAATATTTACACACCTCACTGCTTTCATAGGTGGAAAGTATGTTCCTCGGGCTGTACTGGTTGACCTGGAGCCAGGCACAATGGACTCCGTGAGGTCTGGACCCTTTGGTCAGGTTTTCAGACCAGACAATTTTGTCTTTGGTAAGATATTGGAATTGTTTTACGCCAACGCTATTTTTATGTATTCTGCTCAGGATGCTTTTTCATGCTTTTTTTCATTTATTTTCCAACCTCTTACAGGTCAGAGTGGTGCTGGTAACAACTGGGCTAAGGGTCATTACACAGAAGGTGCAGAGCTGGTGGACTCTGTCTTGGATGTAGTGAGGAAGGAGGCTGAGAGCTGTGACTGCCTGCAGGGTTTCCAGCTCACACATTCACTTGGTGGAGGTACCGGCTCCGGAATGGGCACTCTGCTTATCAGCAAAATCCGTGAAGAGTACCCAGACCGCATCATGAACACCTTCAGCGTGGTACCTTCTCCCAAAGTATCAGACACAGTGGTTGAGCCCTACAACGCGACGCTGTCTGTCCACCAGCTGGTAGAGAACACAGACGAAACCTTCTGCATCGACAATGAGGCTCTGTACGATATCTGCTTCCGTACACTGAAGCTCACCACACCCTCCTATGGCGACCTTAACCATCTGGTCTCTGCCACCATGAGTGGGGTCACCACCTGCCTCAGGTTCCCCGGACAACTCAACGCTGACCTACGCAAACTGGCTGTCAACATGGTGCCCTTCCCCCGTCTGCACTTTTTCATGCCTGGCTTCGCACCCCTCACTAGCAGAGGCAGCCAGCAGTACAGGGCCCTATCTGTACCTGAGCTCACCCAACAGATGTTTGATGCGAAAAACATGATGGCCGCCTGCGACCCACGCCAAGGGCGCTACCTGACTGTTGCTGCCATCTTCCGTGGCCGCATGTCCATGAAGGAGGTGGATGAGCAGATGCTCAACGTGCAGAACAAAAACAGCAGCTACTTTGTCGAATGGATCCCCAACAACGTCAAGACCGCAGTGTGTGACATTCCACCTCGTGGCCTCAAGATGGCCGCCACCTTCATTGGCAACAGCACAGCCATCCAAGAGCTGTTCAAGCGCATCTCTGAGCAATTTACAGCCATGTTCAGGCGCAAAGCTTTCCTCCACTGGTACACAGGCGAGGGCATGGATGAGATGGAGTTTACAGAGGCAGAGAGCAACATGAATGACCTGGTGTCAGAGTACCAGCAGTACCAGGATGCTACTGCTGAGGATGAGGGTGAATTCGGCGAGGATGATGAAGATATGGCTTAGACTGTTTTTTCCCTCCAGCAATTTAATTCATATGACAGTTGTTCCAAATCTTCAGGTTTCATTGCTGACAAATCATATATTGTGAATCACTGAAACAAAAGGTCACTTTACATAGTGTGGCAAGATTTTTGAAAATTTCAAGTTTTCCCTTAACACAAACATATGTGGTATATTTACTATCAATAAAACAGTAAAATGATTGAAATAAAAGGCGAGCTTCTTTGGGTCAAGCAAATTTGTCTACACACAATCACCAAGATTAGTTGGCAGTACATTATTTTGTTAGTAATGTCGAACTGAACTATGTTGACAACTCAAATGCAACTCAAATGCAACTCGATGCAAAATTCATAAACTACTGTATGGCGAGGCTGACGCTGAGGAATTGTAACTTCGGCAGTGGTCAGTAGGTGGCAATGTTGGCAAAAACTTTCCAACATGGCGCAAGTAAGGGCCCTTGAGGCAAACGCGAGTACGTACGGGCACACTTCAAGCAGCTGACCCCAAATCCAAGCTTTCTTTTCCTCCAGGTCGTGATGTACAACCAACTTTGGCAAAACGTGGAGCATTCAAGGCAAGCGGAATCTTCTATCTTAATTTTGACATTGTCTTGTCTATGTGTATATGAAATAGACTGGCCTTCAAAACAATATGTGACCGGCTTACTGACTTTAAACATTTTATTGAACCAGACTCCAGTGCTGCTCTCAATTATAACCAGAAATTCGATTTTAGACTGACGGAGGATCATTTTTGCCTTTATACTCCTATATGGGTTTGTACTTTCAAGTGTAGATATTTTGGGGGTTCCATAAAACATGGTCTTCCATGAATGTGCTTTTGTTTAAAAAAACACATCATATTGGATCGAAAGTACTTTAAATCAATGGCTGCATGGAGTCTGCAACCAATAGACATGACAGAAATTCCGCTTCCTTGAGATGAATGGTGCCCTTTGTACGACCCTGGGGCCATTGACAGCTTATTAAAAATACATTTGGACATGGCCTGCAGGGCTCGTGGTATGTAGTATGATCAAACAAACCAAAAATCTGAAGACCAAAATAAATATATTTTCTTCATATCTAAACAGATTTGTCAGACAGCAATATTTCAGCTCTTTACACTCTCTCTGACAAAAGAAATTTCTCCCCAACAGTAACACATCCACACATACATCCATACTCAATCATCTCATAGACAGACTTGCAAACCTGTCACTGGAAATGCCTTCCCTTGAATTGTTACTTGCACAGAGCTCATTCTCATAGTCCCAAAACAAAACAGTTCATAAACAGTCCTCTAGGATCTGTGTGTAGTCAGCAAATAGTCTGTTAGGAGTCCATAACTGTCCCTATTTCTGGTCAACCTGAGGCTCACGTCTGTTGAAGCACATGAATCAAGGATGGCTGAAGATATAAAGGTGTGACAACCCTGATGGTAGGCTTTCTGCAAAGTAAGCAGGTGACAGGGATGGTGAAAGTTGAATACTGCAGCAGGAAGAAACACAAAGCTGGTCGTAGGTAATAGGTCATGGCCTTTCCATTTGTGGCAGCTGGTAAGTCAACTTTCCAGGGTCATCATCAACAGTGTATGGAAAGGCTCCTGACGATGTCAAGTCAAGTCAAGTCAAGTTTATTTGTATAGCCCTAAATCACAAACAGTCTCAAAGGGCTTCACATAGCCAAAAATTGACAATTATTCTCAAAGCATCCCCTGATCATAAGCTCCCAAAAGGGCATGGAAAAACTCAAAAAACCCCTGCCAGGGGAAAATGAGAAACCTTGAGAAGGGACCACAGATGGAAGGATCCCCCTTTCAGGATCACCAGGTTATAATGGATGCAGAGAGTGCACAAGTAATACATAATATGAAAATCAATGAAAAAATGGATGTCGGAGGTGCCCTCGGTTATCCTGGCCATGTCTTCAAGGGGGTTGAGCTGCAGTTCCTTCATCTTGAATTGGTCCCCGAGAATCCAGCTAGCCACGATCAGCTTTCCCCAGCCGGGGAGGGGGTGGGCAGAGAGAACAAAACAAACTCCGGCCAAATCGGCCATCACAAGTTAGTTAAAGGCCATCTCATAGAAATGTGTCTTTAAACGTGTCTTAAATGTTTCTACTGAGGTAGTAGTTCTAATATCCATTGGTAGGGCATTCCAAAGCTCTGGAGCCCGAATAGAGAATGCTCTAGACCCTGCAGACATTTTCTTGGCCCTCGGTATAACTAAAAGACTAGCGTTTTGCGAACGAAGGTTACGAGACGGAACATAAGGAACGACTAGGTCGACGAGATATGAAGGCGCTAAGCCATGCAGTGATTTATAGGTTAGTAGAAGAACCTTGAAGTCACATCTTAAATGGACCGGGAGCCAATGTAATTTGGCTAATATTGGGGTAATGTGATCAAATTTTCTTGCCCGTGAGAGCATCCTCGCAGCGGCATTTTGCACTAACTGTAGACTTTTGATACTGGACTTAGGAAGACCAGAGAATAATACATTACAGTAGTCCAGGCGCGACGTAACGTACGCATGTATAATGGTTTCCGCATCCCCGGTCGAGAGGATAGGACGAATCTTAGCAATATTACGAAGGTGAAAAAACGCAATCCTGGTTATATTCTTAATGTGTTTTTGAAAGGAGAGCGTTTGGTCAAATATTACCCCGAGATTAGTTACCGTATCACTCTGAGTGATAGTCCGGTTATCTATAGTTATAGTGGTTTCCTTAAATAAGTGTTGATAACGAGTAGGACCAATTATCAACATCTCAGTTTTATCTGGGTTAAGACGAAGGAAGTTGAGAGACATCCATTGCTTGATCTCCGCAAGGCACGCCTCGAGATTACAACAGTCCCGTGGATCTGTCATCGATAACGGCATATATAATTGGGTGTCATCCGCGTAGCATTGAAAGCTAATATTATATTTACGTATTATGTCCCCAAGCGGAATCATATAAATATTAAATAAAATCGGTCCGAGTACCGATCCCTGTGGAACACCACACGTAACATTATAAAGCTCAGAGGACGTATTACCATGGACCACTCGGTGCGTCCTGCCTGATAGATAGGAATTGAACCAGCTGAGTGCTGACCCTGAGATACCAACACAACTTTTAAGACGCCCTAATAAAATATCAAAGTCTACAGTGTCAAAGGCAGCACTAAGATCGAGTAGTAACAATACAGACGACGTATTTGAATCCATAGCTATGAGGAGATCATTAGTCACTTTAGCAAGTGCTGTCTCTGTAGAATGATTAGCTCTAAAACCAGACTGAAAGGAGTCATATCGATTATTAGCGACCATGTAATCAATAAGCTGCTGCGCTACTACTTTTTCGAGAAGTTTTGCTATGAATGGGAGGTTTGAAACTGGCCTATAATTACTGAGACAGTCCGGGTCAAGATTTGCTCGCTTAAGTAGTGGTTTAATAATAGCGGTTTTAAAGGCTATTGGCACTATCCCAGAGGAAACAGACAGATTGATTATATTTAAGACGGACGGTCCTAAAATTGGAAATAATTCTTTAAGTAGTTTGGCTGGAAGCGGGTCGAGTAAACATGTTGTTTGTTTAGCCGTAATAACCAATTTTGTAAGCATTTCAAGGGACACGCTATCAAAATTTGAGAGGGTTATTGCATGATCCCCAGCGCTAGTAACCAGCGGAGCGATTGGCATGGTATTCTTGATCTCGTCCCTAATGGACTCAATCTTTTGAGCAAAAAATTTCATAAACTCGTCAGCTGAGTGGAAGGAGCTATCGGGGGTCGGCTGGCGCAGAGTTAGCTTTGCCACTGTATCAAATAGGTATTTAGGATTGTTTTTATTAAGATTAATGACTTGCGAAAAATAACGAGTTTTTGCTAAAATTAGCGCATCTTTATATTTCAGGAGGCTGTCCTTCCATGCCTGATGGAAAACCTCAAGTTTGGTTAAACGCCATCTGCGCTCATGCTTTCTACATAATTGTTTAAACGTACGTGTTTCATCTGTGAACCACGGAGTTGGCCATCTACGGCGAGTTTTCAGACGTAGCGGTGCCACAGAGTCGATGGCTTTTAATAATGTCGCATTGAATTCATTTGTAAGATTATCGATAGAGCCGCTGTATGCGGGAAACATGGCGGTTGCCGGCGACAGTAACTCAGACAGCGCAGTTGCAGTCATGGAGTTAAGATTACGGCTGCTATAATTCCGATTGCTCTCTTGTCTTTGACAAGGAACTAAAATTTCAAATTTTATTAAGAAATGATCAGACAGAACAGTAGTGTATGGCAGTACTGCTATATTTGAGGTTGCTAGTCCCCGGGATAATACCAGATCTAAGGTATTTCCATTCTTATGCGTTGCTGCTTGTACAGCTTGCGTAAAACCACACGTATCGATTAAAGTTTGAAATGCCGAAGTCAGTGGTTCTGACGGTGAATTCATGTGGATGTTGAAATCACCCATGATAACTATATTATCTGCATTTGTCACTAGATCAGCCACAAATTCTGAAAATTCATCCAGGAAGCCAGAGTAAGCCCCGGGTGGGCGGTAAATAACAACAAGATAGAATGACGGTAACGCAGTGGATCGCACAATGAGAACTTCAAATGTTTTAAATACGTGAATTGAGCGAGGCCTAAATCTAAGCTCAGAATTTGAGATGAGGGCGACACCCCCACCCTTTTTTCGAGGACGTGCCACATGCGAGCTCACAAAATTTGGAGGCGAGGCCTCGTTAAGTGGCAGCAATTCATTAGGTTTTAACCAGGTCTCGCAAAGACCAAAAACGTTTAGATTATGTTCCGTGATAAGGTCATTAACGAGAACTGCTTTCGTATGAAGTGATCTAATATTCATAAAACCGAATTTAAGTGTAATCGGTTGATCAGGGTGCGTATCTATCGAAAGATTTTTAAACGGGATGCGAGTAAAATTGTGTTCTCTAGGCCTAATATCACCTCTCAAAAGTTTATTAGGGCGGTGGGATGAAACGACCGTGGGAATTTGATGATGAATATTTGTTACACATGTGAAGTTATCTAAAACAGGCACCGTTTCATCAGCAAGACCGGTCGGGACGGAGTGATTGGATTTGTCTACTACCCCAGTAGAAAGTGTGTTTATGTGTATTGCAGCACTATTTAAACTGTCGCGCTCTAGTCTACACGAGGAGCTATGTGTATGCTGAAAGTCTAGCCTAGCGCTAGTTAACTTTAACTTATCAGACTCCAAACCCATCCTCACAGGTGGTCTAATCACCTGTGCCCTGGCCTGCTCTAGAGTGACCTGTCATGAGAGGCTCAAACAGTAATCTATATTCCTAGAAAGAGTGAAGGCGCCTTCACGGTTAGGGTTAGGGTTCATCAGAAGAATGTGCAACAGGGACACTTGTTCCTTCATCAGCCTAGCTCTCCAAAGATGTGTCCAACTCACATTCATGTTTCACGTCCTATTAGTGACTGCTTTAAAGGCTCTCAAGCCAAACCTGCGTAAGACCTTTGCACAGACAAGTCAATGTCAAAATTGTTAGGTTAAATTATTCCACTTGCTTTTAATGCTACATTTCTGTTTTCTTACAGGTTGGTTGTGTGTTATGCTTGGCAGTGGGGGTAGGGGGTTAGCTGCACAAAGTGTGACTACTGGCTTTTGCCTCAAGCGTCCTTTATTGCGTCACGTGGAAAAAGAAGTCAGCCAACATTGCCACCTACTGAACACTGCCAAATTTACAGCTCTTCGGCATTTCCCTGGCCGCGCACGGTCCTTCATGAATGTGTTGTATACATTTATAGTTGTTTAACCTTAGGAACAAATTAATGCACTGTCAACTAATCGAATGATTGTGTATGAACAAATTTACACTCCAGAAGAATGGCTTTTATTTCAATTAAATTTCAGTTTATATTTAAAGTCCATATTAACCAAATGTTTCCGGTAGGGAAAAACGAACGTTTCCAAATATAGCGACACTATGTAAAGCTTTTGCTTCAGTGATACACAAAATTTGACGAAAGTGAGCTTTGTCAGTGATACAATTTGACTTGTCAGCAATGAAACCTTAAGAGTCAGAACAAGTATCAAATCAAATTAATTGCTGGGAAAAAATAAATAGTTTAATCCATATCTTTATCCACACCGAATGGTCCCTCATCAGGTGGAGTATCCTAGCACTGCTGGTAGTCTGACACCAGATCATACATGCTGCGCTCTGCTTCTTTGAACTCCTTCTCATCCATGCCCTCACTTGTGTACCAGTGGAGGAAAGCTCTGCGGCTGACCATGGCTGAAAATTGCTTGGACATGCGCTTAAACAGCTCTTGGATGGCTGTGCTGTTGCCAATGAAGGTGGCGGCCATCTTGAAGCCACAAGGAGGAATGTCACAGACTGCGATCTTTATGTTATTGGGAATCCATGCGATGAAGTCGCTGCTGTTTTTGTTCTGCGTGTGGCGCATTTGCTCAGCCACCTCCTCTATGGACATGCGGCCACGGAACATGGCTGCAGCGGTCAGGAAGCGCCCATGGCGTGGGTCACAGGCAATCATTTTTTTGCCCTTAAACACGTAAAAGGTGAGCTCCGGCAAAGTGAGGTCTTTGTACTGCTGGCTCTCTATGGTTGTGACAGGTGCCAAGCCTGTCATGAAGAAATGCAGACGGGGAATGGGCACCATGTTGAGAGCCAGTTTGCGCAGGTCAAAGTCGTCCTGTCCGGGGAACCTGAGGCAGGCCGTGACACCGCTCATGGTTGCAGAGACCAGGTGGTTAAGCTCACCGTAGGAGGGAGTGGTGAGCCTGAGGTTACCGGCGCAGATATTGTACAGAGATTCATTGTCAATGCAGAAGGTCCCGTCTGTGTTCTGTATAAGCTGGTGGAGCAACAGCATAGCATTGTAGGGCTCAATCGGCATGTTCGATAAATTAGATGGCATCAGGCTGAAGGTGTTCATAATGCGGGTTGGGTACTCTTCACGGATTTTGTTGATGAGCAGAGTGCCCAATCCGGAGCCGGTACTACCTCCTAGTGAGTGTGTGAGCTGAAAACCCTGCAGGCGGTCACAGCTCTCAGTCTCCTTTCTCACGATATCCAAGACAGAGTCCACCAGCTCTGCAACTGCTGTGTTATAACCCCTAGCCAAGTTGCCACCAGCACCACTCTGGCCTATAAGCCCGGTTGTAAGATAAAGTAAAGAAATTAAAAACTGCGGTTAACACTTATGACTGCCAGATCACATGGAAATAGGGTGAAACAGTTCGCATAACTTACCAAAGACAAAACTGTCTGATCTGAAGACCTGACCAAAAGGTCCATACCACACACAGTCTATTGTGTCTGGATCCAGGTCAACCAGTACTGCCCGGGGAACATATTTTCCACCTATGAAAGCAGCAGTGAGGTATATAAATATATTGGCAGTTAGTACCACAAGATACATATATATTAGATCTTACCTGAAGCTTCATTGTAGTACACATTGACCATATCCAACTACAAGTCATTGTCACCTTGGTAAGTGCCAGTTTGGTCAATGCCATGCTCATCACTGATCACTTCCCAAAACTAAAGACACCATTTTGCGGCACCATTGTTTTGATTATCTTTCTTGTGGCATGCACTACTCTAGAACACGTTGGGGAATTTGCATAAAACTCAATTTCCAAACACTTGGTTTGTTTGTGGTTAAAAAAAAAAAAAGCCTCATTATGTGGTTAAAAATATTAATCTCAAAATAGAAGATGCCCGAGTTGTAGACAAAATGGTACTTCAAAGGAACTTCCAAGAAAGTGCAAAAATAGTTGTCTTTTTCTTCAAAGTTGACATACCTCTCACTCTGTAACCCAAGCTACATTGTATCAAACCCCATTTACAAGTGTGGCTGCATTAATGCAATTGAAGTCTTGGAGCAAAACATTTAGTTTGGAACGAATAAAGCTTTAATCTAAGATTTCGCTCAAAGCTGGCGTTTCCCGGGGATCACGGACAACAAAGCAACAAAGCTCTTCCCAATGTCCCACTGTCGTTTAAATAGAAAGGCTGGCTGTAAAGGCTTACAATTAAACCCAAATTAATTATACCAAAATTGTGGAAAATGATCATCTTCGTTTTAGAGAAAAAATGAATAGAGGACCAAAATCACATAAAACGTCAACAATGAAAACAAGTACTGACTAACCTTTGCACCAATGCGGTTTCCACACTGACCGGCCTAGAGATGGACAATTTCTCCCACTTTGTTATGTCCAATTAAACCGCGGGAAAAAAACTTTTGTCTTGCCTATGTGTGTGCAAATGCATTTTAATGCCTTTGAAGCGCGGCCCCACCCCTTTCTTTTGAACGTAAACTGCGATTATTGGTTGAGACTGACATAAAGTACTTCAGGAAAGGCTTTGTCACAGCAAAATTACTCACGTTTTGATCATGCAATTGTGATCGGTCAGCTTTAGGAAACTGATTCAAATTGAGTTTTTTAATAAATTGTCATATCAATCGTTTTTGGAATACTCAGTTTTCAAAATTGTCAGGTCTAAATCCAATCAGACATTAATTCACACACTGAAAGCAAAGAGAAGAAGACAACCAGTATTCATTTTACTCACTAGGAGAATGGCAGCGAGAGTTTCAGTTACAAACTCTGTCAATTCTGAACTCTTAGTCTGCTGTTTCCTCTTTTTATTTTGGGTTAACCTGGTTACAAAGGCGGTGCTACGCTAAATGGACGGGAGTTATTTGCTGTAGCAACACTGTCTTGCTAACGAAACGAGCCGACATCCCTTGGCCTGTTCCTTGACCCCGCAGCAGACGTCCCGTTCCTCGCAGTCGGTTGTTGGCTGCCTTCTCGAACCGTGTTGAGTGCTTTCCCTCGGAGGAAATGACTGTGGAACAATGCAGCTAAACCTTCTTTTGTTAAGTTTATATTCTTGTCAAACCAACACAACACACAAATAATAATGAGTAAATAATTAGATACCTTTTGTGCAAGCCCTTCAACAGAGTTTAAGAAATGTGAGCTAACTTGTATGGAGTTACTTAAAAAAACATTGAGTAAACATGGGATAACTTATATGCGACTACTTCAACATGTATGGCTTTTCTATAACACTTAACAAGGAAGAACAATCCGCTCAACAACAATCTGTGGATAAAAACTACAGGGTTAAATAAAATTGAAAGAAGTTTTTTGTGCTAAACAGAGTGCTTTTGCAAAGACCACACTGGATTGAGCTATAAGACAGACAGAAAACTATGCTGGACCAAGGGGATCCTACTTGTAAATTATAAGGCCCTTGGCCAGACTGATCAGTGCCTCATCCAAATATAAAAACAAAAACGTGCAACAGACACTAAATTTGTTAAGACATGCATTAAAAAAAAAAAAAAAAAAAAAAAAAGAGCCTGGAGGGTTTTAAAGATAACTGGCCCAAATATACGACGGCCCCGATTATAGGACGACCCCCTCTTTTTCAAGACTTTTTGACCAAATTCAATTTTTATACAGAAAATGATTACATCTGAAACAAATGATTATAAAAATATATTCGAGAGAAAAACCATGTTATTTTGCCTCATTCAAATCATGCTAAAACTGTATCACATCTTGATAGCTGAACATTTAAATATGTAAACTAAAGTGCAACCACATTTGTAAATGAATGGCTTCTGGGTTTTGAAATGTAAATAAACCAATCTACTGTGATAAAACAACAAAATTGCAATAACTGCATTAACCATCAAATGCAAATGTGCTCGATTTGGTTCCCCCGTGAGATTTTGTTCCCCCTGCCGCGGGAGCGCGCACGCCTTGTTTGGAAAGCGAAAAACCGATGCCGTACGGCGTCGTACGGCGTCAGCACTATGTTGTTTTCAATAAAAACATGAAGAACTCACGTTTGCGTCAGTCAATTTTAATTTTTATAAAGATTTATTCTCATTTGATGTCTTTAAGTTCATCCGCGTTCTGCCATTGAAGCGGGGTGCATTCAAAGACCAGTGGTACAGACGGAACACTCATGCACTTCACCAAAAAGCAACGATATTATTACGTGAGCTCTTTGCATAAACCTCGATGGAAAGAAACTCCTCCTTTTGGGTACCGTTACATGCTACAAGGAGTATATATTACAAATTGTAATCATTATTCATCCATCCATTTTATTACTCAGGTATTTCCAAAGCAAATTAATATTGTTGCATCTATCAATTTGCTTTAAAATGACAGCGCAATATAATTAAAAGCTGACACTATAGCAATGTCATACATTTAAGAAAGAAGAAAGATTTGATCACAAAACGTGTGTGGCTTTTACACACGTTTTGTGATCAAATCTTTCATAACGAGAATGATTTGAGTGAATTGATTTGAATGAATAATTGAGAAGAAATTTCAGTTCTGAAGCCTCCTTTTGTTCCAAGCAAAGTGACAGGTGGTGGGGAGGGGGGATAAAAACTGTAACAGGAACTCTTTAAAAAATGTCAAGCCGTGAGAATTTGCGCCCCCCTTCCATTTTGAGAACGGTGAGTCCTGGTCATCGACTGGCTTTTTTTCTATCTTCCTGGGGATCTGTTCAGGTTGTGTAGCAAATTTGAACAGGTTCCCTCATTCCTTGGCCAAATTACAGGGGGGGAACACATCCTCATGGCGGCCCCGTGAGGATATGTCCCCCCCCCCCCCCCCCTTATTTTGAGAACAGTGAGTCCTGGACTCCGACTGTTTTTTTTTTCTGTCTTCCTGGGGGTCTGTTCAGGTAGTGTGGCAAATTTGAACAGGTTCCCTCATTCCTAGACCAAATTACAGGGGAGAACACATCCTCACGGCGGCCCCATGAGAATATGTTCTCTCTCCCCCTCCCCCCCGTTTTGAGAACGGTGAGTCCTGGACTCCAACTGTTTTTTTTTTCTGTCTTCCTGGGGGTCTGTTCAGGTAATATGGCAAATTTGAGCAGGTTCCCAAGCGGGGCGCATTCAAAGACCAGTCGTACAGGTCTTTGAATGCACCCCGCTTCAATGGCAGAACGCGGATGAACTTATAGACATCAAATGAGAATAATTCTTTATAAAAATTAAAATTGACTGACGCAAACGTGAGTTCTTCATGTTTTTATTGAAAACAACATAGTGCTGACGCCGTACGACGCCATGTGTCGAGCTCATAGAGCGAAGCCCCGTGTTGGTGCGCGTATCGCTTTAAAAAAGTCACGTGACCGAACGAACAGCAGTATAGTCTGTCAAGGAAGCGCGCCAAAGCTCTGTTAAAGGAAGCGCATTATCAACGGGATGGATCTGCTAAAACAATGTCTGATCTTTTGCGGTTCATCGTCGAAGTTATCAAGAATTATGGAGCAGGCCCAAATCAGATACTGGAACACTACAGTGTAGTGGAACTGGACCCACTACACTGCACTGCAGCCTCATCCGTGCCGTGTGAGTGGGTGTTTTCAACGGCGGGAGAAATTGTGTCCAAAAAGCGAAACAGGCTCAATGTCAAAACATTGGAAAAACTATCTTTGTTTTAAATAACAATTTGTATATATATAAAAAAATAATCCCAGTGCACAAGCATCCTCATTCACCTCACGTTCACTTAGATTTTCATGTTATGATACATGTTCACATTATTGACTGTAACTAAAAAATAAAATATATTTTCAATTTAAATGAATGTGAAAGAATACAATATAAAATATAATTACTGAAATTAATTAATGTATATACTAGGTCATCAAATCAGTGCCAGTCGAGTCTGTCAACTAGGTTGCCTGTAGTATTTTTAAGGTCCAGCGGGTGTCAGCAGTCAGCCACACAGTATCGACACAGTGTCAATACAGTTTGCCAATGTGTCGAAGCGATACACGACGCCTCATGGACCCATCACTAGTTGACAGACTCGACTGACACTGATTTGATCAATTTTTATTATTTAGGTATTTTCAAAGGAACTTAATATTGTTGCATTCATTAATTTGCTTTAAAATGACACTATAGCGATGTCAAACGTGTTAATTTAATAAAAAGCCACAAACGTTTTGTGATGAAATCTTTCATAACGAGAATGATTTGAGTGAATTGATTTGAATGAATGATTGAGAAGAAATTTCAGTTCTGAAGCCTCCTTTTGTCCCAAGCAAAGTGACAATTTTAGAGAAAAATTAATAGAGGATCAAAAAATCATATAAAAGATCAACAATAAAAGTATTTACTAACCTTCGCACCAATGCGGTTACCACACTGACCAGCCTAGAGATGCACAATTTCTCCCATTTTTATTTATTTATTTATTTTTGTGTATAATAACCTCGTCTTGTCCAATGAAGCCGTGTCACAAAGCGTTTTGTCTCGCAATGCCTGCGTGTAATGGGTTTTGATGCCTCTGAAGTGCAACACCCCCCCTTTCCTTTTTTAAAGCAAGCTACATAGTTGTTGGTGGTGAGAATTCCTTATTTTTTTGTTTCAATAGGCAAACACTTTTTAGGTCAAATAAATTGATATTGATAATGATACCGTTTATCGTCTATATCATGAATATCCATACATCTATTTTCTATACCGCTTGTCCCCACGTCGGTTGCGGGCGTGCTGGAGCCAGCCCAGCAGTTATCGGGCAGTCGGAGGGGGACACCCTGAACTGGTTGCCAGCCAATCGCAAGGCACATAGAGACAAACAACCATCCGCACTCACATTCACCCCTACGGGCAATTTGAGTGCTCAGTCGGCATACCAAATATGTTTTTGGGATGTGGGAGGAAACCGGAGTACCCGGCAAAAACCCACACGGGCACGGGGAGAACATGTACCGTATTTTCCGCACTATTAGGCGCACTTAAAAACTTACATTTTACTCAAAAAACCACAGTGCGCCTTATAATGCAGACCGCCTTATATATGGATCAATTGATGAATTTGTTGATCCATACTGGTTGTACACAGTGCTCTACCAAAATGTTTCAGTACGTTTTAGTACGACTAGTAAATTACAAGGTCGCATCACTTCCCAACATTACAGCAACTGTGGTCAGGGGGCGTTACCGAATAGCTGTTGTACCCTTGAGGCTATTTCATTTCAGAATAGGCTGCTCTGTTAATGTTTCGAGTAAATTTACGGATTGATATGGAAGGAAAACATAGGTAAGCAGTACCAATGTGTTAGATCGAACTTTAGTCAGTTCCGATCATTTTATAGGAGATCGTTTGAGAAACACGATTGTTTACACTTTGCTGAGGCTCATGGGGGTCTGCGAGCTGAGGCTCATGGGAGTTTGCGGGTGGCTAATGCTATAATAATAGCTGCTATACGCACGAGGCTATTTCATGTCAAAATAGGCTGCTCTGTTAATGTTTCGAGTAAATTTACGGATCGATATGGAAGGGAAACATAGGTAAGCAGTACCCGTGTTAGATCAAACTTTAGTCAGTTCTGATCATTTTACAGGAAATTGTTTGAGAAACACGATTGTTTACAGAGGGCTCATTGGTTTTTGGCTAGTAGATGCATACCGCAACCCTAGTCAACCTCAGTTTGTTGCAGTATAGCTTCTATTTGATGCGCCTTTTAATCCGGTGCTCTCCATATATGAAATAATTTCTAAAATAAAAAATTCAATGAGGGTGCGCCTTATAATCTAGTGCGCCTTTTGGTGCGAAAAATACGGTATACTCCACACAGGGAGGGCCGATGGAATCAAACCCACAACTTCTGAAATGTAAGGCAGACAATGCCTCACCGTTCCACCCGTTTGCTGACTGTTTTGCAAACTGAACATTACAAAAATGATTGATTCCAGCACACCTGCGACCCCCATGGGGACAAAGCGGTACAGAAGATGGATGGATGGATGGACGGATGGATGGATGGATGGATGGATGGATGGATGGATGGATGGATGGATGGACGGACGGAGGGACGGATAAAACTTTCCTAAAACCCCGAACATGAATCAGTTTTCTGAAAAGTGACCAATTGCATTTGAATGATCAAGACTTGAGCAATTTTGTTGTGAGAAAGCTTGTCTTGAAGTACATACTCAACCAATAAAAAGATGATAAAATTATTTCCTTAAACCCTGAAATTAATTTTCCTCTTGTAAATAAAGCTGAACAATTGCATTTGCATAATCCAGAGTTGAGAATTGACCAATTTTGTTGTGAGAAAGATTGTCCTGAAGTATTTTATTTATTTATTTTAGTCTCAACCAATAACAGCGTAGTTTACTTTCAAAAGAAGAGGCATTAAAGCCCTTTGCATGCGAGCGTTGCGAGATCAGACTTGAGACAGGCTTTTATTGGGCACACATAAAAAAAAAATGGGAGGAATTGTGCATCTACAGGTTGGTGAATGTGGAAACAGCATTGGTGCGAAGGTAAGTCAATACCTGTTTTCGTGTTTGACGTTTTATATGATTTTGGTCCTTGATTCATTTTTCTCTAAAACAAAGACGATGATTGTCTGCAACTTTTATATAATTCTTTTGGTTTAATTTTAATAGCTGTCAAGCCAGCTTTTGCATTTCAATTGAAAACTGTGATGTGGCAGTCATAGGTGTCAAGCGCGTTTTTTCATTTTTTTTTTATTTTAAATTTCTTATAAAACGCACGCCCCTTACAGGCTGGAGTAGTACCGGTGGCAACTGGGCTAGGGGTAATTACACAACAGGTGCAGAATTGGTGGAGTCTGTCCTGGATGTGGTGGTACCGGCTCCGGGCTGAGCACTTTGCTCATCAGCTAAATTCGTGAGGAGTACCCAGACCGCATCATGAACACTTTCAGCGTGGTGCCTTCTAAAGCAGTGTTTCCCAACCTTTTTTCAATCACGGCACACCTTTTCATTGGAAAAAATCTCGCGGCACACCGCCAACAAAAATCTGTTAAGCTCCTATATTAAAATCAGTTATATTACAACGAAACACGTACAGTCCTATTCCTATATATGTATGGAGAGTCGAATAATTTAATAGAAATAAATACTAAATATTCTTTAAATTGTATTCCTTTTTTTAAATAAAAGTGACAGTTTTTTAAAAAGGTTTTAGACGGTGTAAGAAATAAACTATTTAAAGTGATTGTGATTAAAATAAAAGAATCAACGTGATTTTGTTTACTGTTTTAGACTAGGGCTATAAATATTGCAACAATAAGAACAAAGTCACTTTTAAAGACGCTCTGCTGTTCTGACAGCAGCTGAGTGGCTATCATAGTCGAGGAATCTCGACTTGACTGCTTATTTTACGTATGTGAAAAATAACCAATCCAGGTTCTCCGGTTGAACTGCATGCTCTGATTTCCATTGGACCACAAACTGCGTTTTTTATATATTGGACTGCGTCGTGAGCTCGGACTGCTCCGTCCTGGAGCATTGTTGGGATGCGTCGGCAGCGGGTCTGCGAGGCAGCGGAAGAGGGGCCAGCGCGAAGACGTCGGGCCAGGCTTGCGGCCAACCCAGCTCGCCCAGCCGTGCCTTCCATTCTCCTGGCGTACGTTCGTTCGCGGGACGACAAGATGGGTTGCGTTCGCCTGATAGGATCCACGAACCGGACAGTGCGTGCCTGCTGTGTGCTCGTGTTCACAGTGGCCTGGTTGACTGTCATCTTTCCGGACTCTGCTGTGCATCGGGAGCCGCTAGCGTGCTATCACTCTTATATGTTCATCTTCTTGTTTTATTTTTCCTGTGTTGTTTACTTGTATGTGCGTTGTGAACTCTGTCTTGTCGCCCTGGGATAGTGAGAAACGTAATTTCGATCTCTTTGTGTGTCTTGACATGCGGAGGAATTGACAATAAAGGAGACTTTGACTTTGACTTTGAAACGCACCACAACCGTCATAGTGTCTGTCACTGTTAGCAAAAGCACACAGCAACACACATAAACTGAATATGTGCCGATGCAATACAATCAGATCGACACAATATGAAATCTCAAGATTCTCCGATTCTCCACACATGCACGATTAGCAAGTGGCTGACCAGGCCTTGCGCGAACTGACCAGTGGTTTGGCGATCCTGTTTACAATGCGCTCCGTAATTAATATTGGACAATCCCACGGCACAGCTGAACGTCTCTCACGGCACACCAGTGTGCCGCGGCACAGTGGTTGGGAAACACTGTTCTAAAGAATACGACATGCAGCTTGAGCCCTACAATGCTATGCTGTCGGTCCCCCAGCTGATACACAACACAGACAAGACCATCTGCTTTGAAAATGAGTCTCTGTACTATATCTGCTTCCGTATACTGAAACTCACCACTCGCTCCTACGACGATTTTAACCACCTGGTCTCCACCATGAGCGGCGTCACCGCCTGCCTCAGATTCCCTGGACTCCACGACACTGACCTGCGCAAACTGGTTGTCAACATGGTGCCCTACCCCCGTCTGCACTTTCTCATACCAGGCATTGCACCCATCACAAGCAAAGACAGACATCAATACAGGGCCGTCACACTCCACAAGCTAACCCAGGAGGTGTTCGATGCCAGAAATATGATGGTTGCCTGTGACCCACGCCAAGGGCGCTTTCTGACCGCTACTGCCATCTTCCGTGGCCACATGTCCATGAAGGAGGTGCATGAGGAGCTGCGCAGAGTGCAGAACAAAAATAGTAGTGACTTTGTCGGATGTATCCCCAACAACATCAAGACCGCAGTGTGTGACGTTCCCTCTCGTGGCCTCAAGATGGCCTCTACCTTCACTGGCAACAACGCAGCCATCCAAGAGCTATTCAAGCGCATCTCCAAGAAATTTACAGCCAGGTTCAGCCGCAAAGATTTACTCCATTTTTACACAGGTGAGGACATGGATGAGATGGATTTCATAGAGGCAAAATGCAACATGAATGACCTGGTATCAGAGTACCAGCAGTACCAGGATGCTAGTGCTGAGGATGAGGGCGAATTTGATGAGGATGATGAAGATATGGCTTAAACTTTGTCGTCGTAACCCCCACCCCCCCACCCCCACCTCGCTCCCAGCAATTTAATTCATGACACTTGTCCCAAGTCTTTAGGTTTCATTGCTGACAAGTCAGATTTTGTGTATCACTGAAATAAAAGCGTGGCGAGATTTTTTGAAATGTTCGAGTTTTCCTTTTTTTCCAAGCGACCCCGAGCGACCCGGCGAGCGACCCTGCGCAAGGTGGCTGTGTGGCGCACTGGGTAGCACGTCCGCCTCACAGTTAGGAGGGTGCGGGTTCGATTCCACCTCCGGCCCTCCCTGTGTGGAGTTTGCATGTTCTCCCCGGGCCCGCGTGGGTTTTCTTCGGGCACTCCGGTTTCCTCCCACATTCCCAAAACATGCTTGGTAGGCCGATTGAAGACTTCAAATTGTCCCTAGGTGTGAGTGTGAGTGCGATTGGTTGTCTGTCTCTGTGTGCCCTGCGATTGGCTGGCAACCAGTTCAGGGTGTCCCCCGCCTACTGCCCGATGACGGCTGGGATAGGCTCCAGCACTAAGCAGTTCAGAAAATGGATGGATGGATGAAGTATTCCTTTAACACAAACATTTGTGGTATATTTACTATCAATAAAAGCTGCGTAATGTGATTAAAATAAAAGCCGTGCTTCGTTGGGTCAAGTTAATTTGCTTATACACAATCACCAAGATTAGTTGGCAGTGCATGCAACTCAATGCAACGTTCATTAACTACCGTGCGGCGACGCAGACGCTTAGGAATTGTAATTTTGGCAGTGGTCAGTAGGTGGCAATGTTGGCAAAAACTTTCCCACATGGCACAAGTAAGGACCCTTGAGGCAAACGCGAGAATGTAAAAGCACACTTTAAGCAGCTGACCCCAAGCTCTAAGCTTTCTTTTCCTCCAAGTCCTGATATACAACCAACTTTATCAAAAATTGGACCATTCAAGGCAAGTGGAATCGTTTAGCCTAAGTTTGACATTGTCTGTGTGTATAACTGGCCTAATTGATAAATTGTTTGATTGAGCAGCTCAGAAAATGGATGGATGCCTTTTTCAATTTAGAATTGTTCAAATCCGCAGACTTTGGTCTTGTCAACAATAAATACCCTGTGTTCAATGAAAGCAGACTGATTTGATTTACTTTGGAAAACCAAGACCAACATTTTTTGCCCGTTGACTAGTTATTTTGTCACAGACAAATGATTTAGGTTGTTTTATTTACCTGATATGTTTCACGTGTAGGTCTGACGTGTCTTTATCAGCTGTTGAATGATTCAACAGCTGATAAAGACGCGTCACCAGTGATACTCTGATGAAGGCGCAAGTACACGCCGAAACATGTCAGGTAAATAAAACAACCTAAATCATATGTCTATGATAAAAGAACTAGTCAACCAGCGTTCCCTCTAATTTCTCAAGTGTCTGTGCAAACACACCACTGTGTGCAACACCAGATTGGATGACTGAATGAATGAATGACTGAATGGATGGATGGATGGATGGATGGATGGATGGATGGATGGATGGATGGATGGATGGATGGATGGATGGATGGATGGATGGATGGATGGATGGATGGATGGATGGATGGATGGATGGATGGATGGATGGATGGATGGATGGATGGATGGATGGATGGATGGATGGATGGATGGATGGATGGATGGATGGATAGATAGATAGATAGATAGATAGATAGATAGATAGATAGATAGATAGATAGATAGATAGATAGATAGATAGATAGATAGATAGATAGATAGATAGATAGATAGATAGATAGATAGATAGATAGATAGATAGATAGATAGATAGATAGATAGATAGATAGATATTGTCCATGAGAACTTTAACATGCTCGGGGCCGGATTTTTTTAGCGTGACAGCTCGTTCATTTTCTGTCGATCTTTTGCGCTCTCTCGCAATAATGTACCGATCCCCTGTCCCATCGTGAGTCTTTGTACAATTTCAACAGCAATAACATTTCTGCTTAATGTGACTCTTGAGGTAGTCCAATTTCCATTTCTTCCATATTTTTCCCTTCGTAAACTCGCCCGCCACTTTGGCTTCATTGCATGTTATGGAGAGGAGACCTTTCTTATTCGAAAAAGAAAAAATCTCACCCAGTTTCACCGTTTCCTCTTGTAGTTGCACACACTCCGACAACCATCCAATGTCGCTGCTCATTTGTTTCTCCATGATTAGCTAATTTAGCATTTGCATCGCTCGACTCCGCCGCACTGGCGTTAGCTAGCTAACCTGCGCGGCACGGATGGTTATCCATATATGTATGACTCATACATATATGTAGCGTAAGTGAACCATATCATATAATTGGCTGGACACTTATCAATTACTGATTTATCCTACAAAAAGGCACTGGAAGAAAGTCAATCGTCCACTTAATTAGATTACGTCTAACATTAGATATCAATCAATTTATACTGAATTTTATTTTGTGCGCGGAATGGAGTTTCTTGTGCGCAAAGTCTGCGCGACCAGTGCGCAATTGCGCAGCTGAGCAGCTTAGAGGGAACACTGTCGTCAACTAATCTATAAGTGAAGACTAAATGAATTTAATACAACTAATTGACAGATTATTTGAGTAATATAATCGGTAGCTGCAACCTGACTGATTTGAATTGCAAATGCAAAGGTCCCCTTTGGTATATGGAAGGACCTTTGAGTCAATTAAGTTAATTTATCCTAAGCCTGACGCATTTAAAAGTTGCCCAAAGTCGATTTGACCATCTTCTAGCAAGTTTCTGCACCGACAGATTCACATCAGTGAGGACCTCTCCTGGTCCGCAAACACCGCGTCACTGGCAAAGAAAGCTCAGCGCCGCCTGTACTTCCTGCGGAAGCTCAGGCGTGCATGTGCTCCTCAGGCAGTCCTGTCTACATTCTACCGTGGCACCATTGAGAGCGTCCTCACCAGTTGCATCGCTGTCTGGGGTGGTAACTGCACTGAACAGAACTTGAAGGCCCTGCAGCGCATAGTGAATACGGCTGGTAAGATTATTGGTGCTTTGCTCCCCTCCCTGAAGGACATTTACACCTCCCATCTCCCCCGCAAGGCAACCTCGATTGCCAGAGATGTGAGTCACCCGGCTCACTCTTTGTTTGACCTTCTGCCCTCTGGGAAGAGGTACAGGAGCCTGCGCTCCCGCACCACCAGACTCGCCAACAGCTTCTTTCTCCAGGCTGTTAGGGCCCTGAACTCGCTACCCCCTTCTGCGTAGCGTGCGGCACTGTTGCGCTATTTTCGGGACTGTCTGCTGTACGCGCACTTGCTCCTTTTTTTTTTTTTTGCTCCTCTTATTTATTTATTTATTTGTTGTGTTATTTATTCATTATTTATTCAGCACGCTTTTGTTATACTTGTTTACTTGTTTGTCTGTTGTGAGCCATGTCTTGTCACCGTGGGATAGGGGGGAACGAAATTTCGGTTTCTTTGTGTGTCTTTGGCATGTGGAGAAATTGACAATAAAGCTGACTTTGACTTTGACTTTGACTTGGTCCAGCAGAGTCAGTCAGCTTTGTGTCGCTTGACAATGGCCCAAAGGTTTTAAATGACATTGTGGTCAGGCGAGTTGGCCGGCCATGTAAAAATTTCAAGATGTTTTTTGCCGAACTAGTCTTCGCCACCACTGCAAGATGGAATTGCGGATGAAGATTGATGAACAATAATGTGAGTACAGTGTTTTACTTAGTAAGAGAATAAAGTACAACTGAACTCACTGTCCTGCTCCTGTTACCATTTTTGTATACTCTGTTTTATCATGCATGCACTCAATATGCTGAGCGCCATATGTGTGCCTATTTAAGTACAGAAATAGCCTCCATAATCGAGTCTGCTTCTTTTAACCAGAAGCATCTTGTGGGGTGGAAAATACAGTAGTTTGTTTACAATGGCTAAAATTCCTAAATATTAAAAACCATTAGAAATTTGGAGCAAAGATTGAGGGCCCTGTTTTGATGACTGACGTAAATCCTGTACAAGCGTGTGGCATAAATCTTTGCGGAGGTGGGGAGGACCTAATGTTGGGAACAAGGGCAGGCTGGCGGATGTGCGAGAGTGAGTTGTGCCGATGTGGGGATGGTCATGACTGACTTCAATCATGAAAGTGGCTCTTCTCAAGATGGCAGAATCACATCTATACCATCAAATGGGCACTTGTACACTGCCTCCACCTGATCATCCATTGCCTACCCTCATATAACCCTCATTGGAATGATTTAAGAAAATAATACAATGATTCAGAGTGCTTGGTGCTCGCTCGCTCGCCCTTTCAATATTTACGGAGCAGCCGTCTTACTCCATGTCAGTTTTGGCCGTGGTCTAGGCAGGCATAAGGTTAGATTGACTTTCTGCCTCCAAATTGTCGCATCTCATGACACTCCTTCTGCTGCACTTGCCCGCCCAGCTTGGTGGACACCGGTCTGCCAAATTGGTCATTGCGCAGCGAGCCTTAAAATCTGCACCCCGCCTCTGATAAAAGAAAAGATTCCACTTCAAGCACATAGTAGTTGTTGGTGCCAAATCTGTTGTGGGGGTTGTTGTTATTTTTTTTCCAGGACAAAATTAATGAAAACTTAATGTGCAAATACTGGACCTCAGCGTTTGATTACGTACTACAAATGTGCTCTATGAGCAAGAATGTTCAGATTGTCAAAACATAGCCATCTTTCCCTTTCTCTGATATCAGGACAGATGACCCCCTTCACATAAGCACCCTCACACTCAGCTGAGGCATAACCACAGCCATGCCATTCTCATGGCAATTCAAGACCATCTGGCCACATAGAATATCTGGCGTCACCCCCTCGGGCTTAATGGGGAAGAAATGTTCATCTAGGATCCTCATGAGTGTAGGGCAGGCTGTTTTCTCCGTCAGATCCTGGAAGACACATGGCCAGCGCCTAAAGAAGATGGGGAAGTGTGTAAGGAGCATATCCCTAGCGTGGCGAAGGGATTTGGGGCAGGTTCCATGGATCGTCTAACTCGCCTGTGATAATATAGTCTGATGTTGACATAGGCTACCAAGATGGCTTCACTCACTCCTTAGGCCAGCCAGGTCTGACCTCTTCTTTCTCTGACTGCACGGCAGCACCAGCGGTAGCGGCAGCGGCAGTACTGGCGGCAGCAGCGGCGGCAGCTGCAGCAACGGTGGCACCAACAGTGGCAGCATCAGCGGCGGGAGCGGCGGCAGCAGCAACAGTAGATGAAAAAGTACAGGGTCCAGTCGAATGTATCTGGATGTTGTCATTACACCAAGTCACCTTGGCCCCCTGCTAGCTAAATATAGATCTTTTACTGACAGGCCTCTCAAATGTCATGTGCACAATAATACCCATGCTCCACATCTCCTTTCGAACACATGCAGAAAGAGGCTGAGTTGGGGATAGATTTGGAATTTTTCCAATGAATTGTTCACACAAATTCAAGTTTGGGAGGACTAGAAAGGTCTTTGTCCAGATCTTGATGAAAGAACAAGACAGGGTTTGGGATGATTATGTAAGCCTACTAATTAGGGAAATAATAATACATTTGTTGAATCCGCCATGTCTACGTTGCGATCCAGCTACAATGAGAACAGACTCATTTACGTCAATGGCGGCCCCACATCGACACAATCATCAATTGATCTAATCAATATAATTAATGAGACAATTTTTGACTCAAATTTTCCAATACATTGTCAATTTTATTCATTTGAATGTTAAATTTAGTCAACTTTAATTTGTTTTCCCTCGTATACATTATACCCACAGCTCGAGGGTTCCGCAGATATACGTTAAGCACGCAACCGAGACAATAATGGCGACAAGGAAGAGTAGATGTGATGACGTAGTGTGTTCGCTTTTGTGGGAAAGGAAAAGAAACGAAATCGTCGTGACGAGACAGTGCCATTTATAGCTGTTGCAAATGCCCAGTGAAATATAACGAGAACACAACAATTTTGCAATGCAATTCCACAGTTATTATGCCAATGTTGTTAGCCCTGCAGCAGCAGGCCCGGCACACATTGAATGTAACATTACTTGCATGTTTTTATTTAAAGACACAAAGAATACACATTTAAGTCTTTTGATTTTTGGTTTTATAAATAAGGGAATGCAAAAAAAGGTGCATGCGTTATGCAATAAATCGCTGCGTGTCGAGGCAAAAGAACTACACACACGTTGTGCAATTTACTCTAGGTGCGTTTGCTGACCACTCACACAGAGATCTCCATACAAATACTCATTCGTTGCACCAAACAGCGATGACTAGTACATGAGCACATTGCAGGGGGTACATGGATTTTATAATCTATTTGACCCACCAAAATCAGAACACAGGGGAAAGGGGAATAATCTTTCTTGAAGTTTTTTTTTTATTTTTTTAACTACACTACACTATAGAGCAGGGGTGGGCAATTAATTTTTACAAGGGGCCACATGAAAAACCTGAGTTGTGTCAGAGGGCCACACCTCCGATAACTTAAACCTGCTCAATTTTCTTCCATTGTAAAATGCACTAAATTATTTATTTTAAATAGTTGGTACTGGTAATTAGAAGAATACAATTATTCTGTTTATATTTATATTAAGCTATGTGAAATTGTGGTGTAAAGGTCAAATAAAAAAAACAATTATTAATCACTACAATTTATTCTTAACTTCTTTAACTTTTCCTCAAATGACAAAGCCGCTCCATCTCTGGGTGTGAAGTTTGATAAAAAGTCCTTGTTGGGCTTGCAGTTTTTGCTAGCAATGCATCAGTCTCTGATGCGCCCTGTTTATCAGACAGATGTATTTTTTTCTCATGCTTGGTCGTGTAATGGCGACTCAAATTATATTCTTTAAACACAGCGACCAGTGTACCACAAATCAGGCACATGGCTTTAGCTTTATTTCTGTAAAGAAATACTTGGCAGTCCATGTCTTGTTGAAAACACGGCGCTCCTTGTCAACTTTTCTTCGCGTTAGCACACATTTTGAGGGCAGCATTACTTCGCGCTGTTCACCTACACGCACAGCTCACATGCACGCACGCTACATGGAAGTGCGACGCCTTTCAAAATAAAAGCGAAACAGTTGTATTGTACGCACGACACAATTTTTATTTTTTTTTTTTAATTACGATTGGCCTCATGCGGGCCGGACAGGGACGCACAAAGGGCCGGATTTGGCCCGCGGGCCGTAATTTGCCCAGGTTTGCTATAGAGGTTTGCTGCCAGACAACATGTAGACTAGCTGAAATATTTTTTAGAATATGTAACATAATATTTTACAGAACAATTACAGCAGCAGGATAATTGTGAGAATATAGTTTGCTACTTATATACATATCTTTTGCTCCACAAGCGTTTTTTTTTTTTACATTGATGTTTTAGTGCATAAAAGGAACTCTTATTCTGATAAGAAAATTAGAGTATAAAAAAGAAGTTGCTATTTGTGTTGCACTTTATGCTAAAGTATAAGGCAAGGCTCGAAGGCAAGCGTCTGGTGGCCGGGCCTTCGCCCATGGGGCCCGGCCGGGCACAGCCCGAAGAGGAAACGTGGGTCCCCCTTCCCATGGGCTCACCACCTGTGGGAGGAGCCAAAGGGGTCGGGTGCAGTGTGAGCTGGGCGGCGGCCAAAGGCAGGGACCTTGGCGGTCTGATCCCCGGCTGCAGAAGCTGGCTCTTGGGACATGGAATGTCACCTCTCTGGCTGGAAGGAGCCCGAGCTGGTGTGCGAGGCAGAAAAGTTCCGACTAGATATAGTCGGACTAGCCTCCACGCACAGATTAGGTTCCGGTACAAGCCCTTTCGAGAGGGGCTGGACTCTCTTCCACTCTGGAGTTGCCCACGGTGAGAGGCGTCGAGCAGGTGTGGGTATACTTATTGCCCCCCGGCTGGGCGCTTGCACATTGGGGTTCTCCCCGGTGAACGAGAGGGTAGCCTCCCTCCGCCTTCGGGTGGGGGGGACGGGTCCTGACTGTTGTTTGTGTCTATGCACTAAACGGCAGCTCAGAGTACCCACCCTTCTTGGAGTCCCTGGAGGAAGTGCTGGAGAGCGCTCCTTCTGCAGACTCCATCGTTCTACTGGGTGACTTCAATGCTCACGTGGGCAATGACAGTGAGACCTGGAAGGGCGTGATTGGGAGGAACGGCCCCCCCGATCTGAACCCGAGCGGTGTTCTATTACTGGACTTCTGTGCTCGACACAGACTTTCAATAATGAACACCATGTTAAACATAAGGGTGTCCATGTGTGCACTTGGCACCAGGACACCCTAGGCCGCAGTTCGATGATCGACTTTGTAGTCGTGTCATCGAATTTGTGGCCGCATGTTTTGGACACTCGGGTGAAGAGAGGGGCGGAGCTGTCAACTGATCACCACCTGATGGTGGGTTGGCTCCGATGGTGGGGGAAGATGCCGGTCCGACCTGGCAGACCCAAACGCTCTGTGAGGGTCTGCTGGGAACGTCTGGCGGAATCCTCTGACAGGAAGAGCTTCAACTCCCACTTCCGGCAGACCTTTTCCCACGTCCCGGGGGAGGCGGGGGACTTTGAGTCCGAGTGGACCATGTTCCGCGCCTCCATTGTTGAGGCGGCTGACCGGAGCTGTGGCCGTAAGGTCGTTGGTGCCTGTCGTGGCGGCAATCCCCGAACCCGCTGGTGGACACTGGCAGTAAGGGATGCCGTCAAGCTGAAGAAGGAATCCTATCGGGCCGTTCTGGCTTGCGGGACTCTGGAGGCAGCTGACAGGTACCGGATGGCTAAGAGGAACGCGGCTTCGGCGGTGGCTGAGGCAAAAACCCGGGCGTGGGAGGAGTTTGGCGAGGCCATGGAGAATGACTTCCGGATGGCTTCGAGGAAATTCTGGTCCACCATCCGGCGTCTCAGGGGGGGGAAGCAGTGCAACATCAACACTGTTTACAGTGGGGATGGCGTGCTGCTGACCTCGTCTCGGGACGTCGTGAGTCGGTGGGGAGAATACTTCGAAGACCTCCTGAATTCCACCTACACGCCTTCCATTGTGGAAGCAGGGCCTGGGGACTCTGAGGCAGGCTCTCCAATCTCTGGGGTTGAAGTCATTGAGGTAGTTAAAAAACTCCTCGGTGGCAAGGCCCCGGGGGTGGATGAGATCCGCCCGGAGTTCTTAAGGGCTCTGGATGTTGTGGGGCTGTCATGGCTGACACGCCTCTACAACGTTGCGTGGACATCAGGGACAGTACCTCTGGATTGGCAGACTGGGGTGGTGGTTCCCCTCTTTAAGAAGGGGGACCAGAGGGTGTGTTCCAATTACAGGGGAATCACACTCCTCAGCCTCCCTGGTAAGGTCTATTCAGGGGTGCTGGAGAGGAGGGTCCATCGGGAGGCCGAACCTCGGATTCAGGAGGAGCAGTGTGGCTTTCGTCCTGGCCGTGGAACAGTGGACCAGCTCAACACCCTCAGCAGGATCCTCGAGGGTGCATGGGAGTTCGCCCAACCAGTCCACGTGTTTTGTGGACTTGGAAAAGGCGTTCGATTGTGTCCCTCGGGAGGTTCTGTGGAGGGTGCTTCGGGAGTACGGGGTGCCGAGCCGACTGATAAGGGCGGTTCGGTCCCTGTATCACCAATGCCAGAGTTTGGTCCGCATTTCCGGCAGTAAGTCGGATTCGTTCCCAGTGAGGGTTGGACTCCGCCAAGGCTGCCCTTTGTCACCGATTCTGTTCATAACTTTTATGGACAGAATTTCTAGGCGCAGCCGAGGCGTTGAGGGGGTCCGGTTTGGGGACCTCAGCATTGCATCTCTGCTTTTTGCAGAGGACGTGGTGCTGTTGGCTTCTTCAGGCCGTGATCTCCAGCTCTCACTGTAGCGGTTCGCAACCGAGTGTGAAGCGGTCGGGATGAGGGTCAGCACCTCCAAATCCGAGTCCATGGTCCTCGATTGGAAAAGGGTGGAATGCCCTCTCCGGATCGGGGATGAGATCCTGCCCCAAGTGGAGGAGTTTAAGTATCTTGGGGTCTTGTTCACCAGTGAGGGGAGGATGGAGCGTGAGATCGACAGGCGGATCGGTGCAGCGTCGGCAGTAATGCGGACTCTGTACCGGTCCGTTGTGGTAAAGAGAGAGCTGAGCCTGAAGGCAAAGCTCTCAATTTACCGGTCGATTTACGCTCCTACCCTCACCTATGGTCACGAGCTATGGGTCGTGACCGAAAGAACGAGATCCCGGATACAAGCGGCCGAAAAGAGTTTTCGCCGCAGGATGTCCGTGCTCTCCCTTAGAGATAGGGTGAGAAGCTCGGTCATCCGGGAGAGACTCAGAGTAGAGTTGCTACTCCTTCACGTTGAGAGGAGCAAGATGAGGTGGCTCTGGCATCTCATCCAGTTGCCTCCTGGATGCCTCCCTGGGGAGGTGTTCCGGGCATGTCCCACCGGTAGGAGACCCCGGGGACGACCCAGGGCGCGCTGGAGAGACTATGTCTCTCAGCTGGCCTAGGAACGCCTTGGGGTCCCCCGGGATGAGCTGGATGAAGTGGCTGGGGAGAGGGAAGTCTGGGAGTCCCTCCTGAAGCTGCTGCCCCCGCGACCCGACCCCGGATAAGCGGAAGAAGATGGATGGATGAATGGATGGATGGATGAATGGATGTTTGGCCTTATATCACCATGTATTGTATCAGTCAAAAACCGTATTATTACACCCTCACTAGTAATCACCAGTTGTATATAATATTTATCATCTTACAGGCTGACATGTTTCACCACCATCTTTTAGCTACAAATACCCAAAGGAGACAAATCACCAATTCACCATTCGGTGGCATGACAAAAATTCAAACTTTTGTAAGAAATAAAAATTTGAAAACTGTTGTGTCCAAAAGTATTCTGTACAAGACAATTTTTCAAATCATAGAACTGACTTTTGGCTTGTATCGCTACCACAACTGTGAGGCAGACATGCTAACCAGTACCCCACCGAGCCGCCTCGCTACCACCTTTTAAAATTACAAAAATTATCACTGTATTGTACAGTATCTTGGGGTATCAGAGTAAATGGGGGTGATACTTTTGTATGCCAAATTATTTACATTTATATTATTAATAAATTGAAACGGAACCATTTTTCTCTCCCATATTCTTCTGTAGGTTTGTGTCAATCACAGAAAATCTGAATAAAATGCATTTTCCAAATTACGATAGAGGTTTTTATGTAACACAATTTGCAAGAGGTCAAGAAATATGAATATTTAGCGAGCCACTGTGAATAAAATGTCATGATCAAACACTTATTTTCATTGCAAGCCACACCACAGTTGGGGGCCTCTAATAATGATTACTATTTACTAGAACTTTAATTGTATGGCAAACAGGGGCGTACGGTCAGAGGAGGCAAGGGAGGCCGTGCCTACCCTGCCATCATGAAAAGGGGCAAAACAAATTCAATTGTTTTTATTATAAAGTCATTTTCCTTTTAATTTCAGTAGTATTGTATTATTTTGAACCAAAATCGCAGAATTTTTATAGTTATGTTAAACCGAAGACGAGTCGCCCGGAGGAGGCAACTTCCTGCCTTGCCTCCTCTGAGGATTGCGTAAACACACGGCTGCCTATGCTCCGTGAGCCAGAATCAGAGCTGTTGTGTGTTTGTATTCTTTCGGCAATCATTGGTCACCCACATAAACTATTAATGGGTGCCCTTGAGTTTAAGACCTGCCTAATTAGCCACTAAATTTGTGTGATGAATTAAGATGCTAAAGAGAAATTAAAAAGTTATTATTATTAATTATTATGATGATTATTATGATTATTATCCATCCATTTTCTGTACCGCTTGGCCCCGTGGGGGTCGCGGGTGTGCTGCCCATCCCAAGTCATCGGGCAGTAGGCGGGGGACACCCTGAAACGGTTGCCAGCCAATCGCAAGCACACAGAGACGAACAACCATCCGCTCTTGCACTATGGGCAATTTGGAGTACTTAATTGGCCTACCAAGCATGTTTTTGGAATGCGGGAGGAAACCGGATTGCCAGGAAAAAACCCACTCCGGAACATGCAAACTCCACACAGGGAAGTGGAATCGAACCCGGACCCTCCTAACTGTGATGTGGACGTGCTAACCAGTACCCACCCGTGCCGCCTTTATTATAATTATTTACGTATATTATTGTCATTTTTGTTATCATGCGTCTTTTTCTTACATTGTTTTCAACTTTGATTCTTTCAAGAAATTAGCACAAATGGCTGCAATACAGAAGACGAATGTAATAGTGGTGTTTGTGCACGTCGTCTCTGTCAAATTGCTCATTCTCCTCAGAGTTCCTAACCACTTGTTTCTAGAAATGTTCAAAATGGAAGCAGCTTTACGAAGCAGACCAATTAAATCCCCACATGGACAGCAGCAGTGTAATGTCTTAATAAACAAACAAGATGTACACAGTAACATGAGAGCTATCATAAATTGAGGATAATGTCTGGGAGATCTCTCCTGTCGACCATCAATCAGGCACGCACGGCTAAATCTACAAGGTCCTCTGAGTGTTTCCTCTCTTTTCATGAAATGGCTTTATGTGTCACATGGGGATCAATCAAACTGTATGTATGACATGTGTTCATTGTTAATATACTGATTTATAGTACAAGCCAGACATGATCAAGTGGTGCCATTAGTGACTATGTGTTGTGTGACCATCTGGTGCAGCATACATTGTGAGTGCGCATGAAGATAAGACTAACCATCCAGAAAGAATCCCATCCCCACCCCCTGCGCTTGTACACACACAAAAAACACACATGCACACACATCAACACACGTTCTGACATAGTCCCGCATATGTGACTTCCTTTTAATTTTTAGAGCTTCATGTTCTGGCAGAGTCTCCACCTCAGTTTTTTGCCCTAATTATTTGCTTACAGACCTGCTTTGTATCTCTAAAACAAGCTCCCAAAAAAATATTATCCACACGTATTGATGTACAGTTGCCCTTTTTTCGCACAAAAATGCAAGTGCACATGGGACTCTTGTTTACTTAGACATTTCAGAAATGACCATGCTTAAAATTTTTTGGAAACATTATGATGAAGATGATTTTCCAGTATAACTGCTATGTAAAGCAAGACCTGAAAAGGTATTGTCTGATGAATATGAGGTGGAAGAACCTGGTTGGCCCATACAAAGGATTTCAGAGTGTAATTGTTGAAAACTGTGAAAACTGTGCTGCACTAAACGATTAAAAAGATGCAGAGACAAACACCCATGATGGAGGAGAATGAGGGGCTACACTTTTTACCTTCCACCAAATTGTTGTTTGGCATGGTTAGAGACACATTCTGTTCAAAACAAGAATGAAGGAACCAAGAAAAAAAATACTGCAGCAAAAAAGTGGAGTTCCATATTGGAAAAATTATAGAAAGGACAGCACCTCATAGTTCCTGATTTTGACGGTGGGAAAGCATTTGCTTTATGTAGAGCTTGGTCAAGCCAAGTGTGTATGATGCAGTGGAAATAAAATTTTTTTTTTTTTAGGGATTTGGGTTCTCACACACACTGTATTTAGTTGAAGGTTTTGCAATTGTGACTGAAAGCTACCATACTAGTAAATAGACGGCAAAAATCCATTGTTAAACGTTTGTAGTTTTGGTTTCTGAATTGATAAAGTGTCCAAATATTCATGTCTTATGTATGTCCTTGGCTGGGGAGCAAGGGGAGTAACATGATTGATATAGGTTTCTTTCAGTCCTTTCGTATGTTCATGTTGCAAACTGTGCAAGATCGGGGAGGACGAGACTATTGTCGGTGTAGAGGTTTCTGATGTTGAGATACATAGCTGTAAATGAATAGAACTTTTTTTTTTTTTTTTAAATGTGTTTGGTTCCGCACTTTGGATACAGCCGTCAATCACCCACAAGCTGACGTGTGCTGCTGGACCAAGATTGGGTGGCGGCTATCAAAGGGCTGGGCCAGGAGGCCACAGCAGTCGAGGCGACGGGACCGCAGGGCAGCGGCTGTTGATGCGACGGAACCGCAGGTCGCAGCGGCTGTTGAGGCGACGGGACCGCAGGTCGCAGCGGTTGCTGAGGCGACGGGACCACAGGTTGCATTGGCTGTTGATGAGACCGGACTTGCGGCTGCAGCAGCCAAGGCAACGGACCAGAAACCTGCAACTGTCGAGGCAACGGAATTAGAAGATGCAACTGTCAAAGGGACGAGACAGGGATCTTTAGCTGTTGAGGAGACGAGACTGGGAACTGCAGCTGGTGATGCAACTGGACTCAGGACTGTAGCTATCGAGGTGACTGGAGTCAGGACTGCAGCTGTCGTGGAGACTGGACTTGGTGCTCAAGCGGCCGAAACAACAAAACAGGTGTTTGCAGCTGTCCAAGTGATAAGACAGGGAGCTACAGCTATTGAAGCAACGAGACAGGGAACTGCAGATGTCGAGACAAGGAACTGCAGCTGTCAAAAGGATGAGATCAGAGACCGCAGCAATCGAGTGAACAAGACCATAGGCTGCAGTTGAGTCGTCGAGCGAACAAGACCATAGGTTGCAGTTGAGGCAAAAAGGCAGGGAACTGCAGCTGGCGGGGCAGCGAGAGAGGCCCAGAGGCTGCAGCTGTGAAGAAGACGGGTCCAGTAACTGCATACGAAGCCATCAAAGGCAGCATGTCACGTTCAGGCAGGAGTTGTTCAGGTCAGGGGGAGGCGGAGGGGTGGCTAAACACTTAAGCCTTTAGAACTCGGGCCAGCCCCTGGGACATGTTGCTCCACTAGCTGGACCAATGAACTGAGTTATCCAGAAATCTGGCTGACGCCTCTTCTCAGTACGGTCAAGGCGGTTCATGGCAGAAAGTTTGTGCGGGCAGTGTTCAGGAATGGTTGGGCAAACAGGTAAGCAAGGTCGACAATGGGAGTCAGAACGGGTATAACAGGCAGATTGCCGAAACAGGTAACAAACCGACAGTTAGTAAGCCAGACGAACAGACCAGAAGTGACGGGAACGTAGGGTTTAAGTAGGAGAGTTAATGAGGCGCGAGCAGGCTAGTGATGAGTTGGCATCAGGCAATGAGCGCTGATTACTTTGTGGGTGTGCCTGTGAACAATGTAAGCAGGAGTGGGGCGCTGTCCAAGGCACTGGAGAGCAGACACGTGACATGTTCATGTTTGCAGCCAGTGACAAAAAAGGGGACTCCTAGCGGCAAGGTGACAGAAAAAAGCTGAGCAAGGCAGATGGACAAAAACCACCCCCCTCCTGCTCCTCCCCACCAACCCGCAGTCAAACAATCGCGATCTCCATGCCTCTTTGTTCAGGCCTCCCATCAGCCTCTCAGTTGGCGGTGTGGGCAGAAAGAGGAGGAAATTGCTCTGAATTTGTGGGTAATTGAAAACACCTATACCCCCCATCTCGTCTTGCTTTAAAAACCTCCACTCCCCATTCACCTCCCAAGCACCCACCTTCTATACCAATGCACTTCTAATGGCACCCCTTCCCCATCGTGTCCTCCATCTCCCACAGGTTTCAATTGATGCAAACAATTGCGCACCCATTTACTGTCTAGAGGAAAGCTGACCCACTTGTGTGATTTTGGTTGATGTCTCTTCTGTTCTACCTTCTCCCAATTGTAGGTATTGATGCTCCACCATTGTTTCTCTCTACCTAGGGGGCTAGAGTGGTTTGTGGGAAATTTGGGGGGACCCCCTGAGGTGTTTGACAGTGTTTATCGATTCACACCAGACTCTAATTTAGCCACTGCTTCAAGCTTTTGAGATAGACGCAATATCTCCAGATGCTACTCGTGTTGAGTGCACTTGTCATTAATATATGCTGATATGCTAGGCAAAAGGAAAGAAAGGAAACATTTGCATTTCCTCCATCTTTCAAACATGCTGTTATCAAAGCAATGTGGTTTGTCCCCCAGAAACATATGTTTTTTATTATCTGTGTTTCATTGTGTGATATATCTGTAGCCGTCACTGCTTACTACTTGTCTGGTGAATGCATTTCTACATGTCAAATGTTATATATATGTTATATTTTAAATTTGATTCACCAAGGAAATAAAGAGACTGTTGTCTGAAAACTCCAGAAGAAGCCATACCATAATATTTTGGGCCCTATTTTGATGTTCAGCACGTCTAGCACGTCTGCAGTCTAACTGTACGCGTGCTTGTGATGTCACAATACCAGAATTTCTGTCGTCGGTACCAATACCTGTGATTTACCACAATTCTCGATACTACCATGGTAAAAAACAACAAAACAACAGAATCCACATTTAAAATCACTAATTTATTTAAAACTGCTTAAACCATATAGTAAACTTTATACATTAAAAAAGAGCAGCACTGACATAGCGCCTTCAAGTCGTACATCTATGAAAACAAGCAAGACTGTTAATAAATAACAATATTCAACTATATACATTGAAAAAGAGCAGCAGTGGCATGGAGCCTCTCAAGCCTCAAACCTCTCAAGCATTTTTTGCACGTTGGCTTGTTCGAATCTATTATTGCTCCGGTTTAGTGTGACCAGACGTCTTCTTTTTGCCAAACATGTCCTACGTTTGAGAAGCTATCTGCTGCTCGCATGCGTATACTGCCTCCTTCAGTTCCGGCAAGAATCGAGTGAAAAGTTAAATACTCGGTAGTTGGTACCACAAAAAGCAGGTATCGGTGTATTTTTTGCGTGTTGATACCGAATTGGTACAGAAAGTAGCGGTTCTTTTGACAACACTAGCACATGCCACTGTGAAGTGGGGACTTGACAACGCAAAAAGACTAATCATGCGTTTAATGAATTAGATTTTATGAATTAGAGGGCTCAGTGCACCCTGTTATCATATTTATAAATAAAATACAATGACATCCACCACAAACATCTGCTGACGTCAGAATCTGATGGCCTGCACCTCGATCAAATCCGCCCAAATTGCACATGTACCTACATTTTCCTGATCAAAAATCCTGTCTACTTTCTGTCACCTAAATATCAGATGAGCCAGCAGCATGTAAAAGAAAATGCCCTTGGTCCACCAGAGCACCCTTGTACCTTAGTGCAGTCTACCAAATTCCCAAACATGTCGTACAAGATTTCACCCCAGAATGAAAATAAGGATGTGACAGTGTTTACGTCAAATGTACCATGCTGTCTACAAAAACAGGAACCTGAGTGATAAAGTAATGATGTTCAATGTGCAGCTTCACACTCGCAATTTTTTTTCGTCATAAAATTGTCTAAAATGACTCCATATGAATGCATGCATCAAAGCATGTAGCAAGAAGACAAGGAAGAAAATTAAGTTTGTTCAATCGAACCATGCCCATTGAAAGCTTGTGTGCTAACTAGAGCTTCATTTATGTTCCATTAATACCAATGTTAAACTGTGGTGTTATTGGCTTAATATTTCAGCAGTATGACCACATCAAACACACTAATAAGGGCCAGAATGTTAGAGTAAAGAGCATAAACCGCCATCCCTGCAACTAAATGAATGAACAAACGAACGAACAAACACACAAATGAACAAACAATGAACAAGCGAACAAATGAACAAGCAAACGAATGAATTAAATCATCCAGTTCAGGCCCATTTTAGGCCGCATTATTCATGATTACAGATCTGCTTTTAAGAAGTAACTCGGCTCCATATTTGCATTTCTCAATTCTGCCTGTTGGAAAATCTTCCTTACTGCCTACAAATGGAAGGATGTTGTAACTTTCCGGTTACCGTAATTGCATGCATTGTGGGAAAAGTAGTTCTTGGTCAATGCATGTGACTTATTTATTTTAAGGCAATGAAGTCTTTTAAGCCTCCCCTTGACACATTCAATTACATGGCAGACCACATTTGGCCTACAGGCCTTTAAAGCCAGCACTTTTGATGAAGTATTTTCTTTTATGTCTCAAAATATCTCTTCACTGGACTTTTTGATTTTGCTCGGTGAATTTTGTGTGAACAAAATAATTTGAACAGCAATAGCCACACAACTGGAGACACAATGGTGTGCACTTACAGAAATCCGACATTCACTGAAAAAAAAGTGGGTACCGGATTTTCCACACTATAAGGCGCACCTAAAAACCTCAAATTTTCTCAAAAGCCGACAGTGCGCCTTATAATCAGGTGCACCTTATATATAGACCAATATTGAGCCACTACAGCAGGTGTGTCCAAAGTCCAGCCCGTGGGCCAAATGTATATATCTTATAAATTGACAAAGTTTTAAAATGGGCCATTCATTGAAGGCGCCCCTTATAATCCGGTGCACCTTATATATGGACAAAGTTTTAAAATGGGCCATCCATTGAAGGTGCGCCTTATAATCCGATGCGCCTTATAGTGTGGAAAATACGGTATTAGTACCGCTGATTGATCTTTGTGATGTGTAGAGCATAATTTTAGCAATGAGTGCCTAGCACCAAACAAAGTGACAATGAGGTAAAATATCGAGCTTGTAAATAACTTCAACAACATACAGAAATAGTTTGAGACTGTTGTTTTTAAGGAGAGGTGAGATGTGAATTGACTCTCCAGTGCAAGGTGCAGTTTCTCAATGCTGATAACCATTTCTTTATGTGCACCCCTCTGACTGCAGCTTTCATCCACCACTACATATATATATCTAATAATATTTTTAAAAGCATGCTCCCTGCTCTTTAAATAATTCATTTCCTATTTGAGTTTTACCTTACCATTTATATAACAAAAGCCTCTCTAACCCACAATGCAAGGATGCAAATTTATTAAACCCCCCCCCGACCACCACCAACACACACAGGTACACACCAGTTCTCACTCATTAATGAACAGTCACATGCAGTACATGTATTGCATAAACAAAGTCTTTTTGGTTTCTCACACTTATTCTTTCTCTTACGCATAACTGGTTTGGGGATAATGAGATCAAAAATGTATTTTTATCTGGCAGTTACCAACAAGTGATGTGTTACCAAAACATTGTCAATTACAAAACTGAATGAGTAAGGAATTACAGTAATCCCTCATTTATCGTGGATAATTGGTTCCAAAAACCACCGTTGATAAGTGAAATCTACGAAGTATGCTCACCCTCTCATCTGTTAATTTTTTTTCTTTTTTTTATTTGTACATTTTTGTGTGTGTCAATAAATGTATATAAAACAATTTAAGTGCAAATTTTATTATTAGAACATTAAATAATTGTTTCAAACGTAAATAATACAGTAATAGTATAAATAACACAGAATTTTTTATAAATATTGAAAATATAAATATTATACATGTGTGCACATAACAAGAAGTTAGCGGAAAGATGCTAATTCAAAAGTGTCATACATTCTGGATTCATTATAAATCAACTGAAATATTGCAAGCCTTTTATTATTTTAATATTGCTGATTATGGCATACAGCTTAAGAAAACTCAAATATCCTATCTCAAAATATTACCAGCAAATCGGTGTGACTTCTGCTGTTGCCTTTGCAAGACCAGTTCAGATATGCGTTATCACGAATTTACACGACATTCAGGTGTGTTCGGCCATCCGCGGACGGGGGGGCGGTGGGGTGGCGGGGGGCGGGGCAATGACACACCAGCTCTGCCGAACCCCTGAAGCCGACTCGCCGAACCCCTAGGGTTCGATCGAACCCAGGTTAAGAACCACTGCAGTGGACCAAACCATCGCTGACTGTGGGAACTTCACACTGGATTTCAAGCAACTTGGATTTTGCTCCTCTCCAGCCTTTCTCCAGACTCTGGCGCCTTGACTTCCAAATGAAATACAAAACTTGCTTTCATCTGAAAAGAGGACTTTGGACCACTCTGCAACTGTGCAGTGCTTCTTTTCAATAGCCCAAGTAAAACGCTTCAGAAGTGGCTTGACCATGGGAATACGGCTATTGTAGGCCATTTCCCGGACACATCTGTGAACAGTGGCTTTTGATACCTGGACTCCAGCTTCAGTCCACTGTTTTTGAAGCTCCCCCAAATTCTGGAAGCGACTCTTCTTCACAATGCTGTTAAGGCTGCGGTCATCTCTCTTGGTTGTGCAGCGTTTCCTGCCACATTTCCCTCTTCCAACAGACTTTTTGTGAATGTGCTTTGAAACTGCACTCTGTGAACAGCTTGCTCTTTGAGAAATTTCTTTTTGTGTCTTACCCTCCTGATGGAGGGTGTCAATGATGGTCCTTTGGACAGCAGTCAGATCAGCAGTCTTCCCCATACTTGTGATTTAGTTTACTGAACCAAGCTGAGTGGTTTTCAAGGCTCAGGAAACCCTTGCAGGTGTTTCGAGTTAATTAGACAATTCAAGTGATTAGTTGAATACCCTACTTAGTAAGGTAAACTAGTAGGGCCTAGTAGTTTACTTTTTCATGATATTATAATATTTTGAGATAGGATATTTGAGTTTTCTTAAGCTGTATGCCATAATCAGCAATATTAAAATAATAAAAGACTTGCAATATTTCAGTTGATTTGTAATGAATCCAGAATGTATGACATTTTTGTTTTTTTAATTCCATTACAGCAAATGAAGAACTTTATCACAATATTCTAATTTTCTGAGACAATCCTGTATATGTAACATTTGTTATTTGTGTGATTAATTTATAATTGGTCAATGCTGTTTTGGCGTTGGCTTGTATTGATATTTGAGGTGTTACTTATGCGTTTGATCAGTGAATGTAAACAAAATTACTACAGATATGCATCACTTTTACATTGTTCGTGTACGTAAATTGAAATTGTTTTTCTTTCTTGGTCCTCATTGCACATTTTGCACATTTCTAATTCTAAAATTTGCTGTTTTGATTGTGTTCTTAAGATTCTGATTAATATTGTTTCCATTGCTGTGCATTTTCATTTTTGTGAACCAAAGTAATCAGTTAAGTGAGATCCATCAAGAAGCACTACGTTTTTACTTCACTTACAATGGACTCACAGACGCACCTACAAATTTTGATCAAAATGGACGCACAAAGGCCCCCACCAAATCTGATAGAAATGGCGATACTTTTACAGTAGACCACAAGTCCCCACCAAGTTAGTGAAATGTTCTGAAGCAACTTTGATGAACTCGCTGCTGCCAGTCCACAGAACATAGGTTGTGATAATTTGTTCAGCACAATGATAAAGTATTGTATCGGGGTTGGAAAGCAAGCTGTGCAAACAGAATGTGCTGGGATTGATCTGATGCTAAAGGTGGGGATGTGGTGCCAACAGGTCTGGAGCCCACAGAGTGGAACCAGTCAAATTGACTACTATTTGAGTTTAAACTAAGCAAAGGTTAATAGCATTTGTGACTTTGGGAATGTGTAACTGTAACCCTGTGACAAAGTTAGGGTTAAAGAAAAGACAGAAATAGGAAACTAATAATCAATTAAAACATCATCATACTCTTTTCAGTATTTAAACTATTTTCTCATTATTTATTATCCTGAGAAAAATCACTCTTTGAGAATTGATAAAAGATGACATTTTTGACATTATTTCTCTCTCTCCTTAATTCCCTCTTTCTTTCTCTTGCTCTCTCTCTCTCTCTCTCTCTCTCTCTCTCTCTCTCTCTCTCGCCCTTAGAATTCGCAGCTCAGTGAGAGATACGAGCTATATTAATTAAACATGAATTCTCCTTTTTTTGTCTTTTTTTTTTGTTTAAAGCAAGACATCATCTTTTTAACCTGACTTTTCCATTGTGCCACCTGCTTGCTTTACTCAATCACTCGTTCCACTCACAAATCTGTCCCGTTTGGTGTTTTGTGAGTGTTTACTGAGTGTTTGTCCGGCAGTTTTGTGTGTGTTCGTTTCGTGTGATACGTCGTGCTACTAGTGCGGCGGGCATGTTCTGCTCAACATCGGCGGTAGTGGGTTTTATGGCGTTCTGGACTTTGGTGCGGAGAGATTAAGGGCGCTCGGACTGCTTCGTCATGGAGCGACGCCGGACTGGCCTGCTCTTCCTCCCCCGGTTGGACTGCGTCGTGAGCTCGGACTGCTCCGTCCTGGAGCATTGTTGGGATGCGTCGGCAGCGGATCTGCGAGGCAACGGAAGAGGGGCCAGCGCGAAGACGTCGGGCCAGGCTTGCGGCCAACCCGGCTCGCCCAGCCATGCCTTCCATTCTCCTGTTCGTTCGCGGGACGACAAGATGGGTTGCGTTCGCTTGATAGGATCCACGAACCGGACAGTGCGTGCCTGCTGTGTGCTCGTGTTCGCAGTGGCCTGGTTGACTGTCATCTTTCCGGACTCTGCTGTGCATCGGGAGCCGCTAGCGTGCTATCACTCTTATATGTTCATCTTCTTGTTTTATTTTTCCTGTGTTGTTTACTTGTATGTGCGTTGTGAACTCTGTCTTGTCACCCTGGGATAGTGAGAAACGTAATTTCGATCTCTTTGTGTGTCTTGACATGCGGAGGAATTGACAATAAAGGAGACTTTGACTTTGACTTTGACTTTGATATGGCTGGAGTTAAAATGTGCAAACATTTCTGTATATACCTTTACTGATGCAAAGCTTGTTTCAGCAAAACTACTGAAAATCATGTGAAATTATAGAAGGATAATTGTACTCACATCAACTCCTTCAGGCTTCCAAGTCAGAATGGGGCAAGTTTTTATTTTTTAATGAGCCACCCATTAAAGGAAGTGTAGGAGAAGTGTAGTTTAGGTTTCACGTTCCTCTTTGGTGGTCCCTGTGTTTTGCAAAGTTTTTGGCTGGGAATTGCGAGCCCGCTACCTCCCTGAACAGCAAATGAACCACATGGCCTATTAGCACTGTGCTCGGAACAGAGCGTTACTGATTCACCTAGCATTGGGCTTATTGCAGCTTTTATGAGAGCTCAAGAGAAACCTAGTGATTGCTAAGTTGGGGCAACAGGGAGATTTGTGTTTGACCCCCAAATCGTCTATATTTTATATTGAAACACAAAGGGATAAAGAATATTAGCTCTGATAATTTTTTCCCTATGATGCACTGCATAGGGTCTCACATTATGCTAAAAACATGACACTACTCTATAATATCCTCTAAGAAGAACAGAAAACTTCAAAAGACAATCTCCTTGTGGAAACATGAGTGTCGGGTTACTAAAAGTGGGACAGAGTCCTCCTCGGGAATGCTGCCTTTGCCTCCCCCTTCTCCATACCGCTCTTGCTCTCCTCTAATCGTTCCCTCCATCACTTCCTTGGCCTTTGCATGACTCCGTCTGTGATGGTCCACTTCACTTAACCGATAAACAGTTCTCTCAGTTCCCTCCGCACCTTCATATTTGTGTCTGTTTACAAGCTCAATGTGTGCCTACCTGCAAGTTATATTGAACCTTTCAACAGTAATTACGTGAGGGGCTTTAGCACAGCACGATGTTTCCCTCATTCTTGCTCATCTCAGGTTAAACAGTGATGATTGAACACTGCAGAGAAAATGAAATGCTCATCATACATAATGAACCATTAGTCGTTGGTGGGAATAAAATAACTTATTTGTTGTCTTAACACAGACGGCAAAAAAGATTCACAGAGAACATGAAATTGAAATAAAACAGCCACTGTAAAAACAGTTTTTCATCATCTAATCATCTCAAAGAGCTTTGGAACTTCTGCCTGATAGGTGGAGCGAGTAGTTATGGGCAGTTCATATCCAGGAGGAATCACAAGTCTTCTCATATTGCGTGCTCTGTTGCAACACACAAGAGTCATCATCATTGTGATGTGGTGTTACTCAAGTTAATTCAAGATTCAGATATGGTTTGATGTCATTCAGAAAGCGACAATATAACAAACAGGGACTCGTAAATGAGTCAATGGGGTATCAATGACCATGTTACAAAGCAGAAATCACAGAAAATCTTCACTCGCAACGTCTTTTTCACTAGTGTTGTTTTGGACTTTTTTCCCTTGAGGAGGGGTGTTCCAGGGAAAGTAGTTTGGTAGAATGACATGTCCCACAGGCCAAACACCAATGACAGAATCGCCTCTCAAAGAAACTCTTCCGTATAATTGTGTCTACAATATCTATCAACACCACCAATCCCAACTAGAGCGGAAACACGGAGCAATTTTCCCGTTTCAGCAGTAGCAGAAAATGAGGGAAGGACAGAGAGGAAAGGGAGCTCTGGTTCTCCAGAGAGAAGTACAGATGGCTTCATCCGCAAGTTCAAAAACACAGGTGGGAGGGATGGGGTGAGGGGCACGACACACTCGCAAACACTGATGATGTCCTTGTGCACAGATACTCAGTTCACAATTTATGCACTATGACAACATGCAATCAATTAGCATTTAACCTCCTTTCTGATGGGTTTCAAGGCCACGCTTATGCACAACAGTGCCATGCGGGATGTCAAGTGATTGAGATCATAGCGCTTTCAAACTACTGCCTGCTTCAAAACCGTGTGTCCCATGGTAGTATATCACTACACTCTGCAGACATTCACATTTTTAAATTTCCCATATTAGCACAGTGAATTACACTCACCTTAATGACAAGTGGTGGCTTGTGAGAATGCTGCCTCTATGTGATTCAGTACTTCATAAACAGGGTCCTGATAAAATCTCAGAGATCAGAATCCAACTTGAGCTTTACTGGCATCCCTGCACCTACAAGATCAATTTATGTACTGGCTTTCTTGTTCTTTTTTGTTGTTGTTGAAGAATCATAGCTCCCAAGATACTCAGGCTCCTGATACAGTAAGTGTTTCATTGTGTGTATGTAAGTGAGGTTGGTCATACAAAATTCTCCCCTTATTATCAATGCAGACATCTTTTAAGTGTCTGCTGTCTGGCTCCACTCGGCTTATCAGTCCTCATTGGTTTACGCAATTACAGAAAACACACACGTGCTTAAATACATGCTCGTACGCGCACGCACACACACACACGCACACACACAGACGAGCAATCGGGCATTATTTAGCTGCCCACATCCTGAAAATTCTACATATATATATATATATATATACTCTGAAAGCTGGCCAGTTGTTTGTCCTAAGCGTTTTTTAAACGCTAAAATAGACAATAACAACCGTTTGCTTTTTACTAAAAAAAACAATCAATCATGACATTCACCTCTCAGCACACACCTGCACCTGTTTCAGTGCAAAAAATGGGGCCGTAGATTAGAGGTGGCAGTTGCGTGGATGATCTCTTAACCAGCAGTACCTTTGCTAACCTCCACTAAGAAAAAAAAAGGAAAAAAAAGAAAAAAAACTCTTCAAAAGCAATTGTCAAAGGCAGACTAATACTCAAACTTTTAGGTTGGAAAAAAATGGTCTCATTTCGTACTGAAGCACAATCAACTTTGCTACCTGGTTTACAGGACACTAGTTCCTTCCTGCCATTGTATTTGTCTTCCACCAACTCAACTCCACCCTCGGAGACACATCACTGGTCTCCCATTGTGTGACTGTGCAGGTGCATGGGTGCTGATAAGAAGCGTGTGTTCCCTCGTGGTTCAGTGAGGTGAGGCTGCAATGGGCGCCATCTGCCCTTAGCCCCGCACTGGCATTTCCAAAAGGCGTAAGTTTTACTGAGGAGGGCAGAAGCAGCCCTGCTTATCAAGCTAGGAAACCAGGACCAGACACTTGGCGGAACCACAGGGACCCCCGACCCCCCCATCATCTCGCCTAATATTGTCTCATGGCAGGGCGCAGGTTGAGTCAGAAAACCCACAAGCGGCACTGTTTGAGAGAGGCTGGATGGACCCCGCCCTCTGCAAACGTGCACTGTGCACCTCTCACCCGCTGCACTGATATCTCTGTCTGAAATGCCAAATCATTCTCTCCCTCTCTTGCCCGTTCTCTTTCACTCTCACACACACACACACGCACTCACTCACATACGCACTCTCACACACAAACCATCTGGCATTTCAGCTTGATGTCTACCAATGAGCACATTCTTCCTGCTTGTGCACTTGACTCTTTCCAAGTCAGAGATGTTTGAGTAGTTTTCCTTACATGGAGAGGGATATGTTTTCTCTGACAAATTAGTAACAAGCCACAAGTCAACCAATCAAACAATCAATTGCAACCATTAATAATCAAAGTCAAAAAGTCAAAGTCAGCTATATTGTCAATTTCTCCACATGCCAAAGACACACAAAGAAACCGAAATTTCGTTCCCCCCTATCCCACGGTGACAAGACATGGCTCACAACAGACAAACAAGTAAACAAGTATAACAAAAGCGTGCTGAATAAATAATGAATAAATAACACAACAATAAATAAATAAATAAATAAGAGGAGCAGGAAAAAAAAAAGGAGCAAGTGCGCGTACAGCAGACATTCCCGAAAATAGCGCAACAGTGCCGCACGCTACGCAGAAGGGGGTAGCGAGTTCAGGGCCCTAACAGCCTGGAGAAAGAAGCTGTTGGCGAGTCTGGTGGTGCGGGAGCGCAGGCTCCTTCCTGTACCTCTTCCCAGAGGGCAGAAGGTCAAACAAAGAGTGAGCCGGGTGACTCACATCTCTGTGAGATTATTATTATTACTATTATTATTATAATAATAATAATAATAGTAATAATTATAATAATAATAATAATAATAATAGTAATAATATAATAATATGACAATTGTTTTATATGCAGTGTTTTTATTTGAAATGCAAACCCATGTTGAACTAAATGCATATAATGTAGGCTTACAGTTTGGGGGGATTGTGGCCCCACGCTGAGTGCAAACATAATGACGCCCCCCTCCTGTTCTCTCATTTTAGAGGCTTCGATTAGAAAACAAGGCTGGGATGTTGCAAGTTAACTTTAACGGCCAATTAGGGGATAGTGACTTTAAAGCCCAGCCTTCTGGTCAAAAGCAGTTGGAAAACTCACATGGTGCACAATTGCAAACGATTGGTCAGATTAGGAAACTGATGTGCTTTGGGAGGTGTGGTCTGCAAACACAGAATGAAACATACTTGATTTCCATGATTCAAAAGCTTGTCTGTAAAAGAAAAGATGAGACATGACATTTTGTACAATATCAGTTTGGTCAATAAGCCATCCGTTCATCCATTTTCTATAACGCTTGTCCCCACGGGAGTTGCGAGCGTGCTGGAACCTATCCCAGCAGTCATCAGGCAGTAGGAAGGGGACCCCCTGAACCGGTTGCCAGCCAATCACAGGGCACACAGAGATGAACAACCATCCGCACTCGCACTCACACCTAGGGGCAATTTGGAGTGCTCAATCGGCCTATCAAGCATGTTTTTATGATGTGGTTGGAAACCGGAGTGCACAAAGAAAACCCACGCGGGCACGGGGAGAACGTGCAAACTCCAAATAGGGAGGGCCGGAGGTTAAATCGAACCCGCAACCCTACTAACTGGGAGGCGGACGTGCTAGCCAGTGCGCACTGTGCCTGGTCAATGACCATTTAAATATATTTTGGATTTATGTTCAGAAAAAAGGCTTGGCGATTCAAATTTAAAGCTGAATTATTTAGATTACCGTACCACAAAGGACTATAAACTATGCATAGAACTATGGGGTCACACAAATAAAAAGAGAAACATTATATTAACATGTTTAAATTTGAAAATAAAGCCACATTTTGGTGGTGGGCAGGGTGACTAAATTTCACGATTTTACAAGAAAAAGGTCATCATTCACTTATGTTGCTTGAGAGACATTGTGACATGAAAGGTATTAGAGAGGATCTTATTTAGCTTTTATTTTGTCATATTTATCAAATTTCTCTCCACATATCACGGACGTACTATTAAATAAGTCTTCTTAATATATATATATTAATTTATATAAACCGCGCGGTCTGTGGAACACGAAAAACCTCGACCAATCATTGTCGGCATATAAACGCCAAGTCTGGTGACATCACATCAAGTGATCGGAGTCCACAAATTCTATTTCGGTTATGAATTTGTCATGTCCCCTCAAAGGAGTGAACGAATTATCACCCATTTGTGCACAGCTATATGAAATAGTCAAATCCCCCTGGAAGAGCTGGCCTTCTTTGTCTAGCCTTCTCTCCTATGACCCACCCCGGATAAGCATGAGAAGATGAATGGATGGTTAATTAGTGAGCAAAACCAAAATATTTCAAGGCATATTAAAGTTTCAGGCCTGTCATTAAGACAAGGAAACGTGCCACGACAGTTTGTGTGTTCCTTCTAAAAGCATAGTCAACTTGTGTGTTTTTTGTGTCAAAGACAAGCTGACAAAACTTCAAACTGGCCCCCAAATTGAACATATTTCTGATGCCTTCAGCTTGCCTGAATCCACTTCCTGCCAGACAAAAATAGTCTGACATAAAGGGAATGATATATGATCCTAGTCATTCATCTAAATTGGACAAATGAGGCCCACACATCTTAGCTGAGAAAGACCCTGTCCTGATAGCGCAAAATGAATGGGCCAGAATTTAGATATGCGTCGGTTTATGTGGCGGTTCCACGTTCTGTGCAAATTTTGCATGTTCATAAATTTAAATACATGTTAGAATTGTAACCATGACCCTTCTTAGCGTCACAGACTAAGTGGTGTATTTTCACAGCATGTGTATCTGCCAAAGTTTTTGCGCGCATGTGTGTGCGAGAGAAACGGGGGCGGGGGTAGCGTGAGAGGTGGCATTGTTGCATCTGCTCCTCATTAAAGGGCGCTAATGAACGCACGTGTGTTCCACCTGGTTTGATGGAGTGGGGGGTTGACGAGGGTCTGGCCTTTCCCAGCTTTCACAAAAACTGTCCCAAGACAAACAAAGCAGCTCCATCCCAAGACGGTCATCTGACAACAGTTTGTTCATTGCTTCTCTAATGATAAAGGTGATGCCTGCCAACAGCCCCCCTTTAGCAATACTCATACTCCCATGCAAGCTAGAAACAAGTTAAAAGGTTTTATTAGCTCTTAAATAATGCATAAATGTGTATTGAAAACTTTGTATCATACCAACTGAATTGAAATGTCATTAATTTTAAACTTTTGGCTTTGAGCAGGAAAGCGATCCATGTCTTTTCTCAAAAAATTAAACAATCACCTGCTATCTTAATGACAAGACTTTGATATTGAGGGGTGCTGGTTGGTCGCTGTTACTTTTTTTCCTTTGTCTTTTTGTTTTGCTTTGCTTTGATGGCTTTTATCTTTCGCACTTTCTGGCTTTCTTTGTGGTGCTGTTGTGTGGCAGCCTTATTAAAGCCTATTGAGCTGCGCTCATGCCATCTGTATGTCTTTTGTATACCCGCTCTGTGGTATGGATACTGCTGGGGCCTGAATTTCCCCACCCCTGGGGATCAATAAATGTTCAATCAATCAATCAATCAATCAATCAATCAATCAATCAATCAATCAATCATAATGTGTTTTTGTCAAAATGCCCCAAGGATCAAGAATCACATCATGATTTATACTCTTTTTGAGCTTTGTAGTTCCATGTCATGCAAATGAGCTACTGCTCATTCGTCCCTCTACTGTGAGTGAAAAAGTGAGGCCAATTTTAAGACTTTTTCCCAGTATTCAGACCGCTCTAGAGTAACTATTTTTCCAAAGAGCCAAGCACAACAAGTCTAGTGACATTTTCTGCGCCTGACACCTGAGGAGAAAATTCACAGTGGTATTCACATTGGAGGGAGCACTTACTTACACTTGTCAATTTATTATGCAGATCCGTACACGTTTGCACGCAGCGGACACATTTTTGTGATGTTTAAATTTGGCAATACACAAAATGGCTTCACAGACACATTTCGGAAAATAGGCAGTTAACAAAAGAGTAACTCAGCTCCAGGCACTCCAGAAACAAGCAATTAAAATGTCAACTCCATAAAACATCCCCTGATGGAAGACACAAGGATCAGTAAGCTCCAGTTTTGGCCATGCGGCCTGTGAGGTATGCATGAAAACTAACGTTTTTTTTTTAAAGGGATGGATGGATGGATGGGTGGATGGATGGATGGATGGATGGATGGATGGATGGATGGATGGATGGATGGATGGATGGATGGATGGATGGATGGATGGATGGATGGATGGATGGATGGATGGATGGATGGATGGATGGATGGATGGATGGATGGATGGATGGATGGATGGATGGATGGATGGATGGATGGATGGACGGATGGACAGACGGACGGACGGACGGACGGACGGACGGACGGATCAGTTGACGGCTCCGTCGACAGATCGGTCGACAGATCGGTCGATGGATTGATAGATAGGAGACTGTTTCCCACACAATCTCATGTGCTATCAACTGTATGTTATCATCACACTTTTCTATGTTTCCATCCCTGATATTTTTCACCCAAAACATAAAGAAGCCATAGACACATTTGTCAAGTTAAACCCAGGTGATCAGTGACCTGAGTGACTTTGGTTTACTGGCTTCAGATGAATAATATTCAAGAAAACTTTGGTTGGGGGGGGTCAACTTTGGAGTTTCTTGTTGTAGTGTATGAATGCAAAAATAATAAACACTGTTATAATCCAAACAGTTCCAGACCGAACACACAAAGGAACACTAAACCGTAGATGGTTGTAAAGTTGGGGTATGCTCTTATTCCATTTGTTTTCCCATGCGACAAAATGACTTAAAATGCTATACAAGGCAAACAATAAGCCAAATGAAAAAGTGATATAAACACAATGATAAAAGTAATAGTATATAAATCATAATCCAATAAAACAAAGAGCAAATAGTGTGACAATCCGCAAAATGATAGCAATCAATCAACCATACATTTCTGGGGGAATTCACAGAAGCTGGCAGTCTCTCACACATAGCTGAGGTTTGATTTATGAAACTCTTCTTTGGACTGTTTCGAGGCCACCAAGTTAGTATACATACATATGTATGTACCTACCATACCTACATACATACGTACATACGTACATACGTACATACATACATACATACATACATACATACATACATACATACATACATACATACATACATACATACATACATACATACATACATACATACATACATACATACATACATACATACATACATACATACATACATACATACATACATACATACATACATACATACATACATACATACATACTTACATACATACATAGTACATACATACATGTTGCATCATTGTGGACCACATCACATGGGAGTCTTTTTCAGTCATGTTGTTTTTTTACTTCAACGTTGCATGTTGAAAATTCTTGAGAAACATGATTCCATCATTGTATTTAAAAGTGGGTGGGATGTTGTTACACAGACACAGTTTGTGATGAGAGGAATTCCCTCAAGGCTCTTCGAGACTCTGCCAGATTTGACATTCAAATTAATGCCCAAGCGCACACTTCCCGTGGGCATACAACCTTTTAAATGTTCCGATGTAGCCTGGCCTCTTGACAGTGTATAATAATTTTACTTAATGAAGCTTCAAAATCATTTGAACGCTGCTCAAACAAATGGGTTCTTTGAAACGACAAATTTTCTTTAATGCTGAACCAACCCATACACTTCTCATGCAGTCAAGTCTAACGTTGCTTCAAGCTGAAATGAATCATTTTAAAGTCTGCAAAGGCAGTTCTACACTATCAACTCCTCAGTGAAGCGTGGTGGTGGTAGTGCCAGGGTGTGCGCATGAATGGACGCCAATGAAACTGGTTCCCTTTCATTTATTGATCACATGACTCTCGTGGAAAAAACAACAATTAAATCATTTCAGGCAACATTATATATTAGCATATTATATATTGGCATATTAGGCCAAAAGCTTCAGAACTCATTTGCTGGTGCTTCACAATGTGGATGGACAATGATGTGAAGCATACTGAGAAAATAACAAAAGCATGCATTTCACTTGCCGAGGACAAAATTGAAGGCAAAATGCACCAAGATCAAGTAAAGAAAGAAAGTTGCAGTTGAGGCCTGACAGTATATCACCAGGGATATATTCCAGCGTCAAGCTTTAATTGACCGCAAAGCATTTGACACCAAATTGCACCCAAGTCATGATTGTTAATTTTACTGTGAATGGTTGTCTGTATGTGTCATCTATGTGTGACCTGGAATTGGATGGTGGCCGATTTGGGCTATATATATTTTGAATTGCTATTGCGGCGACCCATTATCAGTCGGGTAAAACTAACCTGGCATAGACAGACATCGACACAATAGACATAGAATAACATTAAGACTCTACAGGCAACACCAATCTTAAAACTTTAAAAACGTTAAGTGTATACACACACACATATATATATATGTGTATGTATATATATATATATATATATATATATATATATATATATATATATATATATATATATATATATATATATATATATATATATATATATATATATATATATATATATATATATATATATATATATATATATATATACGTATATATATATATATAAAGTGGTTATAACTGTCCAGCAGTCATAACCACTGCAGCACAGCACTACCTGATGGGTTATCAGTGAACAGATTTACTGTCAATTTTGTTCTGCTTCATTTTCACATGTCCAGGGCAGAGGCAAATTTGTTGCATCTAAGTCAAACGTTTTCTTTTGCTGTGACTGCCAGTGGTAATGACAGTTGGATAGTTGCTTGCTCTGTATTTACTAGGAAGTGCCAGAGTTTATTCAGAACTTATAAGTACTTATTAAATTAATATTCAAGGTGCTTACCTGTAACATTGAGAGAGTTTTATTGAGAAATAGCAGCTACTTTCACACGGTGATGGATAAAGTTTAGCAGGTTGGTTTTGCATGGGAACAGATCATCTTAAGACAACGGAAGGAGTGGTAAATCAGCTCACATAGTAAACCGTATAAACATGTGACAGTCACGTGGTCCTACAGTTCACAGATAAATTGTTGACAAAAAACTATACTTTTGGTTCATATTACGTTTGTAAATTTGACTGAGAGGAAGTCAGTGTCCCACCAGCCTTGAACCTCACAGCACGTTGCTGATGTGACCCCATGAAGCTGTCGCCACATGTCACCTCTGCTTGGCATTCTTTGGATAAGTGTGCGCCAGTGTTCTTTCAAAATGCCGCAGGAGGAAGCAGAATCAGGCATCAGTCTTGAGTGGAGCGGAATAGACACAATTATTTCCCCACATCCCCAAAACTGTTAAATGGTGACCTTAGCTCAACCCTTGTCTGTATGACTTGCATTGTCTGCACAGAGTAAGGTGAGCGTGTTATTGGGAAGGTGGGGGTGGATTCTAGGCAGTTAAGTCAAGCAGGAACCCTCGATGTTGCTAATTTATTTACAGATTTAATTAGATGGATAGAGCCCTCATAGATATAAGAAAGAGAGGGAGATGTTGCCAGCGTTACAGCACTTTAATTATGGTAGCAGACTCCTGATCCCTGCGCTCCGCTGTCTAGGGAGCCAGTTAATTAAAATCCTCATTATGTTACTTTTAATTAGTTCCCCCTCTTTTGTTTCCTTTCACCATATGGCCGTGTTCCGTGGTCAAATTAACGTAATTGAGCTAATTAAGCCGATCACTTTAATTATTCAAAGCGCTCCGATTGGCCAGGAGAACTTCTCTCGCTCTCCCATTACTGGCATTCCTGCAAGATGCTGGGAGCCGTACACTCTTTGTCATTATGTTCCTTGACTCCCATGTGGAAGGCAAGTGAGTTATGGCTCCAGCATGCATCTCTTCCTACATGTTCCAGCAATGTCTCATGTTTCACTAACATACAAATGCGGCACAGCGAAGGCACCGCGGCCAGTTCAAAGTCAGTTCACAAAACGTTTGCTCAGTTAACACTCCGGGTTATAGATATGAGAAATGAAGTCCTGTTGATTATTGTGGTAAAGAGGCATCTGAGCAGTGGAAGTTATTTGGTGCAGCATAAATACTCTAGCTTTGCCAAGCCAGGAAACGTTCACAAGGACCGTGCTTTTCATGCTTTAGATAAAGAAAAAAAATCATGAGAACCAGATGGCAGTTGCCAGTTTTACAGCAAACGTATTTTTTGAGCCTCTTGCCCAGCTGTGGACGAGACTTGTCTATCAGGGATAAACTTCACTTCTGAGTGCACGTAAAATGTTGGAGCCAGCCATGTTGATTTTGTTGTTGTTGTATCAATGATTAAAATGAAAGAAGAGAACAAACTAACTTGGTCCAATTCCATAATACACACATAAATTTAATGTCCCAATGATTGTCACACACACAACGGGGTGCGGTGAAATTTGTCTCTGCATTTAACCCATCCCGGAAGGGAGCAGTGAGCGGCAGCGGTGCTGCGCCGGGGAATCATTTGGGGATCTAACCCCCCAATTCCAACCCTTTAATGCTGAGTAGCAAGCAAGGAGGCAATGGGTCCCATTTTTATAGTTTTTGGTATGACCTGACCAGGGTTTGAACCCACAACCTTCCAGTCTCAGGGCAGACACTCTACCACTAGGCCACTGAGCTGGTTTGGCCACTGAGCTGATAAAAGAGACACTTATATACTAAAATGTTTTTTTTTTTTTTTTTTTTTGGTAGCACCTCACCTATCTGCCCAAACTTATTGCAAAAATGGGTTCGTATATTTTTCACTTATAAGAACTGGATGTGGCTGTGCATTGCAGCAATTTGTTTCATGTTTTAGTTTCATTATATACTTTCCTGCACTATTCAAGTGTATTAGATCAGTCTTGTGTAAACATTTGACTGGTGCTGTATATAATTTATTTTATGCTTCAAAAGGATGAAGTTTAATTTTTTTCAGTTTATTTCTGAATATTGTATAATTCCCTTGACGTGAGGTCTACACTCTCCTGTGTGCTCACACGTAATGATATAGAGAATCGTGTTGCAAGCAAACAATGGACAACATCTAGGAGGTCCAACCAAAAGCAGTACATCACTGATTCTTAATGCGTTTGCTTCCAGAGAGGCCTCATCATCAAGATGAAGGCATTGAAATGGCATCTTGGCTCTCTCACAAGAGTATCTGGGTAAGAAGAAGACTTTTCATAACGGGCATGTAAAAATATCCTGGCATCATCTTGTGCCTTCACACAGTGTGCGGCGGTGGAGCTCAGGCAATTACTCTCATCTCCATGTGTTAATATGATTAATTAGCAGGAACAAACACTTTCCTATGACACAGGCTACATGGTGAGCCACACACCTGCAGAAGGTCTGATAAAAGACAACGCCTCATGGCATAGAGCCTTTTCTTGAGACCTGCTAATTGGCATCTGAAAACGTTCTGGCTAATTAGGAAGAGGCAGATGAGCCTTGATTAGTTTGAATGCAAAGTGTAACTTGTGGTGCGGTGGGAGTCGAGAATGTGCCGAGGTTTTAGTTCCTCGCCGTCACGATACAAAGATAATTGTAATTGTGATGATTTGCATACGTTAATGAATTTGAGTGACGCCCCTTGATCAGGCGTGGAATAAATAATTGATGCAGTATCAGCACCTACCATGACAAGTGGGACATTTTAGAAAAGCTAAGCGCATTAAGGTGCAGGTTTGATGGCTGCCATGCTCCCAGGCAAGGTGCAAAAGTAGAGCAGATGCTATCTTTTGCTAGCTGCACGTTGCATGCTCACTGCTGCTATCACGCTGAGATTACCCAGACCTTTTTGATGGGATGCAACCTAAAGATTCTGACATTACATTAAAAAACTTTGCAGATCTAACTCTAATTGGACATAGTTTAGAATGATTATTCAACCAAACACTTATACAGCACAGCACAGCACAAAGAGCACAATGCAGCACGACAAATACTAAATAGGTCCAATTGGTTGAAATTTCCTCCATCGAGATGGGACCTAGAGAGCTTTCAGATTAGTCTTTATTAGAGGGAGGCAGGCAGAAAGGCAGGCAGGCAGTCACAGAACCAGCCGGCCACAGGATATGCCCCAAGTTCAGCCTCCCAGGAGTTCCACCGGCACAGATACAGGGCTCATGTTTAATTGCTTCTGTAAATGGTCAGAGCTCAAGCCCCCTAATTCCATTCCCCGGGGTAATCAGCCATGTTTTAACCATACTGGGCTAACAAAAGTGAGAGAGCGAGAGACAGACCGCTCCAGCCACCATGCTAGCTACAGGAAGTACAGGACAACTCCTGGGCTGCTAAGGGGCCTCACACTCATGTCAGCTCATATGATACATTTTTTGAATTTGCTTTTTCTCAATAAAACCATCATTTGCACACATTGACCAGGAAAAATGATATAATCAATACATTTCATTATGGAAATTACAGGCAGCCACAAGGGAAAATTCCTATTCTCAATAGTGCTTTAAAAGTTTGTAGCAATAGTTTGAGACATCATTTTTGTGGAATTAATGGATTTTTCATGACTGGGATATACATTTTGTGCCCGACACCCATCCAATTTTATAATTTGACACCCAAGGTCTCAGATAGACATATAAAAGATCAGATCAGAGTTCCTTCGAAACACTAATGACAATTAGGGAAAATAATGCCACTTGGCACAAGACGTCATGTTACAGTAGTCCATCAAACTCTAAAACATGTTTTGCTCCATCCTTTGATTGATGACAGTTATAGTCTTCGAGCTTTCTCGTAGTACAGAAAAGTCTCTGCTAGTGCAGTCCACACAGAATGTAAGCATCTGCCACCTTTGTACGGAACACCAGGGATCCCATATGGAGAAGGAAGTGATGACAATTCTAAGGGCCCATTACTGACCGGTCCCATGGAAAACAGTATTTTCAATTTGCAGCTTTTCTATTTTTTCCTTTTCCCTGGGGCCCGCAAACCCTGGCAACACTACATAAATTGACTGAATGAAGGTTCTGGGATTCTGTGATATGATGACGAGATGGGATTTCACCAGGAGGAAGCTGCTTCTTCAGTGGAGGGAGGTGTGGGGGTCAACAGAACTCACAGCAATGGCAACTGTACATAGTAGGAGACAGGAATTAAACCTTCAGTGCACACTCCACTCAGCACACCTGCAAAGAAGACAGGAAATGAGCAAAGACATGGGTATGTCTAATCGTACTTGACTCCTTTATGCAGTAGTTATAAAAGGGGTTCTCACATTGGTGTTGCATTCGATAGTGGCACGAGTACCGCGCCTTGATATTTCGGCTTCAGAAACATTTATTTTTAGCACCTAGTATTTAAAAAAAAAACATTAATAAAAGACCGGCTCGCCAAGTCCGTCTTAAGGGCGAGTATACATACACGCAAAGCTGCCTGTCTAGCAATGGGTGAAACGCCTTTAAGTGTCTGATAAGGCTTCTTCTGCATGAGTGTAAGAGGAAGATAGTTTCCGCTTGCTGTCGCATCTCCGCTTCTTGTTGAAAAGAATGATGCGCAAAGTGTCATATAGAACTTTTGGGAATTTTATTGCCAACTCCCATGGCAAACCAACCGACATGACAAAGTTTGTCTGTAAAGCTTATTTTAAAACTGCCGTGGCTCAAGGCGGGAACATCTCCAATCTGGCCAAGCGCGTCATTGACAGGCGACTACTTGGGACATGTAGCAGACCCCACATGCACGTGCACACACGCAAAGCGACACTACTGGCTCATTAGCAATCAAATGTAGATATTTGCTTGATAGTAATGGTGGAAATGTACAATATCAACAATGGATGACATTAAATCCAGTCAACTAGGTCAAGAATGCGACAGTGAATGCATACAAGTACATGCATTGACATGTATACAGTATGCTTATTTAAACACAAATGCAGGCATTTATCTCACTATTAAAATCCATTCTTAACAATGAAAAGGGCTAATTCTGTGTCCAAATGGCATAGAGGTTATACAGTTGCATATCCGGCCATGAAAATGATCATAACCTGTAAAAAAAAAAAAAACACAATATTGTGTAGCAAGATTTATGTGCGTTAATGTTCACACATGTTTATGTTTAAAATGCTATTATCTATTAAGCATTTACTAATTACGTTTTTTTTGTCAGTTTTATTTTTGTCGAGGTAGTGTTTCAGTACTGGTATCGAGGTACTTTATTCAGGTAAACATTTTTGTATTGTGGCAACACAACAGGAAACATTTCAATTATATTAAACCAATTGCCTGATTAACATGGATCTTAGGTCTAGGAATCAAAATCACAAATTCTGTTCACAAGAGTATCGCAAGTGTAGTCAAGTTGACTGGCGGGAAACTTGTGTCGCAACATTCCAAACAATTACCACCACAATAGTGGTAGTGACAGATAAATGGTGGAGAGATGAGCTATGTGCAGAATTAATAACAGATTATTTTCTGAATTCACAGTGGGGTAATTAGCACCTCTTGACAGAAAAAAAGTTGTGTTCAAGGACTATTATCTTTATTATCTTTCCACTTTTTCAAGTTTGCATTCTTTAATAATGGAGAATTGGATCTCTGCATTGTTTGTGGTGATAGTCTCTAATGCAAATAGGGAATTTAGAAGCCTAATTTTAATGATTTCTTTTTTACTCCTGTCATTGTCAGTTATTTGTGTCAGTGCAACAGTTTTGTTTGTTCATGCAGGGACAGTGATATCTGTTTTCCTTTTGACTTTTAAAACACTAAATGATGAATAAACGATGTTGTACTTCTGAGTTATCATATTTTACCCATTTTCAGTTTATCTGACTGATCAAATATGCAGCTATGTTAAAAGAGAGAACGCAATGCAGATATTTAAACATGTGAGATTTGTAAGGAAAATATTTATTTACCTTCTGGTCCGTCATCACAGAGTTACTTTGAAGTTGTGGTAGGTGGCTACTGAGCAAGGCAGCACCGGGTCTGTCGTGTTCACAGAAAATTGTACCATTGATGTAATGGAAGCGATCTCCAGGCATCAGTCTGTTCCTGCACGTGGCACAGCTAAAACACTGCCAGAGAAATACGAAACGTTAGGACCATAAATAAAATCAGCACAGGAACATCATATACGGTTTGATAATATACTTCGTACGACAATGTTTGATGGTATTGTGTGATTTAATGGTGAGCACAATAGTGGTTAAAAGTCACTTTTACCTCACAGTTATGAAAATATAGTCATTAATGTCATGGAAGTGTGTAATTAGGTAATATTCTACTACATTGTATTAAGGCTGTCGTTTTGTTTTATATATTTTCTTTCATGTTACTACATAAGTTAAGCAAAATTTTAGAAACACAAGTGAGCGTGAAGGGCACTAAGCAACAAACATTTTTGTATAATCTTGTTTGTTGTGAAATGAAAAATTTATCAGTGGCAAAAAAAAAAAAAAACCTTAATTGTCTTTGCAAAAGACAGAATTTTTGATACAATTTGGGAGTGTCAAAATTATGCAGATGTTCCTAATGAACTCTGAGTCTATGTTTGAGGGTTGGGGGGATGAGGAATACCCCAGATATTTCTGTCAAACGCACAGCAGGACGCAAAGCAGGCTGAAGTGGGAGCTGGGGACTTACCTTAAGGTGGTAAACATTTCCCTGTGCCCTCATCACCATCTCATTGGCTGGGATCGACTGGCCACAGGCATTGCACGCCCCACTGTGCCCAAACAGCCTGCAAATTAAAAAAAAAAAAAGAAAAAGGCTCATTTGATACAACCTCTATAGGCTGAAAACTACCCACTTCTCTTTTCCTCTTGATACCTCATCGCCACATAAGAGCTCACCTGATGTAGTCGCTGCGACACAGAATCATGCCTCCTTTGCTGTAGCAAGTGGTGCCAATGTCGCCCAGCTGGGCTTGGCAGCAGGAACACTTGAGGCAGCGAGTGTGCCAATAACGCTCCATGGAGAAGAGCAGGAAACGGTCAGCGATCTTCCCCCCACATCCTGCACATGACCTCGGGCCAGGCGCTACGCCTGATGCTTGGTTGTTCACCATACTGACGTGGGCCCTCGGTGGCTCCTGGACACAGGCTGCACGGAAATTGGAGGCATGACACAGTGACAGTGTTACTGATCCGTATGTTCAGATTAAGAGTACGTTTCATGTTTTTAGTTAAATGGCAAGCCTAAATTTTGATGAGGATGTGCTATTCCATTGCTCTCTCTCTCTCTATATATATATGTGTGTGTGTGTGTGTGTGTGTGTGTGTGTGTGTGTGTGTGTGTGTGTGTGTGTGTGTGTGTGTGTGTGTGTGTGTGTGTGTGTGTGTGTGTGTGTGTGTGTGTGTTAATGAGGTTATTGTTCAGTGCTTACTTTTCACGAGAAATGCATCATACATAATAGCTTAACATGACGTGCAGGATACTAACCGGTAACTACCAAGACTACGTATACTGTACCGAAACGTCATATAAGTGAGTATTTGCAAGGCAGAAAGTTCAGTAAAACTTGTATTAAGATACAAACAGTGAGGTGAATCTATTCGTGCAAGGTCGTGTATTTATTTTTTTTATTTTTTTAAGGGTGAAACAAGGAAAGTCGCAAAATGGAACTTCTTCACGCCTGCCAGCTTTTAAACAGAAGGTATTCATGTCAAAGCGTTTCTTTTTCAATCCGTTCTCAATGTCGTATAGAACTTTAACCGAACAAAACTGTAACAACGTTAACGTAGAAGTTCAATAAAAGCCTCACTGGAGCTGACGGAAAGGAAAAAGAAAGGGAGCGGAGAAACAGACGCGTTACCTTGTCGAGCCAAAAGGTTTTCCTCCTGCGTTGAAATCAAAAGGCTGTGGAAAATAGTTCTCAAAAAAACATGGTCGCCTTTACGTTTGTAAAACTGGATTCAGGCGTAACAATGTTGCGGCTCCATCTCTTTGTAGAAGAGTGTGTCAAAAGAAGGATAAAATCCCAGAACAGGATGGCGCGCAGACTGCAAATAGTTTTGAGGAAAGTCTCTCACTTGGGGATCCCCGTATAAAGCACTATACACGGCGAGGAGGTTACATGCCAACCGCTCCTTCTTTACGTCTCACTCGCTCTTCCAGCTGTCCGTCCGATTACACGCCTTCCACTATTTCTGACGCTTATGACAGCGACGCTATTCATCAAATTGCGCAAGGGTCTATTTAAATTACTGAGAGCGAACGTTGCGACGTAAAGCACGTAACAACCAATAGCTGAGCAGTGGGCGTGGTCAAAGTCACAATGATTTATGGGTTTCTCGTTGCCGAATCTTTCTATTCCCAGTTGCATAAAGCGATACAGTATAAGCAGATTCAAAGTAACACATTGTGGTGTGTTTTCAAATGTTTTTGTTAACAAAGAAGATATATCTTTAAACTTAACCTGCTGTATTCTATTCTTTTAGGATTAACAGTACAAGTGTGTGTGTGCGCGTGTGTGTGTGTGTGTGGGGGGGGGGGGGGGCGTTGAGACGGCCAATGAGCCAAAAATACTGTTAATATACGTAAGGATGCGACTCTTGTTTTCCTCCCTTTGAAATTAGGGTTATGTGGTGTTGATTTTATGATTCCAATCCATTCCTCTTTTGCTGTGGCCCAGAATTTAAATAACATTTCTCAGACTGGATTCAACTTTTTCAGAAAAGAGTTATGCTTCTCTTACATCAACGTGGAAATAAATTTGCAATATAAAGAAGTGACGTTTATCATGCCTTGCTGTGAGCTCATCATCCCTAAAATCTCCCCTGCTTGACCCAACTTTACATCATTCACTATTCTGTCCATCCATCCATCCATCCATCCATCCATCCATCCATCCATCCATCCATCCATCCATCCATCCATCCATCCATCCATCCATCCATCCATCCATCCATCCATCCATCCATCCATCCATCCATCCATCCATCCATCCATCCATCCAACACTTATCCAATCAGGTCGTGGGGGCAGCAGGGAAGCCCAGATTTCCTTCTCCCCAGCCACTTTGTTAAACTCATCCCGACGAAGCCCAAAGCGTTACTAGGCCACCAGGCCAGCCGGGAGACAGTCTCTCCAGCGTATCCTGGGACGTCCTTGGGGCATCCTTCTGGAGGGACATGCCCGAAACACTTCACCAGGGAGACGTCCTGGAGGCATCCTGATCAGATGCCTGAGCCACCTCAGCTGGCCCCTTTCTACACAAAGGAGCAGCGGATCGACTCTGAGTCCCTCCTGGATGACCGAGCTTCTCACCCTATCTCTAAGGGAGATCCTGGACACCCTGCAGAGATAATTTATTTTGTCCGCTTGTATTCGAGATCTTGTTCTTTCGGTCACCATCCATAGCTGGTGAGCATAGGTGAGGGCAGGAACGTAGATTGACGAGAAAATAGAGAGCTTTCCCTTTTGGCTCAGGTCTTTCCTCACCACGAGGACGACATAGCTCAGTGGTAGAGTGTTCCGTCTTCTAACCAAGAGGTTGGGGGTTCAATCCCCAGTGCTTGGGACCATGTCAAAGTGGCCTTGAGCAAGACACTGAAGCCCCCAGTTCATCCTGATAGCATGTCAACCATTGGTGAATGACGAAGCAGTGTGAAGTGCTTTGAGTACCAAAAGTAGAAAAGAGCACAGAGTCCGCATTACAGCAGTCGCTGATTCGATCTCATGCTCCATTTTGCCCTCGCTCGTGAATAAGACACTTGAACTCCTCTTCTTGGGGCAGGATCCCCGACCCGGAGAGGGCATTTCACCTTTTTCCGACTGAGGACCATGATGTCAGAACTGGAGATGCTAATTGTCATCCCAGCTGCTTCATACTCGGCTGCAAACCACTCCAGTGATAGCTGGCGATCTCGATGATAAAGCTGTGATGGAGCCAGCAGCACCACATCATCAGCAAAAAGCACCGACTCACGACGTCCCAATTTGTGGTCAGCAGCACCCTATCGCCACTATACAGATGCACTGCTTCCCCCTCCTGAGACGTCGGATGGTGGACCAGAATTTCTTAGAAGTTCTCCGGAAGTTGCTATCCATGGCCTCGCTGAAGTCCTCCGATGCCTGGGTTCAGCTCAGCAACCGGCGAAGCCTGTGTTTCATTTGGCCATCTGTGTTTGGCCTGTGTTTTGTTTGGCCGTCTGATACCTGTCAGCTGCCTCTGGAGTCCCACAGGCCAAAAAGGCCCAACAAGACCTTTTCTTTCAGCTTGATGGCATCCCTTAGTGCCGGTGTCCACCAGCGGGCTCTGGGTTTGCTGCCATGACAGGCACCTTATGACCACAGCTCCGATGGAACTCTAAAATAAAATAGAGACCATTTCCAACAAATATACCTTATCTATTAAACTTCTGTTTTAAATACAAAGCAGAGAAAAGGCCAGCAGAATAATATTAATCATACTTATAAAAGAATAATTCAATTTTAAATGGAACATTAAACTTTTACATTTTCTTGTATGACTGCATTTTATTCACATCATACTTATAAAAGAATAATTCAATTTTAAATGGAACATTAAACTTATACATTTTCTTGTATGACTGCATTTCATTCACGAATACATTTACAAAATTTTCAATTCATTTGTGGTCCAAGGAATTTGGGTCAAGTAGACTGATGATACAGTCGTAATTTCAAAGCATGTACATGCATTTTTAACAGGTTGCATTTTTTGTACTTTTGCCAATGTCCCCATCATTCAACCGTTTGAAATGCATTATAATCATTGGCATTCTTAATCCAAGAAGAAACATTTTAATTGATACCCTACTTTAAATTTTTGTTGCTCGCCACGCATTGAACGCAGACCTCACACAGATGCAGGCATGCACGAATGGAAGTGCTTTGAATTTTAAATAACCTGGTGAATTTAAATAGCCATGTTAGCACGACGCCTCAAACGTGCACTTATTTGATGTATCTTTTACTTTTCTGCACGTCAGATTATAGTTGTAGTTTCGAATACAGCCACTAGATAGCAGTATCCATCCGTTTTCGGTACTGTACCCGAGAGAGAAATGCCACACATAGGTGGAACATTTCCTTCCTGTATCACTTAATCATATTTGCTTTTGGAGTCTTTCTTCCCTTGCTGCATATCTTCCATACCCACATTTTCATTCATTATATGCGAAAAGAAAGAACAGAGCTGAGGAATACCGAAAAGAAATGTACCTGTTTGTTTGTTTGTTTGTTTGTTTGTTTGTTTGTTTGTTTGTTTGTTTGTTTGTTTGTTTGTTTGTTTGTTTGTTTGTTTGTTTGTTTGTTTGTGATCGCAGCTGGTGTGGCAGACTTCTTCCATCACTCTATAAGGCTCTGATGAGTTCTGACGTATTTCCTGTTCCTCTATCAAGGCGATGCTTAAAGTCACAGTTCGCTGTGAATCTGGACAACACCTGACACTTCCAGTCTAGCTTCTTAGACAATACAAACTGTCTGCAGAGCATCACACACAGCAAAGCAGACTGCCAAGTCCATCACATCTATGAATCTTGCGCACTGTGATGTGGAAATGCTTAATGCTCAGACTTGTGACGTGTCGTGTCTGTTTCTCAGTTCTTACTACGCCTGTGACGCTTTGTTGTTGTTTGACTCAAGTTGAGCCCTGCATCTTCATGAGCTGTATCTTATGCTAAAATTCAGTTCATCGCAAAACAACTGTAACAACAATTAACAACAACGTTATGGTTCTTGGGGCCACTAAAAAACAGCGTTTTGTGAACATAGGTTTCGGGATGGAATGTATCGTACAACTAGGTGGACGAGATAAGAAGGCGTTAAGCTGTGTAATATTTTATAGGTTACCTTGAAATCGCATCTGTATCTGCCTCACAGTTAGGAGGGTACGGGTTAGGTATTTAAGGTGCAAACGTCAAAGTCTTATTGTAAACATGTGGAACAGGTGAAGAAAAAAAGTGGAACGGGCAAGCGTTGGCCACGCCCACCAAAATCCACTCATTCAGTGCTAGGCTAACAGTACAACAACTACAACGAGCCAAACAAATTCTATACAAAAAATTCTGCACAAAAGGATTTTGATACTGTAGTAGGGCGCCCAGGATGGTTGTTGTTGCAAAGCACATCAGTACTCCTTTAATCTCAACATGGGCTTTGAGAAAAACCCTTAAAAGAAACAAAAAATATGTTCAGCATGTTCTGTACTAACAAAAAAAACTTGTCATGCAACTCATGAAAATTGGTTGCATTTATCTTCAATATACGTACATATACACAGTCACTCCGTTAATTGTCTGTATGGAGTCTGGCACAATGTAGTTTTCTTAATCAGCAACTGCTTCGGGCACTCAGATAGAGGTTCAATCACAAGTTAAGTTTTTTCTTCTTTCATATTAATATTTATTTATGTAACATGAGGATAACCCATCCACCCATTTTCTGAACCGCTTTGTCATTCTGCTCATATTTCAAATACCAAATATATATCTATATCTATATCTATATAGATATAGATATATATCTATATCTATATAGATATAGATATAGATATATGTTAAATTTTATAATTTGAGTAGTTTGCAACCTATCATTCCCTCAACGTTTAGGGACTATTATGCTTCACAGGGATGCATATCCAGTTTGGAATGTTCTCACGTTAGTTTTGGGTTTGGTTCGGACTAACATTTAGATAGCCAAAGTCTAATGTTTTTAGAACGTTTAGGATTAGGGTTGTAAACAATTGAACAGAGAAACGTTGCCACAGGACACCAGTTTTGTGGACAAAAATACTTGTGAAGTGATCTTTCCTTTTCTTTGAATTTACACCAAACAAATAGTTTGTGTGTACATGCAATGTCATTAGGCAAGTGCAAACTGACAGTGACGCAAGCAAATGCTCGGTCTGTCTCCATGGTGAAACAGTATGCTTTGTGGGTTCTCCCTATTGGCCAGAACCATATGAAATAATTCATTCTCTAGAACGGAGGAATGCTAATGTCTAACTTTGTTGGTATCCGTTTATCTTTCTAGTGGGATGATGGGGCATTGTATGGGCTTCAACATATGATTGAGCCCTTACAAATCCTGTAGTTCACTTAATTTGTGAGGATTCTTGAAGTGTGTTTAATTTGCTTACTTTATCATCATTTAATGATACAAATAACTATGGAGGTGAAGTTTTTTTGTCAGTGGTTCGGCTGGGCGTGTAACCAGGTCAAAAAATTCCTCCGTTAGAGGAGGAAGAAGGAGGTAAGGGTGAGGAATTTCGAGATCCTACATTATGTTTGAGCATAAGAGCTGGCTGACAAATCGTGTAAATCCACACAGCAGAGGCAAGCGCTCTAAGCCTTGGTTTCAGGTTTGATTAAGAGGTTTTCTTTCAGCAAGGTTTATCATCCCTGACAGATGCTTCTCTGGCAAGTCACACCCATTAAGAATGTTGGTCTGGAGATGACTCCATCCACTGCGTCCAATAAAATTTGTTCACCTGCCGTGAGGTGCGCTAAGTCACTCTTCGACGGTAGAAGTCCATCCTTATACAAAATGGCGCACAGGAGAGATGATAGTTTAACATCAATCAGCATTAAATTAGGTCATTAAAATCCCAGCATCTGATGGCACTGAAAGCATTTATTTCATAAAAGGACATGGATTTCTTTCTTCTTCTGCGTCACAACCACTCTTCACTGTTTTGTTCCTTGGAACTTTGTTTGTTCAGGTTTGCCCCACCTCAGATATGAGCTACAAGCAACCCCCCCACGCACCCGCCACACACACCAAACCCAGTCAGTCATCCTTGCCAAGATAGCATCACATCTCAAGGAATCATCATCATCTTCATCATCATCATCATCATGTTGTTAGTGATATACTTTTTCTGTAACTTAATTAAAACGTCTTTTTTGGACTGTCTCCAGGCCTTTAATTTATGCATCTGTGTTTTCCAAACATATTTCCCTAGTTGACTTTTTAAAATCCTTCTTTTACACCAGCACATTAGTCATAAATGACACATGACTTTTTACGACGTTTTATTTGCTATACAGGTGTGGACAGACAAAAACTAAAATGCGTGTTTAAATGACACTGGTGTCGGACGGAATCCTTATACCTCCAGAATCATCACTTTTCAAGGGACCCCCAAAAGGTCATGCTTGTTCAACCATTGATTAACATTACATCGTTCAACACTGTGTCAATAATTTGTAAAAATAACACCCACACGTGTGGCCTAACTAATCGTATAGAGTTTTAGCAAATTGTGACACGGGAGGTTTCGGCCTGATGCCAGCAATATGCAACATTTTTCAAACATAAAGTATGCTATGGTCAGTTTCAACACACAAAGAACACAAAATATCACACCCCGAATAATGAGGTGATCCCCAAAAATATCACTCCACAAATACAGTATGAGTGAAGTCTAGATACAGTCATTTGTCAGAAATAATGCTTTTGAGTGACCGAATTATGATACAGCACACAGGCTGCATGACAAAATCGTTGTTCTATATGTTCAATACGACTAGATGTCATATTGAGAAAGTGAACAAAATATACAAATAAATAAAATAATACAATAAAATGTCAGTACAAGCTTACTTCCAACAGTCTAACAAAGCTGCAGAGTGCATTCTGCTGTGAGCTGCTTTTGTGGTTTTACACATCTCCTGCAATGCGTGCAAATTGACTGTCATTGTGAAACTTAAAGTGCAAGCGGGTATATTGCCAAGGGAGGTATGGTAGGGTTAAAGGGGCAAAAGGGGTCGGTGCAAAGTCTTCTAGGCCAGAGCCAATGAGTCAGTCTCAGCGCCTGAAGATGTGAATGTCATTGTGGAGCTTGAGCAAAGGGCTTGAGGGCCTGCTGTGTGTATGACAGCTTTTATTGCAGGTGCAACGTTGGATCCACATCATATCTCTGAAGAAGCTGTCACCGTCCAGGCAACGGAAGCGCAGCCGTACCGTTCGGGTGACCGAGGGCCTGCAGCAGCGATCATCTAAGCAAAATCCACAGGTGCGAGGGCGGTAGAGCTGTGATGTAGAGCATCCAGCAAAAGTGATTTGAACTGGCTCCAGCGGGCGAACAGTTCTTTGACACCTCGCCCCCTACACAGAACATAAAGTTACTGCTTTTAAAGTCACACCATGAAATCATTTTAAATGTAAACGAGGATCATTGTCATCACTCAGTGTTGTTGAGTTTTTCTGTGCGTACCTTAGTTGCCATAGGAAGCTCCAGGTGGCATTGTCGAATCTGGCAAAGTCTGGTTTCTCTGATCAGTTGACAATCTGGGTTGTTATTAGTGACTCGACTTGATATTCCCAACCCACATGAGGTGGAACATTCTGTCCAGTCAGTGGTTTGTAGAAAACAGCTGGATGCCGGTAACAAATCAGGCATTGGTAATGCTGTCATCTCTGTGTGAGGGGATATGGACAAAGACTAGAATTAATTCTAGATCATCTTAACAACTGGAGTTTGCATACATTGTAGAGGTCAGCTGGTCATTAAACCGACTGGAAGTAAAAACACAAGACAAAGGTGAAATGGGTTGCTTTTCTGCAGCTGAACTTAAAAAAGTTGACCTCAGCCATTCCATTTGAGAATGTAACTGCAGAACTTGGGAAATTTCAGTAAATGAATCAATGAACCTCGGAAAAAAAATTATGGATGGATGTTTTTTTAACACCTTTGCTCTCAATAATTGGTAAACTCCATCCATCAATTCTCTAAACCGCTTATCCTCACAAGCGCTGCTGACATGCTGGTGCCTATCCGCTTTCATTGGACGAGGGGCTGGGTACATCCCAAACTGGGCGCCAGCCAATCACAGGGCAAAAATAGACAAACAACCATCCACACTCAGATTCCTAACTAAAGACCATCCTGAATCTTCAACAAACCCACCACACTTGTTTTTAGAATGTGGGAAGTAAATTGGAGTACCCGTGTAAAAGGCTAGAAATGTGAACTGAATGAGATAACATTGACCAATTCTGTCAATAAATCGTTTGAAGGACTCATTTAAATGATCTAATGGTTGGGTACAGTCCAAAGAAGGGACGTTCCCATCACTACACCACACCAAATATACTATATATTCTGGGCAAAGTGTTCACTCTATAAGATGATGGTGCGAACAAAGGCTGGCTCACAGCCTCTGTCTTAGTTCATCCGAATGGTGTTTGACGGTTTTGAAAGAAGAAACAAGGTGGATTCCAATACTTGTTTCCATGATGTATAACATTTGGTTGAATTGTTATTAGGCAGAATATGTTCTTTTCTTAACTAAAATTCCTGTCGATCATATTTATGACCAGGTACGGCATCAAAATTACTTGTAAAATTTACCTCTGAACACGGTCCCACTTGTGGCAGCTGGCTTGCGAGGCTCTGGGTAGGGTGGCAGCAAAGCACTGATGTGGTTTGGAAGAGGCTGACTCTCTGACAGATGGCTTTGTGTCATTTCTTCTGGCTCCATTCTGATGTGGTTGTCGTCGTCACAAAACCACTCCTCACAACAGCTGTTTTCTTGCCGTGCCAACCGGGGCCGTGAGCAGTGCACGTTGGGCAGGGGCACACGGTGAGGACAGAGGGGTATGCAGCCCACCACTCCATTCATACAGGTGCACTGATGCTGGCAGCTGGGCTGGAAGTTCTCACTGTGCTGGTACAACTGGCCGTTGAACTCGCAAGGTAGACCATGAGCCTCGGCTAGCATCACGCACACAAGAAACACAAAGCAAGTCTATGAGGACAAGACCTTTAATTTGGGGGGAGAAAGAGAGAAAATACCATGCCACGAAAAGTGGTGCCGCCAGGCATTTGAGGCCAAATAAAAAATATTGTAGACCCTATCACTCTGATGCCAAATATTGAATATCTGCATAAGTTCAACTCAGTGGCCTAGTGTAGAGTGTCCTTCCTGAGACTGGAAGGTTGTGGGTTCAAACCCCGGCCGTGTCATACCAAAGACTATAAAAATTGCCTCCCTGCTTGGCACTCAGCATTAAGGGTTGGAATTGGGGGGTTAGATCGCCAAATGATTCCAGAGCACGGCACTGCTGCTGCTCACTGCTCCTCTCTCCCCCAGGGGATGGATCAAAATCACACGGGGATGGGTTAAATGCAGAGGACAAATTTTACCACACCCAGATGTGTGTGTGACGATCATTGGGACTTTAACTTTAACTTTAAGTTTGCACATTAAAAGTTGTAGTTGCTTTCAGCATAAGATTACATAACAATTGCCTGATCACAAACATCATAAGATCTCTTCAGCACTCTCACCTCGGCAAAGTCCTCTCCCGGGGTCTCCTCCAGCTCCGAGATAGCAGCGAAGCCCCTTGATGTGATCGCAGGGCTGAACAGCGCTGCAGTCTTCATTGAACTGCCTTGCACATATTTTACAGCAGCCACAATGGTCGCTCACCCAACTGACACCCGCCGGACACATCGGAGATGAGGTAGCACAGGAGCACACTGGTGGGCATTCATCATCTGCCTAAGGAGCAGGGTCAGAGGTAGCCAACAATTCTCAATACTTAAAGAAACATTCAGCGAATAGGGAAGGAATACTTGCTGGTGAGAGTGCAGAGCAACAACTCACCATCACCACAGTGCTGCAGACCACAAACAAGGTGGAAAAGATCTGGTCCAAACTAACAGTAAGGTAAAGCATCCTTGTGTCCAGCTGGGTCCAAAAGGGAGTGCTGGCTTGTTCGTTAGCTCAGGAATAAGAAATCCACCGGATCCTTGCAATAAAGTACACCAGTCAACTCTGCTATGTGACTGTCAGCCGAGCTATATCTAATGAAGAGGTTTCCCCCAACAGGGACTGCACTTATAGACACACATGCCCCACCTCCTCTGTAATATCATCAGCACAACAGAGGCAGAAGGTGGGACTAATAAAAATGTGTTCAAATCACCCCAGCTTGAAAATGAGTTTATACTTGTAACAAGATGTAACAATTTAACTCCACCCTGTCAAATGTGTCTGTTAATTTAAGTATACCTTTTTTACTTGCGTCGTGAAGGACGTAAAAGCAACAGGTATAATGGAAGCACAGAAAATGAACTTTTTGCTTTAAAGTGGCGATGTTCTGAAATGGAGAAAGTCCCTGCGAACAACACGACGCTGTGTTGTTAGACTCCAGCTCAGGACATCCTGTGTTTCCCCCAGCCTCTTTCCGAATGGGCCACATTCCAGGGAATACCGGCCTAATCTCCAGTTCTCCCGAGTGGCAGGAAAAAGTCAGCGTTTCCTTTGTCACCCATCGGGCAAGTGTTTGAAATTCACCACCTGAAGTGATAGATCTAACTCTGCGTGCTGCTTCTGAATGTATGTGGTCCAGACACGTGTGACATGAGATCGCTTTGCAGTCTCTCTTTTCTGTCACCAGTTCTTTGATATTGGTTCAGCGTGTCTTTTAAAACCTGTTGACTTAAACTGTTGGAAGCAGCTGTTGACCAAATTGCCTCAATACAAGGTCAGAGGTTTTAGCCATCAAAGAAAAAATGCCAAATGTATATTTGCACATGAAAAGAAGCTCAACTGGTAAATCCTTGATGGTAGTGAAATTGTAGCTTCTAAGTTAGACACACCACTTGACTTCCAAGAGCAGGTGCTGTCACTCCAGTCCAAAGCAGCCTTGTCGCTGTGGGAGGACAAACACCACAGTGCACAAATTTATCCATTAAACACCCTGACAGTTGTGTTGAGAAACCACTTGGGTGCTAAGTTTGGATCAAGGGGGGCGGGGGGGTATGGGGGGGTGGGCAGCACCTTGATGGTCAACAGAAGGGAGAAGGGCAACAGTCAACATTCTTAAAATTCCTGGCCCACAAAGGCAGGATGTGTGTACAGGCCACGCTGCGTCATGTCGAAGGAGTGGGGGAGTCAAAATGAGGAGAGGGATGGCGGGGGTGCCAATTTGGTAGCCTCCTGTCTAGCCACACGCTAGAAACCATTTTCAAAACATATGGAGGTCAGCGGTTGTGTGCCATTCATAACACTCAACTTTGCAGTGGGTTGACATAGGGGCAGAGAAGATCCCACAAACTTTGGTGAGGATCCAAATAGCCTACAAGTACATTCCAGAATCAAGTCTGCCAGTCAGATCGCTATCCTTGTTAAATCAGGAAGCAGCAAAGGAAAAAACATCTTTTATAACAGGCTGCACTCTTCTTGGTGGCATTCCAGTCAATATGGGCATTAGAGTGTTGTGCAAACAACAAAGCTAATTGTAATAGTGGCTTTGAGAGTAGGCCACATTCGGCCAAGCAAGTCCATCTCACTTTCATATTGAGTTCAAAGTAAAACAGGAAAATAACTTGTTTTGTTTTACTCTATTTGTAAATGCACATGAACAATAAACACAATAAACTCGCAGTAAATCTTCAAGTAACAAGCACTCTTTTCCTTTCCTCCTTTCTTTTCAGTTATACATACTATCACCTGTAAACTATATCCTGGTTCACATCCATTGTAACATCTTTCTTTTCTTTGTCAATAACATTGGCTTTGAAATTCTCTTTGTTTTATTTTTAATAACATTATAACATCTCTTTACTTCTCCAGGGATCAGGGTCGACTACCCGGGTCCCCAAGCTGTGCAGGGTTTATTCTGCCCTGGAAAACAAACCACAGCTTTCTATCAGTTTACAAATCCAGTCTGTTCGTCTCCTTTATAGGTCCCTAGTCAACAAGTACACATATATCTCTTACATGCTCTCGCTACAGAAGTTAATTGCTATAACGCACAAACCTGCATTTTATGTCTGCAACAACTGCACACTTTTCAAAGTTCCATATACAATGCGATTTGTGTGTGGCCTTGGACACGTCTGTGAGTCCAGTATCAGGACATCACAATTCACGTCTCTGATGAATTCCTCATACGAGTGTCCTTACAAACCTCCAATAGGCTGCAGTCATCACTCATCCCGATCGGAACCTGAATGGGCTCTGTTTTCCCTCTGCACACATACTGATTTCATAGATAGATGAGCAAATTACATCACACGTTGTGTAGCATGAGCTTTTGAGGTAAATAAAAAGCTGACTAGGAGGCCTACTGCTTGGGCAAGAAGCAGGTGTGACAGTTGGCTGCGGATCCAACTAACAGAGGTAGTGGGAAGTCATGGCTGACGTGCACATTCCTCCACTGCATCTAGTATGAGTGATGACAGCAGGGAGAATAGTGACAACAGTGTTAATAAAACAAGCTGTAACCTTCTGTCCTTTCGGAAACAATGCTACAGATACTGAGAGACAGTGGGTGGGGGCTAGCTGTTTTATGTGTTTATGTTTAAATGGAGCTTTACTGGATGCATTTGGAGTAAAACTTTGATCGAGTAAAATCGTGATTGAATGAATGATTTATTTATTTCGAACATGATTTAAAGAATAAAAACAATAAAGAACAAACAACAAAAAACAAACAATATATATCACTGTTCGAAAAGGAGTAGGAAGAAGCTTAGGCTTATCATGTCCTACCCCTATCCATCAATTAGTTCCAAGTGAGAACATTAAAACTACAAAAGAACAAAAGAAAAACAACAAAAACATCTTATAATCCAAAAGTTTAACAGTAGTCACCTTTTTCTCTTTTTGGTAATTTGCAAATATCATTCCTTTATACATTTTTTAAAATAGAACTATATTTCTGCTTTCCTTCATTTTATCGTCTAATCCATTCCACACAGGTACTCCACAGGATGATATGCACCTCCTCCTGAGATTGGTGCCAGCATACTCCTTATCAAAGTTACCTTTTCCTTTCAAATTATATCCCTTATATTTTTCAATAAATAATTTCTTAATGTTCCCTGGGAGTTTTTGAGTCTTTGTTCAATACAATATCTGTGCCAGTCTAAATTTGAATGAGTCCATCAGCTTTAAAGCGTTTGATTTTAAAAACAAATTATTTGTATGATCTCAAAATCCAACCTTGTGAACAATTCTCATAGCTTTTTTTCTGTAGTATAATTAATGATTTTGAAGTGCTTATGTATGCATTTCCCCATGTCGCCACACAGTAAGTCAAATATGGTAAAACAAGACAACAATACGGGGTATACAACATTCTCTGCTCCAGAATACGTTTTGCACTGCACAGTACTGCAATACTCCTTGCTAGTTTGGTTCTAACGTATCTTACATGAGGTTTCCAACAGAATTTATTGTCTAATATTACTCCTAAAAATTTGATCTCATAAACTTGTTCAATATTGACATTATCTATTGTTACTTGAACCTGTGTATCCATTTTACGGTTTCCAAATACCATCAGTATGGTTTTGTCTACATTCAATGATAATTTATTAATGTGAAACCATATTTTTAGTTTGGACAATGCAATTGTAATGGTCTCCAATAGTATCTTTAAGTTATTACCAGAACAGAAGTTGCTGGTGTCGTCCGTAAAAATAATACATTTAAAGATAGTTGACACCTTACAAATATCATTTATGTACAGAATAAATAATATGGGGCCCAACACTGACCCCTGTGGGACTCTACAGGTAATGTCTAGGCATGGTGATATATGATTACCCATCTGAACAAACTGTTGTCTGTTAGTAATGTAACTTTTTAACCAGCTCAATACTACACCTCTCATCCCAAATCTTTCCATTTTATACAATAATATGTTATGGTCAATGTTATCAAAAGCTTTTTTCAAATCAATAAATACTCCTACCGCATACTTCTTATTGTTAATACTGTAAGTGATTTCTTCTGTCGAATCCCTAAGTGCAGTAGTTGTTGATCTATTTGTTCTAAATCCATATTGGCTGTCAGTTAACAAGTTGTATATCTCAGTGAAGCTATCTAGTCTCACAATGAAAAGCTTTTCCAAGATTTTAGAGAATTGACATAATAGAGAAACAGGTCTATAATTTGTAAAGAGATGTTTATCTCCTGTTTTATACAGTGGAATAACCTTAGCCATTTTCATTTTGCTTGGGAAGGTACCTGTTTTAAAGGACAAATTACAGATGTAGTATGTCAGAGGATTTACCACTCCATTAACAACCTCTTTAATTAAGGCCATATCAACATCATTCCCATCTGTAGATGTTTTATTTTTGCATGATTTTATAATATCTAAAACTTCTTTCTCATCAACCGCTCTCAAGAACATTAAACTTGGATTAATTTCAATACCATCTCCTACTGCTCTTGCCTGCTCCATCGACGGGTCACTGATACCCTCAGCCAATTTCGGTCCTACATTCACGAAAAATGCATTCAAATCAGTGACCGCATCTTCCATTTTGTTTATGGTCTTGTCATTATCCATGAAGCGTTCAGGATACTTTGTGTTAGCAGCTCCTTTCCGGATAATACTGTTTAAAACCTTCCATATCCCTTAACTATTGTTTCTATTTTTTTCTATTAACTTGCTGTAGTAATCCTTCTTGCACCTCCTCATAATTTGCGTCATCTTATTTTTATATCTTTTGTACTTAATTTCTGTCTCTATGGTTCTATGCTTTATAAATTCTTGATATATAGAATTTTTCTTTTTACTGGCATTTTGTAGACATTTTGTGATCCATGGGGTCTCTGTATACTTATGCTTCCGATAGCATTGCTTTAGTGGGCAGTTTTTATCATACAATGACATAAATCTTTCTAGGAATATATCATATGCTATGTCTACATTACACTCATTATGCACACAATTCCAATCTTCCGTCAATACATCTGCTCTAAAAGCACTCAGGAATTCTGATGTTCTCACCCTCTTGTAAACGTTACTTCCATCCTTTACATTATTATAATCACAGTCATAAACCACAAAAACAGGCAAATGGTCACTTATGTTATTCAGCAATAACCCACTAATGATATTGTTTTCCAAATTATTTGTGAATATGTTATCAATGAGAATGGCACAATGTGATGCTACCCTGCTAGACTTGGTGATCATGGGCAAGAGACACATTCTAAACAATGTATCATAGAACTCGTCAGTCTGTTTATGTTTGTTGGGATTCAGAAGATCTATATTGAGATCACCACAGATGAAGTTCAGTTTCTGATTTGTATTGGCTAATAATCCCCCCATAATGTCCTTAAAAATGTCAATGCTGGAGCCAGGAGCTCGATAAACACAACTAACAATTACATTTCTTTTTTTTTCCATGTCGATTTCTATGGTAATACATTCAGTTACATCAGCAATAGTTACAGTCATATTTTCGATCACCTTGAAGTTGAGATTCTGTCTACAAACAATTGATTGAGTCTTGGTGGAGTCTTTTTTTTCATTTTCATAATCAAGAATGAAAATAGAATTCAAAAGAGCGCAACAAAGTACTGCAAGGGCGTCGTTCTAATTGATCATGATTGGGAAGGGGATTTGATCTTCAAAAAAAAAAAAGGGGAGCTACCAACACTGATGTAGCTTTTTCCTCCAGTGAATATGAGGTTTCTTAAATGGTATTTCGCATATTTCGTTCCCTCGAAAAAACAAACTGGCAATTCAAAGGAACTTTAGTGTGGTAGCTTTCGGAATGGCTGACTAACACAGAAGAGTTCCCTGTTAGTGGCAGAGGAAAGGTAGCACTGCTACATAGCATTGCCAGTGATTCAGCGAGGAAAATGTTATCGCAGTAAGAGGGTAAACAGAAAATGTTCCAGGGCTCCCCTTCGTGAACTAGGGCACAGACACATAAAAGCCCACTGTGCCTGTGGTGGCTGGAAAGTGGCCGCACAGCATATAAAAGTGAAGTCATATTTGATGGAGAAATGACAGCACCGGAGTTGGAGGTGTCCCCAGGAGCCACACCTACGGTAGGTTGTATAATTTGGAACAAGATGAAATTTGTCAGCCAAAAGCTTTCATGCTGCCCAAGTCACCGAGCCGTCGTAACATTAGCATATCACCTAATAGAATATCATGTTCGTGTAATTAGCAAGACCTCTTTCCAGACAGCATCATGTTTTGTTTTTTCTTTCGCCTTCGTGTACACTATGAAGCTCTGCTGTGAGCTCCGCCTAGTGCAAGGAAGCTTTCTTCTCTTCTCTGTCTGCACACTCAACACTATGGTGTACTTTTTGGAAAATGCTGAAAATAACAGACAAACTTTACAAAAGATAGTGTGAAAATGGTGTGAATTTTTGACAGTTTGAATATTAAAAATAAATGGTAGAATTAAATCTTAAATATAAATACTGGAAAGTGTTACCTCACTTTTATGTTGCCAGCCTCCCAAATAGGTGGACTTCCTCCAAGTAGAGGGTGACTTGTTTTTATATGTGTGCGTGTGCGTGTGCGTGTGCGTGTGCGTGTGCGTGTGCGTGTGCGTGTGCGTGTGCGTGTGCGTGTGCGTGTGCGAGTAAATAGACCAGGGGTGGACAAACTTTTTGACTGGCGGGCCGAATTTGGTTCTAAATTTTGACCGGGGGGCCGAACCAGGAGCAGATGGATGTAGTGTTTGTGTGAAGTAATAGAAATGAGATGTAAAGGTCATTGCATAAAAGGTTTGTACTTTTAGTAGGTAGTAAAGCATGGATGTTCAAAAAATGCTTTTTGAAAACAAATGCATTTATTAACAGCATTAAAAAAAAGATTTCACCTAAAAACTACTATCAGTGATTCTAATTAAATACGACACTGTTATTATGAATAATAGTTTCCATCACTTCAGCGCCTGCAGGTCAGATTTATGAAATACGTTTATCTAATGAGGCGAAATCACGTCAAACGGCAAACATTCTGACCAAATACATCATCTTGAAGAATCAGTGAAAGAATACATTCAAATAAAGTAATAAAGAAATCAATAGTATTGTTGGTCTCCCATTTTTGCTAGTGCATCATGGTCTGGAGTAAAATTTGTTGTGGTAATTCTTAGGATAGAGCCGAGGTGTCGGTCCGTTAACCTAGAGCTGTGACGGGCTTGGTTGACGTTTATGTGGCTGAACGTCTGCTCACACACGTAGATCGAGCCAATTGTCCTCTCTCTTTTTTTTTTAAACACTTGGCACTCAGTGTCCACCTTTCTTTTCCTCGGGCCACTCATTTTAATGGAAGGATTCCAGGGGAAGGTTTGTGGGTGGCATTCACGTAAAACTGTATCTGAAAGCTCAGCGCGCGAATTACGAGAATGCTGACGTCACAGCCTACACTCGAAATTCGGCACTGATGGAAATAGAGCGCGGAGTGCGCCGGGTCCCTACTACTTAGTACGTACACGCACTTGTGAGTGTACACCGAGCTTTCTGACACGGCTTCTGGGAGTAAATGCGTGGGCGGGCGCTTCCCCATCTATTGGGGAAACATAGTAATTGCAGGGAAAATTACGCCAAAAAAAGTTCAATAATACAATTTATTCAGGTTTGGCGGGCCGGATTAAACAGCCCGTGGGCCGTAGTTTGCCCATGTCTGAAATAGACCAACAGTGTGAGGACAATTTGGCCAGTCCTCACTTTGTCATGCTCTAAATCAGTGCTTCTCAATTATTTTCTGTGATGCCCCCCAGGGAGAAGAAAACATTTCGCCCCCCCCCGAATGTTATTAACATTAAAGAAAACAAAAAAGAAATAAAAAGAAACATCAACTTACTATTCAGGAGGAGCAGTGTGGCTTTCGTCCTGGCCGTGGAACAGTGGACCAGCTCTACACCCTCTGCAGGATCCTCGAGGGTGCATGGGAGTTCGCCCAACCAGTCCACATGTGTTTTGTGGACTTGGAGAAGGCGTTCGACCGTGTCCCTCGGGAGGTTCTGTGGAGGGTGCTTCGGGAGTACGGGGTGTCGAGCCAACTGATGAGGGCGGTTTGGTCCCTGTATCACCGATGCCAGAGTCTGGTCCGCATTTCCGGCAGTAAGTCGGATTCGTTCCCAGTGAGGGTTGGACTCCGCCAAGGCTGCCCTTTGTCACCGATTCTGTTCATAATTTTTATGGACAGAATTTCTAGGCGCAGCCGAGGCGTTGAGGGGGTCCGGTTTGGGGACCTCAGCATCGCGTCTCTGCTTTTTGCAGATGACGTGGTGCTGTTGGCTTCTTCAGGCCGTGATTTCCAGCTCTCGCTGGAACGGTTCGCAGCCGAGTGTGAAGCAGTCGGGAAGAGGATCAGCACCTCCAAATCCGAGTCCATGGTCCTCGATCGGAAAAGGGTGGAATGCCCTCTCCGGATCGGGGATGAGATCCTGCCCCAAGTGGAGGAGTTCAAGTATCTTGGAGTCTTGTTCACGAGTGAGGGGAGGATGGAGCGCGAGATCGACAGGCGGATCGGTGCAGCGTCGGCAGTAATGCGGACCCTGTACCGGTCCGTTGTGGTGAAGAGAGAGCTGAGCCAAAAGGCAAAGCTCTCAATTTACCGATTGATTTACGCTCCTACCCTCACCTATGGTCACGAGCTATGGGTCGTGACCGAAAGAACGAGATCCCGGAAACAAGGGGCCGAAATGAGGCTCTCCCTTAGAGATAGGGTGAGAAGCTCGGTCATCCGGGAGAAACTCGGAGTAGAGTCGCTACCCCTCCACGTTGAGAGGAGCCAGATGAGGTGGCTCGGGCATCTTATTAGGATGCCTCCTGGACGCCTCCCTGGGGAGGTGTTCTGGGCATGTCCCACCGGTAGGAGACCCCGGGGACGACCCAGGACGCGCTGGAGAGACTATGTCTCTCAGCTGGCCTGGGAACGCCTTGGGATGCCCCGGGATGAGCTGGATGAAGTGGCTAGGGAGAGGGAAGTCTGGGAGTTCCTCCTAAAGCTGCTGCCCCCGCGACCCGACCCCGGATAAGCGGAAGAAGATGGATGGATGGATGGATGGATGGATGGATGGATGGATGGATGGATGGATGGATGGATGGATGGATGGATGGATGGATGGATGGATGGATGGATGGATGGATGGATGGATGGATGGATGGATCAACTTACAATAAAGAATAACTTTATTAATAACATTTTTTTTAGTCTGTAACGGAACAGATTCTAAGTGCATCACTTTGCCTGAAATTAAAAAATAAATTATGATTATTCAAACTATAAACATTCTTGATCAACTGCCATTCTATGCTGAAAAAAATACAATAAAAGAATAATAAACATGCATAATATTAAATTAAATAACAGCAATAAATAATATTAAATTCAAAGTAATCAGCAACATTAACTCAGGAGCACAATATATAAAACATTTTAACCTACAAAACAAAAATGAATAAAACAATTTGTGCTCAAAATGAGGCAGCATGACGGAGACCATATCCACGGCTGCAGGTCGTATTTTTTTCTTGCACTGAGCAATTTGGTACGCTGCTTTATATGATGCTTACAGTGCTTGCTGATTGACTGAAGTAGCATCCACAAAGTGGGATGATTGTTGGCATCTTATCAGCGTGATTGCGGTACAATGATGTTGTGTAATGTTTTGTAGGTTAAAATGTTTTATATATTGTGCTCCTGAGTTAATGTTGCTGATTACTTTGAATTAAATATTTTTTATTGCTGTTATTTAATTTAATATTATGTATGTTTATCATTACTTTATTGTATTTATAAACTTGCAGCTGTAGTAGAGTTTGGAGATGCAATCCACTTCTTGAAAGTGTTTTTTCAGTCCTCAAATTTCTCCACCAGCATTGCAATTGCACATTTCCTCTCAGTTCCAACTGGGTGATCAGCAGCAAATTTAGCATGCTTTATCTGAAAATGTCGCTCCAAATTCCTCTTCTTGTTATTGTCATTGCAAATCAAACATGCAGGCATCCTTCAGCATTGGCAATGAAAGCAAATAGTTCAGTCCATTCTTTCTTAAACCATCTGTTCTCATCAGCAATCTTATTTCTTTTTGCCTTTTGAATCCATGGCCCATCACTCACACACCCGTTTATTTACAACTCACCTGAGCTGTGTCGCAGGCTATGACGCAATTTTGCTAGTTGACGCCATTCTTAAATTCAGTATTTTTAATATATTTACAACTACATACATTTTTACAGCATAAGAATGGTTGTGTCATGATTACCATCTAAAAACCGTATTTAAAAAAAACACCACCACCACCAACAAAAAACATTTTCACGCATTTTTGCAAAAACTCCAGAGAGCCACTAGGGGGGGTGCTAAATGCGGCTCTGGAGCCGCGGGTTGCCGACTCCTGGCCTAAATGGTAAAGCACGGCTCTACCTCTGATCACCGACCACCTTGTGTGGGCTTTGCATGTTTTCCCCGTCCCTGCCTGGGTTTCCTCCCACGTTCCAAACACACGCATGATAGGCGGAATGACCGCTCCTAATCACACGCATGATAGGCGGAATGACCGCTTCCAATTGTTGTTTCTTTTTTTAATGGTGACGGGCTACCCACGTACACATTGTGGACAGTCTCCAGCAACCGCTGCCCCCCAGACGCCCTTTGTGAGGTTTGGTATTGATCACAGAGGAAGAGGCTGAAAAGGAGGAGTCTGGGATTGTCCCGTCAGCAATGCCCAGACTGTCAAGACACACTGAGGAAAGACAAAAGTGGAAGGAAGGCTCATTCATTCTCATGTCTGGCCACCCATCCGTCCCTAGCCGATCCTCTTTCTGGGGATTCGTTGGATTCTTTCCTTGTGAACCCCACCTTTCTTCTCACAGCTGTAGACGATGTGGAGGTATTTGGAGACAGCAGGGCAGGAGTCTGTACCCTCAAGGTGAATGGGGCAAATCAGATAGTTTTCACACAATCCTCTTAAGTGACTGAGAGCCCCTTTCACCCTGCAGTCATCTGCAAGTGACAACACAGCGCATTTTATTGCGCACACTTACATACCGTGTGACAGGACGAAGGGAATTTGAATGGTTAATGACTATTTAAAAACAGAGGAATCAAAAAAGCACCTGGCTCGTCTCATTTTCATCATTTTCTATTTTTATTCAATGAAAAAGTGAACCAAAATATGGAAGGCATTTCCTGTTTCCATCGCTCAAACATCTATGCCCATGCATATTGATATTGAATTATAATGTTACAAACGAGTGAGCTCCAACACTGACTGCGTGAGAAAACCTCGCGCCAGAAACGGCTCCAGGACAGCGAGCCAACATCAACAATGCCACTGGAGGATTCTTACCGTGTGATCTGCCGCCACTCGGACAGACGTCATCATGCCTCCGTCCATGGAAAGCCGACTGTATGCGGATGACTCTTTCATCAGGACATTCAAGGACTTTCCAATCGTCTTTGCAGAAAAGCTCCTCCTTGTAGCCCGTGAGAGCACGACCGATGACTTCTCTCCGTCTTTTTCTACACAGACGTTGAAGGCAACTTACCGTCATGTAGCAGCTGATGTGTCTTTCCTAGAAGCGGGAATCAGAACGTGGATGTCGACACATGACCACCGTAGGGCATCGCATCTCACTTACCTTTTCCTCTTTTCTTGTAGCCTTTCATGTCGTCGCACTTGTCACGCTTCCAGTCAAAGTCAAAGTCAAAGTCAGCTTTATTGTCAATTTCTCCACATGCCAAAGACACACAAAGAAACCAAAATTTCATTCCCCGCTATCCCACGGTGACAAGACACGGCTCACAATAGACAATCAAGTAACAAGTAAACAACACCGTGCTGAATAAATAATGAATAAATAACACAACAAATAAATAAACAAGAGGAGCAAAAAAGGAGCAAGTGAGCGTACAGCAGACATTCCAGAAAATAGCGCAACTGTGCCACACGCCACGCAGAAGGGGGTAGCGAGTTCAGGGTCCTAACAGCCTGGAGAAAGAAGCTGTTGGCGAGTCTGGTGGTGCGGGAGCGCAGGCTCCTGTACCTCTTCCCAGAGGGCAGAAGGTCAAACAAAGAGTGAGCCGGGTGACTCACATCTCTGGCAATCGAGGTTGCCTTGCGGGCGAGATGGGAGGTGTAAATGTCCTTCAGGGAGGGGAGCGAGGCACCAATAATCTTACCAGCCGTATTCACTATGCGCTGCAGGGCCTTCAAGTTCTGTTCAGTGCAGCTACCACCCCAGACAGCGATGCAACTGGTGAGGACGCTCTCAATGGTGCCACGGTAGAAGGTAGACAGGACTGCCTGAGGAGCACATGCAGTCACTGCTGCCAGTGAGCAAGGAAAGACAATCCCCCCCTTCTGTGTCACCTGGAGGGAAGGAGACAGACAAGATCTGAGCGCTCATCCGTTCCTCCAAAGTACAGCTGATAACCGCCTCAGCCCAACTTGCACTCGAGTGGATGTAAGAGAAGGGGGATCCATCAATCCACTCGTCGCCCTCATGCTCGATGGAGGCGTTGGCGCCCAACCACAGCGAGGCGTCATCACCCATCAGAACCTTGGCGATACCTTTGGATCGGAGAACATACAAGATTCCAAAACGACTCACACTTGACTTTGCACTACAACTTGATGGGTGTGGCATAGCCATGACAAAGTGCTAACAATACTGTAACAAAGAGTGAAACCAAAAAAATGTTTCTTTCTCGAGTCATACACAAATTCACAGCCAGCCTACTCTGTATGAAGCCCTGCTCATGCGAGTCGACAATGCTGAGCAGGTTCCCTTCGAGGCGTCCAAAGGCCTTCAGCAATTCACTTACATAAGCTGTTCCGTCACTCCACTCGTACTTGTTGCCCTTCTTCTTGAGCCCCACCCAAGGTACCTTACTACCTTGACGGTGATCTTGATGAAAGGAAGGAGAACAAGAGCTTCAGGGCAAGAAGCGCTTCAGCCAAATGACGACTGCGGCGGTTCCTCTTGATGCTCACCATACACAATTTGGGCATCTTGTGTCGAGTGGAAGCTAGGCAGGTGGCCTCCATGGGCGAGACAGAACTTCTCAGCATCCTTCCAAGTTCTAAGTGTTGTGTCAAAAAGATAGCAATCATCGCCATAAAGGAAGTTGCCATGGTCGCAGTCGGAAGCTGAGGCCACAAAGAAAAACATTGAGGAGGAAACCATGACGACATGGTTAAAGTGCAAATAAGCGTGCTGCGACTCACTCTTCACTACAGCAGGATCACTTTTGGGGGAACACGTCGGGCAGTTTGCATAAAAAAAGACCTGTTTGAGCTTTTCTCCTTTCAAAGTCAATCTGATTACAAACGTGCATGCTTACTCAGTGGCCGTTTGCACATGTAGGCCAATGAGGAAGCGCAGGAGCCAGACTTCCACTTCCCGAAATCCCTCCAAACATTTTGGTTGACGTGGGCGCAGTACGCAACGTTGGCGCTGTCGGTAGATTAAAAAAAAAAAAAGCCACATTTTTCCTTGAGTGGCTGTCTTCAAAATTGGTTCCAGAACCTTTACGCCGACGTGTCCGCCTGTTACATCTTACCATTTAAATTAGTCTGAGGCCCAGTTGGTGTGTGTCATTGTCTCGTCATCGGACCAGGCCAGCTTCTGGCTCCCGCCTTCAAAGCAACACCAGACCTTGTCGCATTTCTGGGGGGAAAAAAGAAAACAGTTCCAGTTGTTACTGCAGATTCCACTGCCGCTTCCGTCTCACCTGGTAGGAGAGTCCCAGCCAGAAGCGGGTGTCTTTACCCACGGTCGCCTTCACAAAGTTTTCCTCGGCCGAGGAGGTGATAGAGACCAGGTTGCCGCCCTCAGAGACACAGTGGTGCCAGGCACCCAGCCAACCGTTGAGGACCGCCATCTTCTTGTAGCAGCTGGTGCTGCGCCCGAGCCACCCGGGAGCACACTGATTGGCTGAGGGCACAATTTGGGGAACAGGCGGATAGATCAGAGCACACTGATTGCATGTTTTTACTCTATGCTCTTCACTGATGGCGCACTCGCATGTCTTTACTCTTTGCACTTCATTGGGGGCATTGCAACCAAATGCACGAGGATCTTGCCGGGGGGGGACAACGCCCATTGTTCCTTTGGCCCCAAAAAACTTGCCTGTCCTTCATTTTTGGGTGAGCTGCTGATTGTTCACATCAAAGCATCACTTGTGCCTGCCAAGGATTGCACACAATTGCCCCAAAGTTATGCTATTAAGCTTCAGATGTACATTGGGGCAATTGTGCAAGTTCTCCCACTTAAAAGATGCCTGTAATTTTCATCACAGGTACTATGAGAGACAAAATGAAACGAACTCATCAAACTCACTGTTAGCACTTCATCTTCACCATCAGTAATCCCCACTCACCAGTTACGCACGTGTGGCTCTTTCAGGCATAAGGATGACTGACCAATGACGTAAGCTCAAATCAGGTCATCACACATTTCACCACTGTGGGTGCTATAAAGCACAACGCAACTCAATGCAAATCTAACATTGCAACAATTAGACCGCTACACTCTTCCTATCTCAAGAAGCCCGTCCTTGAATCAAATAACAAAGTACAAATCCAAGCCAGGCTGGACTGAGTGTGCACAGCACAAGAGTTTCATGGTGAAGAAGGTCTTTTACACTGTGGGCTCATGAACTCTGAGGGGCAAATGCAATATTTAGATCTGCCACCTATTATCTATCATCGACCATTTATCATCTGTCAATCTATAGGCCCCTTTTGCAAAACGCTTGGACACCCCTGCTCTATAGAAAATAGCGCAGGAAAAAAAGCACGTGACAGGGAAAAAAAGAGATGGAAGGAAAAGCCCAGCAATTTGGAATTTTATATGAGATATTTGAAGTTATATGCTCAACTTCAAAGTCATGTGATCCAATTTTATCAAAATCTACCGCCTAGACTAATTTAAATATGAATATCAGGAATACATTTTTTATGAATTAAACATCATACTGGCAGCCAGGCATATTTAAAATTGTGCAAACATTGCCTAGCCTTTATTTTGAAAACCGGATGCGTTGCCACGCTATCGTGCTGCTCCGCCAGGCCTTGAATCACCGTAAAGCCTTGAAATATGCACACACTTAAAATTCAGATGCGACTCATTTGCTGAACGTAAAAAAGCAAAGACGCTTGACTCAACGGTTTGTTTTAGCTCATCATTTCAAAGTTGTTCGTATGTTCTGACATAAAAGCAGTCCACATAAATGAAAATGATTACAAAAGTACATGTGCTCCTTAACAAGCCTTGATAACATTTGAACAAAAAAGGACTGGAAAGAACAAGGAGCCGAGATTGGCAACGCGACGAAGCAATTGTGCTCATCTCGAACAAGAGTGACACTCAAAGTTGTACACAGCAACAAGCATCCAAATGTCAGAATAATCAAGATTCTTCATAAAGCTCATAAAAGTCTTTGAAGTTCAAATTTGTGACATTGCAATGAAGTTTATTTTATTTTTATCTCAGGGACCATAATGTTAGACAGAATATAGGCAGATGCAGTCATGCTAGTGAAGGAATGAGGTCGAAATACAAAAAGTCCTGCCTCGCTACAAAAACAGATATGCTCAAACCTCATTGAATAAAGTACATAAGCAGACAAGTATATTCACATATTAAATAAATAAAAGAAACATTTGAAGCATATAATTATACCTACACACCAAATCAATAAAGAAGACATAACTAGACATTTTTGATAAGTGGTGATGAGAAAGGTTTTTATAACTTTATGATCTGATATATATATTTCTGAGGACTTTGAAATAACAAATGACTTTTGATATATTGCCTAAATAGCTTAATGACCCTTAAGGAACTGTGGAATGCATGCCTGATGTTTTTTCTCTGAATCATGGACACGGCCAGAGTCGTCTTGACCGTTCAGTACTTGATTGTATCTTATGTTTTGACTAATGCTAGACGCCAGTTTTTGATTACTACTGAACGCTCTGCACAGAGGGAAATAGTTTGCCTAACAAAGAAAAGATACGGTTGAATGCGGTACGACAGTGTATGTCCAAGATTGGAGAAGAATGTTCACAGGAAGGTCACGTGGAGATAAAACCAGTGGGTGCCAGAAGGAGCCACCCGAGAACTCGGCCAAAGATGATCGCCAAGGCCGAGAGACGGGATGGAAGACAACAGCCCCCTCCACACACACACACACACACCAACAGCCCCCCACCAACACACCGAATCGCCCATAACCAGCACCACTCCCATGGAAGCAGACTCTCCTTCGAACTTGCCCCACCCCGAAGACTCATCGCCCATCAATCCCAGCCCACAATGTGCTACTGAATATAAAACTGATCTAACAACCTTGGACTTTGCCTTTTCTGAATGGAGACTTTCCGCTCTTGAAGGGCCCAGCGCTGTATTGTACTTTCCTGAAAACAGAGCTTTTTGAACAAGAATTGTGATTGAACTCAACCAATCTGTCTAAGTCTAATTTCTGCTTCAGTGTCTTTGCATTTTCCTAAATCTGAAGAAATCAAACGAGCACGCAGTAAGTAAATTGGATAACAGGTGATTGGCAAAGGCTTTTGCCGTGAGGCGCAGATAACGCGCTCCCTAAATTGTGGACAGAATCCAACACTAACACACAGTACAGTACATTTCATCATGTTGAGAGCAGTATCGTTCGCGCAATGAACTCTTCACTTTTTTTTTATTGACTAAAGATACAAATTGCTTACCTAAAGCACATGTCCAATATATGCCAACCATAAGAAGACAAAACTCCAGTTCTTTCCACATGTTGGAGGAAAATCCCCTTCCTTAGGGTCGCAGTGATTGCAGTCAGGAGAAAAGAAATGATAAGGCGTCTCACTGAGAATAGCCAATGGATTCCAGTCCGAAGAAAAATGGACGTTTGGTGTGCCTGCTGCAAGCCAGAGATAGGCCACGCCCACACGCCGTGTACGTCAAACACATCGTCAAAGTTAGTCACCACATAGCACACTATGTGGGGAGTGGCTAATAGGCATATGACGGTGTGTGTGTGTGTGTGTATGTGTGTGTGTGTGTGTGTGTGTGTGTGTGTGTGTGAGTGTGTGTGTGTGTGTGTGTGTGCGCACACACGCGTGTGTGTGTGTGACCAAAAAACCCAGCACTGTACCTTTTTTTTTCTGTTACTTTGTCGTGGTTACAAGGGGTAGAGCTAGATAAGCCTAGGCTTCCTTCTACTCCCTTTTGAACAAATAAGATTCTTATGGTAAAGTGAAAATTTATAACGCAATGTTTTTTTTTTTCTTTCTTCTCTATTGTACTGTGGAGTTATTATTTTCAGTATTTTTTACTTTCTTTTCTTGTATTTCTTTAAATGTTCGAAATAAATAAACAAACAAACAAATGTTTTGGTGTATGCGTGAACAACAACAAAAAGCAGTGAAGTCATTTAACAGTAATGTTAAGGAAATGAGGAAAAAACATCCGCCCCCCCCCAAAAAAAACATCTCCAACTGAGCCTCGCAGGCCTTGAGAGAAAAAGTTTGCACACCCATGTCAAAGTCAAAGTCAGCTTTATTGTCAATTTCTTCACATGCCAAAGACACACAAAGAAACCGAAATTTCGTTCCCCGCTATCCCACGGTGACAAGACATGGCACACAATAGACAATCAAGTAAACAACAGCGTGCTGAATAAATAATGAATAAATAACACAACAAATAAATAAGAGGAGCAAAAAGGAGCAAGTGAGCGTACAGCAGACATTCCAGAAAATGGCGCAAAAGTGCAGCACGCTACGCAGAAGGGGTTAGCGAGTTCAGGGTCCTAACAGCCTGGAGAATGAAGCTGTTGGCGAGTCTGGTGGTGCGGGAGCGCAGGCTCCTGTACCTCTTCCCAGAGGGCAGAAGGTCAAACAAAGAGTGAGCTGGGTGACTCACATCACTCACAATCGCGGTTGCCTTGCGGGTGAGATGGGAGGTGTAAATGTCCTTCAGGGAGGGGAGCGAAGCACCAATAATCTTACCAGCCGTATTCACTATGTGGGGTCACAGCTTGTGGCTCATTGGCTCACATGGCGTCCTGTACTGCTAATATGTGTTGTCCCTAAGAGGCGAAGACATTGTGCTACTTGATGCCAAGTCCGACACCACGTCATGCTCCTTTGGATTTGTTGCGGAGGAGTCGTCAGAACGTTCAAGGCTTCTTCCACAACGATATGTTTGTTTAACAAGAGCACAAAGACCCATAGTTGTTCACGGGCCAAACAACTAAAAAGTATCCATTTAGGGACAAAATTCCCCACATGAGATGTCTTGGGAGATCTTGAGCGGCGTGGCTGCGCATTAGATAAACGTCCATAAAAAAGAAACGTCAGTTGAATAAATAATGCAAATTTTGAAAACAAACGTGACATTTTCTTTCATTTTTACTGCAGGTCACAATGGGGACCGAGTGTTATTTTTGTGGACGATCGATATTCAGCAACAAAAGCAGAAAACAAAAATCCGCTGATAGACCGATAAGGCTGATTATTTCCTTGATGACCTTGAAGTACTCATATGGTCCAGAAAGGGGATTAGTTTTCGACAAGAGGGAGCAGACACACAAACGGCAACAGCGCTTGTTACCCATGTTACACCTGCGGGAAGCTGGCCCCTACTCCATGCAACATTGAAAGAAAAACAGTTTATTTCGCTTGTGCCGTAAAAAAAATCGTTTCTGCTGCAACGGAATTTTTTAGTTACGAGACATTATTTTATAGGTCATCCAGAGTCCATCCAGCCCCCCATCTGCTCCAAATGAACCCAAAATGGCTACCGTTAGTTTGTGCTTTGTTTGTGCTACAAAAACATTCGTACGGTTTCGTAGATATTACACATTTAATTTCTATCGTGACGTCACCCCCCCCCACTGCCAAATGGACCCAAAATGGTAACGTTCGTTTGTGCTGTGAAAACTTTCGTTTGAGCTGCCACGGTTTTGTAGATCAGTGGTCTCCAACCTTTTTTGCGCCACGGAGCGGTTACGCGTCAGAAATATTTTGGCGGACCAGCCTTGATATAAATAAATAATAAATTTATATAAAGAAGTAACTCATTTATAATAAATATATAGATACGATGAAATAAAATGATACGACTGGCATAAAAACAAATATAAACCACATAAAAATAAAACTCACCATTATGTTGAATTATTGGGAGCACCGAGCTTGTTTTTCAGAAACGAGCCGGTCCCATCTAGGCGTAATCGGAGACAATGACACCCGAAGTGGTTAAGGTTTGTCTTTTAATACAGGATGCTTGGTCTCCATGTGCCGAAGCAGTTTTGAAGGCTTCATTGCCTCGTTCGCGAGCCTGTCGCCACGTGTGCTGAGTGGGCTTGGCGCGTCAGAGTCACCTGTGGCGATAAATCTACATTTTAAGTACGACTCCAGAAATGTTCTTTAAAATGCAGCTTTCCTTTTCTTAGACGTCGTAGCCTCTTCTTCCGTCTCCTCATTGGGCTTTTTTCCCTTTCCGAAGAAGTTTTCCAAACTTCTCTGTTTCTTGCTCATTTTTGCTTGCCTCGCGGGCTCGACTGGGGTTACATGTCACGTGACCGAGACGACCGTCTTGTGTCAAGAGACACAGCGACAGATGTAATTGGGAGAGAATTGCCAGATTTTTTACATTTTTCAAAATAAATTCTTACTTATTTTTGCTAGCTTTGCGGGCTCGACTGGGAAATGTCACGTTACCGGGACGAGCAACTTGACCAGAATGAATTGATCGTCGATAAAAAATAAAAAAAACTTTTTTTTTTTTTCCTGTGCGGCTTGGCGGCCCGGTACCAAGTGACCCACGGTCCGCGGACTGGAGGTTGGGGACCCCTGTCATAGAGCACAATGTCTTCGACCTTTCTACTCTTAGGGTGTTTTCACACCTGGACCCTTTTAAAAGAACCAAAGTCAGGCCTCTTTAAGTGGACCAAAAAGTGGACCAAGAGGAAACAAACTCAGTTCTTTTTGTGTTCACATTGTGAGTGTATTTCAAAGAGGACCGAGTTCTCTTTCTGGTTCAGTTCAGCCTTGATGGGGCCTCAGTCCTCTTTCTGTTCACACTAGGTCCTTTAGAGCTCTCACACTCCCACTGGACTGCATTCTGGGTAGTTTTCAGTTGTTTTTTTCACTTTTATTCTGCATTGTATAGAAGTTCTATCAAAACCGGCAGCTTTCATTCCCTCAGAAAATTCTTGAAATACTTTCGCATTACGGTGGGTCGTAGATAGTTGTGATTTAATGCTGTTGTCGTTCCAAATTTCCAAAAGCCATTCCATTTCATCTTCTCCCCAAACTATGCCGCGTCCAGGTGCCATGGCAGAACTTTGAACGGCACATGCTTCTCTACGTTTACTCTTAGAACCACGGTCACGACCACGACTTGCTGCTGCCATACTTTGGATTCCCTGTTCTCTAGTTTTGTTTTTGCGCCTGCAGTCACGTGACCAATCTACGGCAAACCAAGGAGGTTACAATACAGTGCAAAAAGGAGAAGTGAACCCAGTGCGCTTTGTGTTCACAATGCACAGATTAGGTGAACCGTACCGTTGACTTTTTAGCGAACCGTACTGAGACCACCTCAGGAGGTGGTCTCAGTGGTCTCAGTACGGTTCGTTTTAAAGGGGTCTGAGTACGGTTGGCGTGTTCACATATGCACAAAAAATGGTGAGTCAACGACCTGAGTTCGTTTAGAGGGCTAAAAGGGACCAAGTGTGAAAACACCCTTAGGGACAAATCAGGACGTCAAAACAGCTCACGTCTTTTGCAAATCCACCATGAATCCAAATACTTGCACACCCATTTATTTTGAGATTTATTTTGCCTCCAACTCTAAATGTTGAGTAAAAAAAAAGGCACAGTTGTGGACAAGCCTTTGTGTGCGTGCGTGTGTCTGGGCTGCAGTCATTGGGCTCGTGTAAGTGCCTGAGAATGTGTACGAGATAGCAATCCCATTGAAAAACAGTCTGAGTCGTGAAGCGTTTGCTTCCCCCCAATGAGACAACAAGCCACAAGATAATATGACCCCGCATTAGGGTGACAAGACGTCCTCTTTTCCCGGACATGTTTTCAGCTCAAAAAATATGTCCGGGGGGAATTTCAAAAATTGTCCGTGATTTTGTTCGACTGCCTCACATGTTCGGTACATTGTCAAAGAATTGCCACTCCGCTCCATTCCACTCTATTCCAGGGTTCTCTGTAATCGTTCGCAAGTAAGTCACGCAAATCTAGCCACCTTTCTGATTATGTGTGCGTGTGTGCGCGCGTGTGTGTGCGTGCATGCGTGCGCGCGCGTGTGTGTGTGTGTGTGTGTGTGTGTGTGTGTGTGTGTGTGTGTGTGTGTGTGTGTGTGTGTGTGTGTGTGTGTGTGTGTGTGTGTGTGTGAGTGTGAGTGTGCATTCACATGCACGTGCGCGTGTGTGTTAGACTTCTATAAATCATTACTTGAATTAGCGAGACGAAACTGTTAATAACAAAGTTATGGTCACAAATAAAAACCCGCTATAGAGTGACGCAGCAAGATCTGAAATGCAAAGTAGCGAGGGCACACTGTATAACTATTAAAAGTAAATTTAAATGTTGAACATTAACGAATAAATTTGAAGTGAAGGAGTTATATACAGAAATGAATTGGTGACTCTTGATATACATATTAAAGCTTAATGTTTCAATTAAAACTAAAAACTCAAAATGTGCTTCTATGTCTGTGACAAAGAACAAACATTATAAGGAAATACCTAAATTGCATCTCTGCTTTTTGAAGATGATGCGCTGCTTCTGGTTTCATTCTTCTTAAACTCTCACTGGAGCGGTTTACAGGGAAGTGTGAAATCGTTGGGATGGAGTTTTGCACCTCTGAATCTGAGACCATGGTCCTCGGTCAGAAATGGCTGGAGTGTCCTCTCCAGGTCAAGAAGGAGCTCATTCATATCCCTGTTGGAAGAATTAAAATAACTTGAGGTCTTGCTCACAAGAGGTTAAAGGTCAGTAATTTGGACTCTGTATGGTTGCGTCATGAAAAAAAAAAGCTGAACCAAAAAGAGAAATCACTTAAATCAGTAGATGTGGCTGGTCATAGTCAAGCAGTAATATAAATTGGTGCTGAGTCGAATGATCACGGCATTAAATATTCGTCCACTAGATAGAAGTACTGTACAATATTACAACAAACACAGCTGTCATTCTCTTCCGGAGAAATGTAGCTACTGTACTTGATGCTTGACACACAATTTTGTTACTACTAGATTTTAGTAAGATTTCACCCATGTAATTTTGCCCTTGCGCATAAACAGTTTGTATATATTTCTTGATCTAAAGTCAGAATACGTATTATGGAGCATTTAATACATTTACTCGCCATATTTCAAGTTGCTACATCCCAAAAACAGGGGACACTTTTGGAATGTTTAATTCGTTTTGTGCAATTAATCTATGTTGTCGAATGTCAAGCCAACTTTGCCTGCACGTTTTCAGAATGTGGAAAAGCTAAAAACACAAATCCATAGCTGAGAATCCAACTCAGAACCTTGCGTGTGATTAAACACTTCCACACCGTATAGCATTTCAGTTATTCTTTTAAGTGTTAATAGTTACTGTGTGCTTGAGAACAGATGACTTCTTCATTTTGTTCCAGTTCCTCACCACATCAGTGTCTTATGATTCAGCTCTTCCAATCTTATGTCATTGTGCAAATAATGAGAGACTGGCATTCACATTCTTACTGTGTGTCAAACAAAACAATTTTCTATTGTTATACAGTACTTTTTCTTAATAGCAGTGCCATTGCTCAATGAATTTGAACTTTATCAAAGAGACAAAATGTGTTGTTTGTTCAAAACAGCCATGAAAAAAGTGATGACAATTCTTAGCGGCCACAACTTAAAGTTAAAAAGTTAAAGTCCCAATGATCGTCACAGTGGTTGCCTAATAAAATCTGAGGCTTTAAATTGGTTAGGCCTAAAGAAATATTTTTTTACACACACACACACACGCACGCACGCGCACGCGCGCACTCACACACACACACACACACACACACATACATACATACATACATACATACATACATACATACATACATACAAAATTGGGCCTGAAACAGGCTTTACAGATTCTTGTTGCCACTTAAAAATAAATCAACTATGTCGTGTTATTTTGGTTTAGTTTCTGCTGAAGTTTCTCAGTCATACATTTTCCACCCAACGTTTAGAAAGAGGAAGTAAGACAGAGTTGTCAGCCCCATGAGGGACAACACAGCCCTGAGTACGAAGAGAAGGGGAAGTGTAAGCACCAGCAGAGTTCTCGAAAACATCAATAAGTAATTCATGATTGTTTTCTAAAAAGGTAAGAGTTTTTGTATTTTTTTTAGTCTAGAGACTACGCTACAGTCATCTTCCTCCTATGACATGTTAAAATTATCGTATTATTCCGTATGTTATAATCTATTCTGTGTAGCTTTATACTTCTGAAGATGAAATAAAACTTGTAATGTACAGCATTGACAGTCAACAGAGTTCTTTTGAAATAATGCTGAAATAGCGGCATCCAAAAACAGTTATTCTTTATAGTATTAATAATTAGGTCTGAGTATTTTTAAAACATTATCCTTATTTATTGTTCCATGATTGGCTCTAATTTTGTCAGTTAAAATAGCTTTTAGCCTAAATGTTGTGATATTGTTTTTTTTTCTAACAAGTAAAATAAACACTAAATGTCCAGATTACATTTGAAAGACAGTTTCTCTTTGTAAACTTGGTAGAAAAGACAGGAAATGAGATGACTAAATCAACCCCTCCCCACCCACCCACAACCCCCCAAGTGTGACTGTTCATTTGTGAAGATAACCACAAACAAACATTATTCTTAATACATAAAAAAGGTTCCCTCTTTTTCTATTGATATTTTCATCATTTTGTGACCTGTCTTAACAGAGCCATCAGACCATGACCCACAGATGCCTCAAGTGTTTAAAGTACACCATGTGTGTCGCCAACTTTCTTTGTTTTGTACGTATGTCTCAATTATTCATTTGTTCTTGTGTTGTGGTTTCACAAATGTCATATCCAAGCCATTACATAAAGAACTTACTGTGTTCACTGAATTAGTATTTGTTATTCATGAGTCACATATTTGTACCTAAACCATAATTTCTGTACTACACTATTTACAGAATATGTTATTTTTAAGCTTTACACGCGCGCGCGCGCGCACACGCACACACACGCACACACACACACACACACACACACACACACACACACACACACACACACACACACACACACACACACACACACACACACACACACACACATATATATGAATTAGCATTTGCATGACTAAAAGCAAAAAAAAATCAACTACTGCTTATCTCTAACTGTTGAGGTGAGTACAAGGTTGTAAAGCATTTGTAATTGACGATGAGCCCCCTACTGAAGTAATTGTTCTGCTGTGGCAGATGTCAGGCGTGGCTGTGCTGGGCTTCGGCGTGTACATGATGGTGAACTTCAAACTGACGGCACTCACACCTTCCTTGGCCAAGTTTAATATAGCCAACATGTTGCTGATCAGTGGCATCATCATCTCGTGTGTTTCCTTCCTGGGCTTCCTGGGAGCTCTGAAGGAGAACCGCTGCCTCCTACTGACGGTACCACACACATATATACTGTACTTTTAAAAAAATATTCATATATTTTAATATAATGGGGAAAAACTCCTTGGTCGCCAAACAATAAGTTTGTTGGTGTGACAGTCATGTTATCATATGACATTTTGAGGTTAAAAGGCGTTGCTTGAAAATGTATCAGTTATCCACATTGCGTTGCTATTTTTGGCTCAACATTTGTGCCACCAAAATGTTTTCCCATGATTTTGTAAAGTTAACAAACAAACAAACAAACAAACAAACAAACAAACAAACAAACAAACAAACAAACAAACAAAAATAGATCATCTACTAATGATAATGGTTGAAAAAAGCAATTTATGAAAGGTTTTTTAGGTGGGTAAATTTTGAGCACCAGCTGCTGTAGTTTCTCGGTTGTTCAGCATTGACTTTACCTTGTTCTATATTTACATCTTACAATTAAAATTTAAATGTTGGATAAGGCCAAAGCAGAATTTGCAAATATTTCCTTTCAAATATGCCGCGAATGAATGCGGTTGAAAAAGTGACATTAACACATCTGTTTCTATTGTCAGTTCTTCTTGTTGCTCTTCTTCCTGCTCCTAGTGGAGCTGATTGCTGCGTGTTTGCTTCTCCTCTACGAAAAAACTGTGAGGCCACACCCAGAACACATTCTAACTTACATTATTGTGTGCCATCAAGTGTGATGCCAATAATTTACATTTCACTACATTAGATTTCCGAATGGGTGGAGCGTGATCTGAACAACGGATTGAAGGAAGCAAATGGGAGTCACGCAGACAAGTTGCACAGTGAATGGGATCTGGTTCAAAACAAGGTGAGACACAAATCAGACCAAATAATAATGTATAAGCTGTGTTAGAAAAGTTTCAAGACTGGTACCACAAAAGATATTTCGAACACAACAAAAAGACCCCACTTTGTTCCCCACAGTGTGGACGAGACACTTAACCAGCACGTCAACAAACAAATCATACGGCATTTGTTTCATTTAGAACGTGAGAACAAGTAATAGTTACAGCAGGACAACTAGTCGGTTTACGACGCATCCCTGAGCATCCAACAGTTCCTTGTCAAAAAGAACATTGCTGTGCTGGAGTAACCTTCCCTATACACCTGACCTCGCTCCATTTGATTTTTTTGCACTTTCCTGCGCTCAAAGGGGTGATTTAAGAGACGCGTTTTGAAGATGTGTAAACAATCAAGATGACCATAGTGATGGAGCTACGGAAGATCCCGGAATTTTTTTTTTCTCGTACTGGCTGTAGGTGTGGTGCAAAGCAGCATTAGACTGCACGGGGTGACTTGGAATTTTAAATATCTTTTCTGACGCCAGTGCTGGAACTTCACTTGTACACTTTGCATCACACTTATTCTCTAAGTGTGTAATGTATACCACACAGGCTCCCTCTAGTGGTAGAATTACTTACTCGCTCAGTTGTATTTCATATTCCAAGTCAAATACATTTGGATTTAAACATCAAGAACTATTTGGTTTGAACTTTTATTGAAGTGTTTTTTATTAACTTCTATGTATTTTAACAAAATCGCTTTTAAACAGTGTTTCATGTTTAAAATGTAATATTAGAATGGCTTACAATATACAGTGAAAACATCTTAGGAAAAAATTATTTTCATTGAACACTAAGGCGTATCCCGCTGCTCTATTTTACCATTGATTACGGTGGTACTTGGGTAGCCAAGTATTTTTTTTTTAACGGTAAATGGTATAAAATGTTTGAGAATCACTGAATCAGATTCAGAGTTGAACATTTTGTTCCAGTTTGATTGTTGTGGGGTGCACAACGTGTCAGACTGGGGAGATAATGTACCTGATTCCTGTTGCCTTCAAGACTGCACTGCTTCACTAGACCGACAGTACAGACCAGTGGTACAGTTACCATTTGACGAGTTCAGCATGAGACTCCTCTTTTTCTTCCAAGTTCAGTCCAAATAGTGTGCTTTGGGTTTTCAGGGTTGTTTGGACAAGATGAGGAGCTGGTTTGAAGACAATTTTCTCAGCATTGGGATTTCTGTAATTGTCTTCTGCATTATTGAGGTAAATTATCTATATAGTATCTACCACAATATTATTACAATATTATTACAATTCCATCCATCCATCCATCCATCCATCCATCCATCCATCCATCCATCCATCCATCCATCCATCCAATCCCATCCATCCAATCCCATCCATCCAATCCCATCCATCCAATCCCATCCCATCCCATCCCATCCCATCCCATCCCATCCCATCCCATCCCATCCCATCCCATCCCATCCATCCATCCATCCATCCATCCATCCATCCATCCATCCATCCATCCATCCATCCATCCATCCATCCATCCATCCATCCATCCATCCATCCATCCATCCATCCATCCATCCAGTACGTACATGAAGCATTTTATGAAAAGAAAACAGCAGAAATATTAAACCCCTTTGGACTAACAATAGCTTAAGCATGACTAAAATCTTCAGCAAGGATGATCACATTGTTTTTTTGTTTTTGTTGACAGGTCTTAGGGATGTGTTTTGCAATGACACTCTTCTGCCACATCAGCAGGTCTGGCCTGGGCTACAAGTTTTAAAAGTGTTCTCCTTTAAGCATTTCAAATGTTGTTTAGCTGTATCCTTTACAATACCAATTACTCAGCTGACCAAGACTGTTCTTTAATGACATTCTTTTGTTAATTTCTTGTAACACATGTCGCTTGGAATTTACTCAGTTTAAATCAAGTTCATATTTCGACGTATGTACGTGAAATAAACCTTCAGTTTGTCTCCGAACCAAAATGATTGGCATTTGTCGCTGAAAGCTGTTTCTATCAGTCAGGGATACGTTTATTAAGGACAGACACATTTCCCCGGTTTTCTTGAAATAAAGTGTGACTTAGGATTTCAGCTATGAACCCATGGGTTTGCTTAAGACAAGTTGTAAGTAGGGCTCCAGTCACACTGCAAACAGCCTTCAAGTCGTGTTTGTCATGTGCCTGCGTCACCCGCTACCACCTTACCGGTAATCTTTCAATGACGTCAGTTGTTCAAAGACACGCCCACGTTAATAAACGCTCCTTAAATCCCGAGAGCCCAGCGATCATTGTCAGTCTGTTCATGCCTGTCACTGTGTTTCTCCCGTCCGACTCCCATTGCAAACTCTTTCCGTGCACTGACCTGCTTGCCAACTGTCCTGACCATTTGCCTGTTTCTGACTACATCCCACTCGCCGCCCTGACAACGATTCCCTGCTACGCCCTGGTGCTGCGTACTTGCTCTGCTGCTTTCTCCACGAGGTTGCTTCCTGCTATCTGACAGCCAGTCACACCGTGGACAGCGATCAGTCACGGCACTGCCGCCCTCGCCCACCAGTCTCGTCTCAGCTACCCTGTCACATCAGCCCATCCAGATCTCCAGCACTCCATAGCTC